>NC_043763.1:14928393-15250893 GCF_902148845.1 Salarias fasciatus
GGATAAATCATGGATGCAATTACACTGATGATTTGACCTCCACTTCCACGTGCATCACTCAGATCAGTCACTGCTCCTCTGGCCCGTTCGGGCCAATCAGAGACAACACTAACACGATAAGCTGCAAACCGACCGTGACAAATAAAATGATTTGGACTGATGCTGCTGCGGAGGTGACCCTCAGAGGGATTTAATTCAATCCTAAACCTGATGACTCTCCATCGGCACGTTTGAGTGATTACTGGGTCATGCTCCAATCTTGTTTGTTTTGTGTTTCATTTTACTTCCATTTTTTTGGCTCTTCTAGCAGATGCTGAAATACAGAGATGAGGAAAATAAAACCAAAACACAGGTACGGTCAGAAAAGGTGAAACCCTGCACTCTAGTGGCCTGATAATGTTAGAACACTAACTTCAGCAACAATATGATTGAACCAAGCAAACAACTGCAGTCATACATTGCTCATTTTCTACTTTGTAAGTAATTCCAGAAAACACATAAATTAAGAAATTCAGTGCCAGGCTGGAGGAGCCTATAAGGCTACAATACAGAGAGATGTTATAAAGCTGGGCTGCGTTCACAGACCTTTTCTGAATCCAGTTTGTCGGTGCTGCTCTTGTCCTGGTTGACCACATATCCAGGAGGCAGCCAGTTGACGGGGGGGTCGAAGATGGACACCACCATCCTGCTGGGAAGTCCTTTCTTCTTCCCCAGGCGGTACAGGTTACAGTTGCTCACCTGGACAGTGAACACACCATAAGTCACAACATGTTCTAAGTCCTTTCTTCTTACGACAGATTCTGGATGAACCATCTTGCTCCAATGCACACCGATAAGCCCTAACATTATCGATCAGCAGAGAGCGGAAGGCGGCGAGTCACCTTCTTGCTGCGCATGTAGCTGAGGCGCCCTTCGTGAGCGTCGGGGTAGGTACAGAACAAGTACGTGGTGATGGCGTGCTTCAGGAAAGAGTCGCCGAGCATCTCCAGCCGCTCCAGGTTGAAGCCGTCGCTGGCGTTGGACAGGGTCAAGGCCTGCAGGATAAGGCCTGGGTTGGGCCCCAACCTCTTGGGGGAGTCCCCTGCCTGGGATCTGTGCTGGGAGTCCTCAGCGAGGTCAGGAGAAGGTGCTGTGGGTGCGCTGGGACCCGTGGCTGCTGGGCTGCAGACTGAGGTAGCTTCATTGGTGAGGTCTGCCGTCCTCCCTGGTGTACATTCATCACTAGGCTGCGGAGGACTGGACCTGGGCTTCTTCAAGCTGTGAGGGGGCTGCACAAGATCTGAGGTAGTGGCTTGTATTGATTCGGGGCTCTGCGGCCCGGAGGAGCTGGGCTGGCTCCATTGGCAATTGTCATGTTGGTGAAGGTGCTCGTCTTGGTGGCAGTCGCCGTCACAGTCGACTTCTGGGCCAGTGCCATTAGTGAGGGTCCTGTTGCATGCTTCGGGGGGTTCGGGGGCTGACAGTGGCTCCCGCTCGGCCGACGCAGAGTGGTCACTACTTGGATGCGTCAGGGAGCTGGGATCGGGGGTTACAGTCTCTTGGTGCTTACAGTGGCCGTCGCCTTCCTCGCTGCAGGACTCGGAACAAGAGATGAACGTCTTGCTGTCGATAGATCTCTTCCAGCCGAAGTCCAAGTTTGGATATCTGCCAGATTAAAGAGCAGGAGGTTAAAACTTTAAGCTGAAAATTTTTGACAGATGACATTTTCCATGCGAGCTTTGCAGTCGAGACATGTTTTTTCCTCTGCTGGTTAAGATCTCTCACTGCTCTTTTCTGACTTTGTGTCATCAGTGAACGGGATCACAGAAAAACGTCAGGTTGGAAAACTTAGAAAAGCCAGAACTGCAGGCCATGCTCTATCAAAGTGTAGCAGACGATGTGACGTAGTATTTAAGGTATCACGTGAACCTGTATTGCAAGGTTAAAAACTTTGTGTGACGTGTTGTGTTGTCTCTGGAACAGGAACCTGAAATCAGGGGGGAGGGTCTGTGTTCCCACTCCGGCTTCGCTGGCTGTCTGGGCTCGCAGCTCCTCGGCGGTCAGCAGGCAGTGGAGGCGGTACAGGATGCTGGGCAGGCACACTGCCTTCCTCCACAGGGAGGCAGGAATGGGGTGGATGGCACAGAGCTCTGGAACCAGGATCTGATGTGCACAACACAACGGTATCGACAAAATGAACTCCGGTGTCAAACTATCACCCAGACCACTTCTTCACAACAAACTATCAAACTATCACCCAGACCACTGTCGCTTAGAGGAAAACTTTCATGAGAGCACCTATTCACTGACAATCTGACAATCTGAGACCAGACTGATTCTTCTCAGAGAGGCGGCTTTACCTGCTTGTTCTGGAGACTCTCCCACTTGGCCTTCCTCTTCTCAGCGCTGCTCAGCGGCAGCGCTTTGCCCTTTTGGTTCAAATGCCGAGGGGTTAATAGGTTCAACCTGAGAGCACAAGAAGAGGAACCTTGAATTTCACACCAGCACAAAAACCTTAAAAGTGAGCATATTTAATACCAATATAAGTACTGCTGCTCATACAGTATTAGTTCTTTTCATTTTAAAGTGAATATATATTATATTTAACTGTGTAATCATAGGGTGTCTGTTATTCTAAGCAGTGCTGTATGTCTGTACAGCTTTGAGCGCAGCATCGAACCAACACGGTGAAACATGAGTCCAACAAAATCTCAACATATTGATGTAGATCCATTTCAGTTTCCCTCTAACAGAACCTCATTCGAAGCCACATTCTGAATGCAAACACTCAGCTGTGCCAATCTGCAGTGGAGCCGACCTGGAGGAGGTGTGGTCCACATCCAGGAGCGGCTGGTTCAGGTTGGACAGGTCCAGGTTGTACTTGGTTTTGTAGTACTCAGCGAATGTCTCATACTCTGGCGAAGGAAACTTGCTGAGTGGCGTCAAGTCTGTGTACACATCAGCGACATAGAAGCGATGAGGCTGGTCAAAGTTACGATACCTAGAGAGGAGCAGCGGGACAGTTATTATGCAGTTCGGACCCCTCGGCGCTTGTCTTCATCTCAGACGTTCGCTCAGATTCTCGGCTACCTTGGAATGATGACAGCATCCTGGTAATCCTCCAGTTTGAAGGTGAAGGGATTCTGCTTGGTGTACTGAGTAGTAGGAATGCCAGTGCGGGCCTCAGACTTCTCAATGTCCTCCATGAACTTAAAGTCCATATCTAGAGTGTTGGAGTCCCCAACTGAACGGGTCATTTGTTTGTAACGGAGAGACGGCGATGAGAGGAGAACGTTAGGCATTGAAATAAAGAGATCGACATGAGCTGGAGAGGGATCGACGCCACTCACCAACATTCAGAGGTAGAACGCAGTAAGCCGAGTCAGCCAGCATGGGCTTGAACTCCAGTGCAGGTTTCTCCAGGCGGAGGATGTGGGAGAAGATGTACTGGTGCAGGCGAGTGATGAGATCGAGCTGGGCGGCGGTGAGCGTGAAGCCGCACTTCTGCAGCTCGATGGAGATGGTCACCTCGCCCGAGCGGGTGTACACTGGGAAATGGGGAATCTGGACGGGTGGAAAGAAGAGAGGTGTCTTTACTGGCTGAAAGCTCGGGGCACGGTGCTGAGGTACGGGGACGGACTTACTCGAGGTATGGGTTTGGCAGTCAGGATGCCGAAGCACCTGGTGGTGTCTTCAGGTGGATACAGCTTCCTCCGGCGGAAGTTGAGCTCGTCGGGCAGAGGGGTGGTCAGGACCATCCCGATCACATACAGGTAGCAGGGCTGCTCCGACACGGCGTAGCTGTCCCGCAGACACTCTGGTATCTGCACACAGGAGGGCCACATGATGATGTAGCAACGTACAGCATCACCCAGTGTCTTCCCAGTCTAACACGTCAAGAAAAAGCAGGTGTCCAAGCAACTACTAAGTGAAAACTGATAAAACTCTTGAAAAAAGTCAGGCTCACTACCGCCACCCAATGGACAAAGAATCCTTGTGAATGTGGATGTGACCTCCACCTCATCTTAACAGGACAAATGCTGCGGTCATATGCTTCTTTGTGCTCTTTCTACCGCAAACACATCGCAGTAAGACCTGGTGTTCAGTCTAACCCTGCCGATCAACCTGCAAAGTCCCAGATTGTTTCCATCACACGGTGTTCATCAGTTAGAACTTCCAGCTGGGCGGGAGCTGAGTGAGTGTGAACACCTGCAGGGCTGCGAGTCTGTTCTGCGCCGCGGATGAAATTGAATGAACAGAGCAGAACCGGAGCTTCGCCTCACACTCACTAAGAGGTTTTTAGAAACGGACGTCTGTGAAAGTCAGCTAATTCAAATCAACTGCTCAGTAGAGCTCGCCCATGGTGGTTGTAAGCTGCTGCGACGTACGGCTTTAGGGTAACACTGCCTCCTCTTGGTGGAGCCTGGCCGGCCCGGGACGCTGGTCTCCTCCTCGTCGTGAAGGTCCAGCTCCTCCTCATACTTTACGGTCTCCTTCCCCACAGGCATGAGGTGGTCGTCCAGCTCACCTGGCAACCCAGAAGAGCAACATGAAGCAACACACACGGGCGAAGTCGCCACCGGGGGAAAATGTTACAATGCAGGCGGACAGCATGTCCTTCTCAACTGTCTACAAAGTTTCACTTCTTTTTTACCTATTTTGTGCAGTCTCTCACAGCAAACGAGTGCAACTGCTTTCTCTGCCAGTCTGGCACAGTTCATCACAGGACCCTGTGGAAAACATTCACCTGTTAATGGATTGTCTACAAAAGTGGGATCAATCTTAGATTGAATAAAAGGCACCGTGTTGGTTTAATGTTTGTTATGGCGACATTCACAGATAGTTTGACAAGACAAGCAAATTAAAAATCTTATTTATTGTTTGCATAGAACAAAAGGTTACTGGCTATTCCATAAGTACCTTTAATCTGTTTGCTTTAGATTTCACCCCACGTTGCCATTTTTAATTCTGATTCCATCCTGAATTAGAGGGCAGACTTGTGAAATGTTGCTATAATATATATGCTACAATTGGTCCTATCCTACTACTATACTGTATTTTGCTCAGAAACGCATTAAAACTTTCTTCCCTCTAGGTGGCTCCATTGTAGCATATTTTGAGTTGCAGAAATTACAGCACAAGTTTGTTCATTAGATTATAAGCTATTTAAATTTTGTGTCTGTTTGTTTTCTTGAAGTATGTGTTGGTACGGCTGCAAATAACAAGAAAATAAAACTGATTCAACCATAAATAAGCACAGCAGCTTCATCTCTGATGCCCATGCTCTTCCTTACCTTCACAGGAACTCGCAGAGGGGAGTTTATGGGTAAGTAGAGAGTGGACTGGAAGCGTCCGTCCCCCGTTTCTGCAGTTTTGCATTTGGGTGCGAGGTGTGTGAACGGGTCACTGGGCAGCCGGGCACAATATCTGAGAGGCAGAGAAAGAAATCCGTTTGAGATTTCTGTCATTTCTGCTTATTTTACAGCTGAACATGGACAGGCATCTTGAGCTGAAGCCAGCACCTGTTGATGTGGCCGATGGCTGTGTTGATGGTGACTCGGGGACCTCCGTCCTCAGACCGAAGGACGTAAGGAGGGAGGATGTTGTCATCGTCCAGCACCTGCTCCACCTCAAACTCGCTCACCTCCACCGACTTGGAGCACTTATTCCTCAAGATCTGATCAACAAACAAAATATCTCCGTTACAGCTTCAGATCTTTTAACTTGAATTTATGAGAAAGCATCTAGAATCACCTTTTCTATGGCTTTGTAGGTGGTGAGATCCTCCTCGAAAGCTTTGGTCCTCTCGGTGTCGGCCAGCATGATGTAGTTGGAGACGGGCGCCCGGGCTCTGCCTTTGGACTGAACGTAGGACCTGTACTCTGTGGGCAGGTCGAATCGCACCACCAGGTTACACTTTGGAATATCCACGCCTTCCTCCACGATGCTGGTCGCAATCAGCAGGTTGGTTTCATGAGCCCGGAATTTGCGAAGAACCTGGAAGAGCGAGTGGAAGGAGTTGTAGTTCATGGGAGGAAAAACAAGAAAACAACACAGCCGCCTGACCTCGGCACACCAAGTTCCCAATGTAACACAATGTAAGTGTGAGCGTACCTCCTCCTGCTTCCTGAACTCCACCTCCATCTGCTTGTTTCGTGGCTGGTTCTTGCCGATGCTGTGGCCGGTGATGAAGTTGCTGCTGATATAAGTGAGCTCCGGGTCTTGCTTGCCTGCCTCCTTAATGAGACTGAGGAAGAAGCACATGAAAGGAATCAATTCAAAAACAATTAATAGTCTGTGTCGTTCAGGTCATTATGCTTGAAAAGTGTCCATCCAACTCAACAAACTGGTCATTTAACACAGTTTTTCTCAAAAAGAGTCATCGTAGTGTACCGGTTGAGGACGACAGCCGTGTAACGTCTCTCCACGAAGATGATCCCGCACAGGATGTTGGTGAACGGCGAGGGGAAGTTGGCTTCCGGCCGCTCCTTGGCCTCCACCTCCTCGTCGTCGTCCTCGTCCTCCGAGTCGCTCCAGGACACGTAGTTGTCCTGGTTGCGGTTGTTGTACCACTCCACGCTCTCGAACTGCTGCCGCTCGAACGGCTTGTACTCCTGCAGGATCTCCAGCAGCCGGAGGACCTTGGGGGTGACGAACTTGAGGTCGAGGGAGGCGGGGGAGAAGTGCTCCTCGCACAGGGCGTGCACCTTCCGCAGGATGGTGTCCGTGAACAGCAGGAACTTGCGGTTGAGCTCCTCCTGCTCGTGCTTGATGTACTTCTGGAGCTCGCGCACCATGATGCCCGCCGCCTTGTCTGCGCACCAGGGGCCCAGCACCTGCAGGACGGCCTGGCAATCGCTCAGGACCTGCAACAGCAGAGTTCAGCTGTGAGTCTGAGGGCTCGCTTTTCTATGAAGCACTAGCTTCTGTCTGGCACTGAAGCAAAACAAAGGAAGCAGTCTGCTGTGAGTGAATTTACTGTGTGGAAAATGTTCTTCAGAGTTGGTGACGCGAGTAATATATCGATGCATATTTTCATAATAAGGATCAGGTTCCGTCATATACATACCTGCAGAAATACCGATATTCCAAAGCATCTCAATCAATTCATTCACAATTCAGAGTTTTTGTTGCAGCTTTTTGTTTAAAAAAAAAAAAAAAGATTGAATGGCCCTTCAGATTACAGGACGACAACATGAACATGGAGATTTATTAAAGCTGAAGCTTGACTTTAAAAACAGGCCGACTGTTCACTGATCCGTGTGACGAAGCAGGGAGGGAGACATGTTTAAAGCAGAGATGTCAAAGTTATTTTGGATCTTGAGAAAGCTGGACCAGAAAAAAAAATAAAAGGCCAACAATAATCTATAAATAACAATCCTATGTTTCTTTTTTTCCCCTTTAAATCCCAGCATATAAACTGCAGGACGAATGAAAGGTTAAGTACTTTAACGGGGTGAGATTCAGTTTTACTGACACTTCTTTAGGTGAGTATGCTCGCACATGACAAAAAAATGCCGTTCAAGAGCGAATCTGCTCCTTCCATTTCCATCACCTGTTTGGAGATGAATGTGGGATCACGGTCCTCTCTGGCGAAAGGTATGTTACAGTCATTCAGGAAGTGGAGAGCTTCGTCCAGCTCTGCCTGCAGACGGGAGGAGAGGCCGCTCTTATCCACATAGGGGCCACAGTCGAGCACCACTTCTCTTGGCTGAGAGGCGTATCTGGAACGAACCACTGGGTGTGAGGCGATGCCGCTGCGTCCTTGCTGCAGCTCACAGCTTGTAAAGGTGACTTCAGTACCTGTCTAAGACCACGAGGTCGGTGGCAGTTTCAGCGTTGCTCTTCAGGATTCTCTCCAGATTCTGGATCTTCTGCTCCAGTTCGGACGGGTCACATTTCCCATTGAGAATCGAAGCTGTGAGACCCAGGACGCGGGGGCTTCCCGAGCCGCCCTCGAACAGCTGCATGAACAGGGGAGACGGCGGCATAATTCACAATCTTCTCACAGGACTGAAGAAGAAAGGCTGCACTCGGAGCGGCATCTCACCTTCATTATGTCACAGTAAGGGTGGTCGGTGATGGCCAGGTGACAATCATCAAACACCACCAAGTTGATTTTAGACAACGGTAAGATTTTATTCCTCAGAACGTGCAGGAAGATGTGACAAGTCATGACCAGCACCTGCGTGAGGAGACAGCGGAAGGGAGAGAATCTCAACAAAAATCACAACAGGATTCTTCTTTCATTACAGAGTGCAGCTCGGCCATGGAACAGTTAACAAAAACATGGATCTATAAGGTTCATTTAACACCTTCAGAATGACTCATACAACACTGAAACTATAAAAACTGATTTCAGTCATCAAAAAATATAGGTATTTTAAAGGAAACTATCTAATTGTTGTAAAAATATTTCATTGGAAGACCCACTAATATCACAAGATAATACTCTGAAAAGAAAGAACCTAAAAGTGGAATCATCAGCTCTAAGCTCAGCCTCACATTGTGAGCTTTTGCTTGTTTTCATGTATCTGAACTTCAAAAAAGGCATAAAATGTGAACAAACCTGATTCTCCATTAACTCCTGACTCCATTGTTGGTCAGGCCATGCTAAAGTCTCCTCCAAATCTGTGTACTCTCCCACCAGGAGGTCAGAGTGAGTCCTGACCGCAGCGGCTTGCTGAATCACACACGAGACTGTAAAACATGGAGCAAAGAGACGATTAAACACCAATCAAGCGCAATGCCCACTTAAAATAGGAGGAGGTGGTTTCAAAACGGAAAGGTGAAGCCGTTTTTAGTCTGCACTCGTCTTTAGTTTATATGGTAGTTATGGGAGTAAAATGAACAGAATAAACAAGTTTTTATTATGAATATGACTTAGATTATTAGATGTCACATTAAACTGACAATTATTTGTGCATTACAACAGTTTTCTTTTCCTTTTCACAATTTTCAGACTTTGAATAATCAGTAACCGGACATACTTTGTGCACGGTGACTGTGTCCATGCTGCACTTACCTGTGTTCACCAGGAAAACCGTTTTCTTTGCACGGTCTTGGTAACCTCCTCGGATTTGGTGGGAGAGCTCTTTTGTTAGAAGTACTGCGATAAAGGTCTTCCCTGAGCCGGTATTCAAGCAGACAATAGTGTTGTGTTCAAGAGCTGCTTCTAGAAGTTCAACCTGCGGAGGAAGGATCGAGTTCAGTGGCGTGATCACTTGATCATTTGTGACATTTTTTTTCTCCCCTGTCCTATTATTGACAGAGCTTGTGAGGGAGAGAAACTCGAGGGCAGCCTCCTTGCCTGATATTTCCTGGGGGTATAGATGTTATCATGGATAGCCTCCTGCTGCCATGGCAGACCAAAGAAAGGCCCCATGGGTGACGTGGCAGGAGTGACAAGCTGTAGGCCTGCCATGCTTCAAAGACGTGGAGGTGAGGGGGCGGGGCTCCTCCAGCTGTCCACTTTATCTCATTTCATCATCTTCTCCGTTGCAGAAGTTCACTGGAATCAGGACGACAAGAGGATGTTAAAGTACTGCAGACGTTACGTTCCTATGGAAGCGTGACATGCGCTGGACACAGACTACATTTTTTTTCAGCCAAGTTGTTTTACTTACAGGTAAGAAGTGGGACTTTCTATAAATGAAGGCAGAACTTAATCTGGGCTTCATGATAGTCAGTCTCAATCAACTCCTGATGTTTCCCCACATTTAGGAAGAAACACGTCTGAAAAACAAACATAAACAACATTTTAGGAGCAGGCATTTCAAAACTCAGAGTCTACTGAACTTACAAAAAATTTGATAGATGCCTCATGTTTTCTTGATTTAACTCCAAATAAGGTATTATGTGAAAAGTTTGACACTGCAGTTGGCTTGGCGTCATCCGAGACGACTTGTGTGACTTAGCTCTAAACTCAAAGATGGACAATAATAACAATGGCAGCCTCCAGAGTGGCATGACTCCCTGTCAATATTCTTCTGAGAGTTGCCCTTAATAAATCCAACTTTGTCGTCTGTCCATACGAATGTCCGTGCACTCATCCTTAACGTTTATGGTGGATTGTTTTCTGTTTGCATGTGTGTGTAGTTTCATTACAAAAACAACCATCAGCACCCTCTGATGGAAAAAGAAAACTACATTGTTTTCAACACATTGCTGTGGTCACGCTAAACTTTTCTGAAAAGAAAACTTGAGATGTTGTGTGAACAGGGCCTCAGTCGCGTGATGTATGGGAATGGCTAGTGTGACGTCACACGTCACTTCCGGGTCCAAGGCTTCTAGCGCGCAATGTAAACACAATGGCTGCTGCCAAAGAACCGGTCACTTTTTTCATGGTAACAGTGAATTTTGCTGACTTTCCAAAGTCAGTGAAGAGGGGTTTAAATCCTTACAACTCAAACCGAGTTGTAATTGTTTCTGTGGTGACAGGTGGAAGTCTGAAATGGAAAGTACAGGCTTCAATGAAAAACAACATTTACGAGGTTGAGGTGAGTGATTAAGGGGCTAGCTAGCATTAACACGAGGGTGTCAGTCGTCGCATCAAGCTGTGTAACTTAACTATTAATTAATTATCTATGTTAGAATCGGGTACTGTCTGTCTGCGGTTTGTGGACAACTTACAGTTTATTCATCCAGGGAAATAATTTTAAACCAAACCTCAAACACGCCATAAAGCAGAAGCAGCACACATTCAGTACAGGTTAAAAAGTAAAATAATAACAATAATAATAATAATAATAATAAAAAAGCCCTTACAGAATATCTAATAATATCTCCCCTTGTGGGATTAATAAAGGATTAATAACTTTGGATAACTCCGCTGGTCCATCCTGCCGGAGAGGAGGCAGTTTTAACAGTGAGAGAAGACACACAGCTGCTGCAGAGCAGCTTCAGATCCAGCGGGGGAAACGCTGCTGTTCAGCCCTGAAAAGATGTGGGATTTTATTTTGTCCTGTGCTGTTTTACACCATATTGTTGTGGCCGATAGAGTTACTTTTGATGCGCCGGCGCCACGAGAGGAGCTGATGTGGGAACCAGCAGGACCTGAAGAACCGCGACTGACATGTAAATAAACTGTAAAGTTTAGCAAATGATTTATTTAATCAGTGATGTGATGCCAGCAGCCTAGAAAATAATATCAGCTAAAGGGAGATTAAATACAGACAGAGGACGTTTAGCCAAAAATTTTATTTAGACTTCTATAAATTGTCTTTAATTAATTTAAGCAGCACCGGGAACGCGCCGCCCTCGTGGACTGAGTCCCGATCCGCTCCGTCCTGTGTCCTGCTCGGTCCGGGGTCCTGCTCAGGACCGGGTCCGGTGCTGGGTGTGTGTGTCTCGGTGGGACCGTCCCGCTGTGGGGAGGAGACCTGGCGGCGGTGCCGCTGCTGTCTGGCTCAGAGACATAATTAAATGAAACAATAAAAATCTGATCTATATAACGTGAGTCTGCCTCATTATTTGTAATATCAGTAAAAAAATTATAATGATGTAATATCAGAGGAAAGCAGTAGTAGGATATGGTTTTGTTGACATCGTTCCTGTTGTTACAACACGGGACACAGCACTGCACCATCGCACCTTTGGACACGGAAGTGACGTATTCAGCTTCGATGACGTAGCTACTAGCCATCCCCATATAATGCAAAAAGCAGGCTGCACAGTGAAAATGACAGTGTGCACCTGGATACCAGATGGTGACGGAGATACATAAAGAACAGAGAGAGAGAAAAAAAAAAGAATCCGTCACTTGACTGCTACAAGCTTTTCAACACATCTTTGACATAACCTCAAATTATCAGCAGGCTCCAGCGAGCACGTCTCGGCCCCTGAGCTATAACCAAACCCAGCAGTGACGGCTGGAGGGGTCGCTCCTATGCGCTGCTAATTAAAACCACCACGGCCTGATAAAACAGCTCTGAAGTGACTTCTGTCACATTTTCAGTGCCAAAGAAGTGTTTCAGATTAGAACGGAGCCGCAGTGCTAACCCAAATACTGGAATCAGCAGCAGGTCAAATGTGCAGGCCGCCAACAAACAGATGACGATTTAAGGAGAAAAGTACAGAATAAAAGCTCAGTGAAGTGTAAACAAAAGCTTGATGACATTCAAGTCGAACATCAGAGCCTAACAGAGCAGTCTTGTCTAAGGATCGACCAATTATCGGCCGATATTGGGCATTTTTCTAATAATTGGCATCGGCCTTTTTTCCCCGCCAATATCCGATAAAAACCTTTGTTTTTACTGTATTTTCTGTAGTATAAGGCACACCTAAAAGCCTCTAATTTTCTCAAAGCCCAAAGGTCTGCCTTATATTTCGGTGCGCCTTTTTTGCAGAAAGTACGGTAATAAAGACCACTCGATTGTCAGTCAGTTGTCTTGACTACGGTTCCCATAATGCATTGTGATGTGATCACATGAGCAAACAACTTCTGCTTGCTTGTAGCTAAGCTAGCTAGTTCAAACAGAACGGCAAACATGAAGCTTCAGGCAGATTCTCCACCTCTAACCTGTCAGTCACCAGAATCACACAGTTTGTCCTCCAGTCTCCCAACCGGAGAGCACGGCGCGCGAGCGGCCCGATGCCGGCGGGCAGCCCGCTCGCCGGGACACCGAAAATGTCTGCCCCCGATGGGACGCGCATCGATTAGTAATAACATTGATTTTAACGTATTTTTTAGCGTTACAGTAGCCTACAACCAGGATTCTCCATTGTTTATTTTATTCTTTTTTTTTTTATTCCTACAGTACACGGACATACAGGGGACAAAATACAAGAAAATGAAGGACAGAGTTTTGTTATCAGCAGCGACAGATAGTTGAATATTGGAGTTTTGGGGAAGTTATGGATGAGATATGACTGCATTATTGTGAGTGTGTGTGTGTGTGTGTGTGATAAATATAATTACATGTATCAGATAGTAATAATAACAATAATAATGATAAAGTAATCACAAAATTACAAACTGAACAAAAACAAAAGGCCTGAGTATAATGAATGTAGACGAAGTGTTTTTTCACTGAGCACCTCACAACTCTCTTCACTAGTTACTTCACTACTAAGTCACTACTCTGGGCTGTGGAACAATGTCCCACCCACAGCTAAATTTTGACACCAAAATGTTCATTTTTACTGCAAATGAATATCGGTTCGACATGTCGGTTATCGGTTTCCATAAGTACCAATAATTGGCATCAGCCCTAAAAAAGCCATATCGGTCGATCCTTACTCTTGTCCTCTCTATTACAGTCGTAATGTAGTTAGGAAAGTGTATAATCACACACTACAGGTCATCCTCAAACTGGGTCACGTCCACTCTAGAGTATTTCTGAAACTCCTGATTTACTGGGATTTGCACTACCATCTCTGGGGATTTTAAGAGAAAGAAAATATGCAGCGAGTGGCAGTTTTCTCCGCCAAAATGTCTTTTTGATGCTTGAAGAAATCAAGAACGGCAACAGTAACTTAAATTGTTATGCATAAAACCATCACTGATCACATCAGCTAGTATACACAGACTTCAACTAATTGGACAATAAAGGACAAAACATGACTGATGAGACATCTGCAGAAGCTACATGATGTCTTCATCCATGTCAGTAAGGTCCAAAATTTCTGAGGAATGTTTAAGCACATTGTTGAATCTAAGCCACACAAATATCGAGCCAGTTCTGGAATGAAAAGGGAAGATGTGTTTAATAAAGTGGCAGGTGTGTGTATTTGTGTGGTGAACAATATATAGCCAGACATGAATCCATGTAGTAAATCGGTCTGAACATTGTACTGGACGAAAAACCCAAGCACGCTGTACAGCCAGCAGCAAGGGTGCTTCTTAATCCTTTTACTAGTGAAGGGGACAATTTGAGAATATTCTGCCTGTTGTAAGCCTTTCTTCCACAACCATTAAGTCTTTCTACAAGTTGTAAGATCTCTGCCGTGCGGCTCTATGTTAAGACAGGAAAAACACTGCCTCCCATGAGGAGCCATGTGCTTTTTTTTTTTTTTGTTTGTTTTTTGAATAATGGATAGATGCCAGGGTCCCACTACATGATTTCCAACACTTTCCTTTGATTTGTCACTGAATGCCACTGTGAATATTTAAACCCTTACATCAAACTGATGTGTGACAGTAACCATTAACTGGATAAGAAACAAATTAGGTGAAAAACTGACACGACAGAGTCCACGGTCTAATCTAACACACCACTTCGTTTGGCACACAGCGGGCGATGGCTGGATGAGGGAACAGCGTGATCTCAGCTCTGTTGCCAACTGGTGCCAAGCTCAGTGACCAGGCCCGTGTCGTGCCCGCCACCACAGGGTCACCATCTGTTGCCAGTGAACAAACAGTAAGCCCAACTAGCTCCCTCACACACTGACACACTACCAAATATCCTCTCTGCCAAACAGATCCTCTCACAAACCTTCAACAATAAACACTTGAACAGCGACACAGCTGCTCTTCATTTCTATACTCACACTATTCAACTTCACACAAACACATCTAGCTTCACAAGAACAGTTGCTGAATGTCAGGACACCATGTTCAATCAACCAACATGTTTTTGGGTTTTTGGATCCATGTACTCAGCTGGTGTGAGCATGCACATCTGTGAATGACTGGCTTCTGAGCACCATATCAACTCCACTAATTATGTTTTATGTCACTTTGCCTTGCATCACTCACAGCATGAGGTGAGCCCCACAATGAAAGGATAAAGCAGTGTAGATTACAACATTCACCATCTTAACAAATCATATCTTAATCACAATTGAGAAAAGATCAGGGGCATCATAAAGACATATTTCTCTGTGCATTCACAGCTATAGTATTCAAGCTTCTATTCCTACAGATGACGGAACAAGACGGATGGATGGTTCGGTCAGATACTGCTTTCACGCATTCAGTTACAACTGCACATAGGTTAAATGATGAGATTAAATATGAAATCTCATTCATCCATCAAACACCAGGTGCAAACAGTAGGACTGTAAAATGCTTAAACAGCTGTAACCTCTAACTACACTGATCTTCCGGCAGTATTACAAATGATGTTTTATTTATTCTTCAGTACTTAAACACATTGATTGTCCAGCTTCAGAAGCTAATCTCCTCTCCGTGAGTTGGGAGGCTGAGACCATGCTGTGTAACATTTGCTAGCTAGTTAGCGCTGGGAACAGATGCATTCCTGCCAGAACATTCACAAATAACTGATGGAGCTGGAAATCCAGAGTTACAACACTTCAATAAAACATTCACGGTTTACTGATATAATTCATCGCTCTATAAAGTAAGAGAATTTGGAAGTACTGGGCCTGATGGTAAACTGGATGCTAACGCCAACACATTGGTTGTTGCCTTATTTATTTTCCACTAGCTATTTAGATGCTGCGGCAAAAAAAAAGGTTTGAGGGGCATCAATTACAAACTTGACGCTCTTACATCCGCATGTTTAACTGCAGAGGAGACTTAGCACGGTCGTACAGGGTACCAAAACCTAGCATAGTTAGCAAACGTTCCACCAAAAGCGGCGTTTGTCTACAATTAACTATAATATTTTAGGTCTTTGTTAATGATTAAAAATGCAGCCATTGTCCCGAACATGCGTTTTAAACCTTAAGGTATGTACAGTGAGTGAAATGACCCAGCGTCGGGTCGCTACCCGCAGTCACAATGCACCATCATCATGTCAGAAGCTAACGAGCTAGCAGCTAACCAAGCTAGCAGAGCCAAAAGAGCAGCTCGGACAGATAAAGCAACATATTCCATAGTCGACTCACCAAACGACTCCTTTTCTTGCGTGATCGTCCCGATTAAAAGGCGAGCTCATTCGTGGGATAGCCTCGCTATCATTTAGTCCTGTTGTCCCGATTTGGTGGCTACTCGTCCACGGGGGGACCACTTCCTTTTACCTGGGCCTCTTCTACGCCAAAACTTTACGCAGACTGCGCAGCCGCCGTCAAAGGCGCTCGCGCGCCAGTCTACTAAACGGAAGAAGAATCGCATCTCTCCGTTACGGGCTGAAAATGTGGAGGTTCCAGTTTACTACCCACGAGTCTGGAAACATGAGAGATATTTCTGTTCAAAATATTTCAAATGGTAAGCTTGAAATTCAAGTTTCTTCGGCATGTGCGTCATTTTACCATTTTACGTGTTACAGAATGTCGCAGAAACGTCTCCAACATGATACACTGTTATAATATAATTAAGAAATATAATACAAATCGTTTAAATATAAAAAGAAATACAAGATAAAAAATAGTTTAATATTTTTATTATTTAATAGTTTACATAAAAATTACACTTGAAAATATACAGTGAAAAAAACACATTCAGAGTAGGAAAAATCCCAGAATATACTAACAATGTTAATCACAAATTTTTAGGAAAATCCTAAAAATATAATAATGGTTATGTAAGGAGCAGGTTTGTGTGAAGTCCCGTGCAAGTTTAGCTTTTTTCTTAACTTGTTTTAATCACTTTGATATTTTTAGCATCTTTATTTATCTTTATTTATGATCTTAAAGATAGTTTTGATCCAGTGGTATTTCTTTAAACTTCAATTATCACTCAACGGGAAAGTAAGAAAGGTTCTACTTCCCAACATTTTCAACTTCTGATTTCAGTAACCGGGAGTATGTTGGTTACGCAAAGATCTAACCTCGACTGAAAGAAAAAGATCTGGTTCGACAGATCTTGTGACATATTAATAAACATGGCATAAAGGACACCAAGAGTCACAACCACCAATATTACCCACGATAAGCAAGATAATGACAATCAGCAATAATCCTCCATTTCCCATTAAGATCTCACAAGACACTGACGTTTTAGGAGCACAGATTCTACATCTTGCCTGTGAACACAAAGTTAAGCAGTCACAAAAAACTAATGTCTCAGTGGTCAGCTCAAAGGTTGATAAATGCACTGTCTATAAATAAATGTAGTTATTGGTTTGTTTATTATTAATTATAATACTCACATATCAAAACAAATCTGAATAAACCAATTTTTTTAAATCATATTTCTTGGGGAAGCTCTGGCTGTATCCCAGAAGGAGCCACAACACCATCAAGATCTGAGAAGTTGACGTTAAAGGGATGAGCATGGTCAACAGCAATGCACAGTGGATATAAAAACTTTGCACACCCCTGTTGAAATGCCAGGTTTTCGTGATGTAAAGAAATAAACACAAGACAAATAATTTCACAACTTTTTCCACCTTTAATGTGACCTATAACCTGTACAATGTAATTGGAAAAAAAACCCCTGAAACCTTTAAAATGGAAAAAATATTTTTTTTTAAAAATGAAAAAATCTGGTCGCATAAATATGCACACCGTTGAACTAATACTTTGTTGCAGCACTTTTGGCTTTTATTACAGCAGTCAGTCTTTTTGGGTATCATTTGCCTATCATTGTGGCACATCTTGATGTGGCAATATTTGACCACTGTTCTTCACAAAACCGCTCCAAATCAGACAGACTGCGAGGGTATCTCCTGTGCACGGCCCTCTTCAGATCACCCCACAGATGTTCGATGGGATTGAGGTCTGGACTCTGGCTGGGCCATTCCAAAGCCTTAATCTTATTCCGGAAGGCTTTCTTTTGTTGACTTTGATGTGTGCTTTTGGGTCATTGTCATGCTGAAAGTTGAAGTTCCTCTTCATCTTTAGCTTTCTAACAGAAGGCCAAAGGTTTTGTGCCAACACTGAGAGGTATTTTGAGCTGTTCATAATTCCATCCACCCTGAAAGGCCCCAGTTCCAGCTAAAGAAAAGGGTTAGGGTTATGTTTTTCTTTGTAAGATAAGGCTTCTGTCTTGCCACCCTTTCCCCATCGCCCAGACATATGAAGAAGGCGGGAGATTGTTGTCACATGTATGACACAGCCAGTACTTGCCAGAAATTCCTGCAGCTCCTTCAGTGTTGCTGTTGGCCTCTTGGCAGCCTCCCTGACAAGTTTTTTTTCTTCATCTTATCAATTTTGGACGGACGTCCTGTTCTTGGTAATGTCAGTATTGTGCCATATTTTCTCCACTTGATGATGACGGTCTTCACTGTGTTCCATGGTGTGCTTAATCCCTTGGAAATTCTTTTGTAGCCTTCCCCTGACTGATATCTCTGATAATGAGATCCCTCTGATGCTTTGGAAGCTCTCTGTGGATCACGAACTGTGCTGGAAGATGCGGCTACAAAGATGTCAGGAAAAGCCTGCAAGAACAGCTGAACTTTATTTGGGGTTGATCAGAGGCATTTAATTGGTGACAGGTGTGTGCTGACTCCAGTTTAACCTGAGTTTGAATGTAATTGGTTAATTCTGAACACTACCACATCCCCAGTTATAAAAGGGTGTGCACACTTATGCAACCACATTATCTCAGTTTTTTATTTTTTATTTCTCCTCCCCGAAAGATTGAGCCCATGTCAATATTACCATCAATATTTCTGCTCTAAGCTGAATGGAATGACCTGTATTTTTTATGTGTTTTATTGAAGGAATTTTTAAAACCTTCAAGAAAATTGCCCAGAAATTATTGTTATTGTGATAAAACAATCTTGCTTCAACATATAAAAACACACATACCCAATCCAATAGGGTCATGTCTAATAAGTTTTCCATTAAAAACAATATATTTTCAGGGTGTCTGAAGTGTTTTCTGGGGTAAATGATGTTCAGATGGATGACTATATGACTTGTTGCACATGTTCATTTCATTTATTGGTTGTGTTACATGATGTCCTGCAGGTGGCAACATTACAATACATATACAAACCATTTTTCCTGAGGATTTGACAGTTGCCGCTTGTCTATGGAGCAACAGTTGCCTGTCCCCATTGCTTCCTAGTAAAAGGAAACCAGTTCAACAACACAATTAATTCATAAATCTGACACTTTGGCTTAAAGACAGATCATTCTCGTAAAATGACACGAGGAATAAGTTAGCTGAAGCGGAACAGAATAACGGGTGGAAGATGGTGGGTCTGTGGCCATGGTTACTGGACACACACATGAATGCACACACGCACGCACACACACACACACACACACAGACAGTCTGACTTGTAAAAACTTAATGCGCAGCCTTTGTTTCACTGGTTTTGTTGGCTTTGAAACCCTGCCACTCATCTATTTTTGGAGAAATTGGGACTCAAGTCATGTGAGGACAGACTGGCACATGCCCACACACCACTGAAGACACTGCCATGGAAAACCAGTGTCCTGTGCGAGAATGTTTTCTTTCTATAGTTACTTCAACAAGAATTTCCTTCCTCTGAGATGAAAAAAAAAAAGTATTTCTATTCTGTTTTATTCTTTTTTCACAACATGAATGGAAAGCCTTGGATGTTATGTGATATAATTAATTGATAATAACTTTGACATCTCAAACAACGACAAGAAGAAAAGGAATGAGAGAGAAGAAAATGAGGCAGAAAAGAGAATAAAACAATAAGAAAGTAAACTTCTTTAAAAAATTATTTCAACTCCATTTAAATTCAGAACCACTTGCTTGACATAACGGACGAATTTGTATGAAAAAATGAAAAGAAACTTGATGTGCTTCAGTACTTTTGAAATCCTGACCTGCAGATTCAAAGTTTAATAACATGATTTCCTATTAAAGTAGACCTAAATCATCAAAAACCTTGGGAAACAGTCACTGATTGATCATTTAAATCAATCTTTTTCCAGTGAAAATACTTAATGATCCACACGACATTTTCAGCAGTGAATCACACAGAAGCACAGCTGTCCCAGGGAATTTGACGTGAATATACTCAAACATAATTAGGTGTTAATAAGAAAAGAAAAAAACTTTGGAAATTGTTTGGGGGGAAAAGTGTTTCAGGTACAAGGGGGCTGCTAAGAAATTGATTAACAGTTTTTTTTTTTTTTTTTTTAGAAACAATCCTAACAAGTGAGAAATTCTAATTACCTTCCTATTAGCTGTTAATGACTGTAAATAAAGCTGAAAATAACCCTGAATATTTACAAATAAAAAATGTTGCTCTCAAATGGTGTATTCCACTGATTCCATAAGGTTTAAAGGAATGCTGCATTTAAGTAGAAAATAAACAACAATAAAGCCAAACACCTTTTTGTTTTCATCAATTTAATGGTGACTGAATTGATATTTACTGAGTTAATTTAAAAAAAAAAAGTGATTACATTACATTTTTTGTTATTTGATGGCATAATCAGAGAAATGAATCACAGCCACATGTTTATCTGATGGTCTTGAGGGAGAAATTTGCATTATGGCAAAATTCAAAATGAAAACAACCTGAACGAGCCCTTGGTTGGAGGGAGAGCTGGCAGAACGTCTCTGTGGTCCATTTCCAGGCTGGAGCTCATAAACACGATTTGTCCTTCAACACAATTCATTTTCATTGCACAACTTAAAATTTTCACACTGACAGAATCAACATTTTCCAATGATCTAAACTTTATTAGTGTATTCCCACTTTCTGTGAGTCTACCTGACAGTTCAGGGTTCAGTGACAAACAGGGTTTGCAAAATGTGAAGAAATTAAAGACTTTCACAGCCTTGTCCTAAAATGGCCAGGTTTGTTTGTGGGTAAATGTGGTTTTTCACCTGATTGGATATACTAAATACAACTGAAAAAAACACATGAGGTGCTTTGAGTCTTCATAGTAACCTGCAAAAAATGTCATTTTAATGACCTGAGAGTGTCAAGAACACAACCTGGAGAGTCAAACACATCGATTTTAGGACAAACTTGTGATTCTTGGTTACATAATATGTCTGTATGTTTTGTATATTAACCACACATGTAAATCCCCTAAAACATTTGCCCGATTTGATTGAATAAACTTTACAAAACAAGTAAAAACTACAAAATATTTCATTACAGAAATGCTGTGAACAGAATCTGAAGGTGTGCATCTTTGCTTATTTTCTTCTTTATATTTCATCCAATCAAATCAATCAGTCATTGATTCTGTGGCTTAAATGATGGGAGGATAAAATACAATTCAACCATAACATGAAATAATAATGTATAAAAATATACAATCTTACTATGGCCATTTTTCTTCCCATTTAAAACATCTCACTATTGATATTTCAATATATTTGCGATAAAACATTATGCATGTACTACAAGTTTATACGCTACTCTGAACATAGAAGCTTTACTTAGAATGGTGTATACTTATTCTATACTTTGTAAACTCTGCGGTAAAATAGTAAACTCTGACATTCAGTGTTCAGCCCTCACTGTGTGCAGCTAGTGTAGAAACAAGAGCAAGTTCTACTTCTTACAAGGATAAAACCTTTAAAAAAAAAAAAAAACCCATCCATGCTCTCATGTAATGTGGCGTGGATGCGCTGTGCTATAGGAAGGATTCAGGCTGTAGTGATCTGAGTTGGGATGAATGGCTTTTCTTTTCTTTTTTTGCTGGACGGAGTAAACAGAGACTTCCTCTGCAGGCGGGCCGGTGGAAGCAGTGACCATCAAATGCCAAATGTTTAGTACCACTTTGTCTCGCTGCCTTATTTACAGACATTGTTCAAAAAGTAAAACAACATAGAAAGAAATCTCATAGTAAAGCATTCTCTTTCCATTTACAGGCTTGGACAAGCTCAAGCGTAGCTTAGTCACATAAACATCTTTATCATACAACTTTTCTTTAAAAAAAAACAAAAAAAAAAAAAACATTCATACATCTCTACAAGCCATAAAACTTTACAATGACGTGATGTGCCTCAGGTATACGACGCAGAACTGGACTGATGTCGAGTTATAAGAGCGTTAGAAAGATGATCTGGCCCTTTAGAGAAACCGTCCGTTTTAGCACTTCCAACGTTATCTTTGGCAGTTTGTTTTTCTCTTTCAAAAGTTCAACAGATTCAAACCTCCCTTCGTTCAGACCGACACGACCTCGTCGCAATAGTTCACCAGCTCAAATTCACATTCTGTCATAAGCAACCCTGTTTCCAGGATGTTGGGACGGTGAGTTCAAAGCAGGTTTGGTGAAAATGGTTTCAGCTCACAACTAATGTGAGCTGAAAAAGTGTCTCGTTGGCACTAAACTGGGCAGGAACAGAGCAACCATGAGACGCTGAATCACTCCGAAGTTAAAATGAGGAGGAGGAGACCGCAGCTCTCCGAAACTGAAAACTATTCAACTTTGGAAAAAAACGTGGGTATTTTATCATCTGTTGCATGTTTTTCTAGCGTCTCGCTATCAGAGAACAGCCCGTGGTGACGAAGCATGAATATCACGTTCATGTAAATGTTTCCACAGTTCATCTCCGCTCACATGAAACATGTCGCTGGCATCCAACTGAAAATCAACTACACAAAAGATGTAAATGATTAGTGCATTTACTTTTACACAATGTCCCACATTTTTAGAGACAGGGTTGCTTCCACTTTGTTTACGTACACACACTCTCACTTCAGCTCCACTCCTTTCTGTCGTCGTACTGATGCTTCACTTGTAACCTTGTCGTCTGGGCTAAATGGCTATTCATCGTGCTTCCTTACATTCAGAGTATTTATATCCATCTAGAAACCAGAGAGCGCTGTACGGCCGCGCAGTCTTCCTCGATGAGCTTTGTCGGCTCTGCACTGCAATAAACCACAACACGTTCAGCGTCTTTCTCACATCTGTGGCGCACTGAGAGGACGTCTCACTAGCACAGCTGCAGTAGTGTATAAAGGTGCAACTGCAAGAGACGTTTATAAAGTCAAAATATTCAAAAATCTGTGAGAAAGTTTCTATCAACGGAATTTTTACCTGTTATATCGTGTTCCTACAGCCGGAGTTCACTCAGATTTAATCCTGTTAAGCACAAATTTTACCGACTTTTTCTACAGAATAATGTTATCACTCTTTTTTTCCCCTCATTTGAAATGTCTTCTCCACGTAGTCTTTTTTTTTTTTTTTTTTTTGCGGTGACACTGCAAGCGAACAAGCGAAAACTTTTAAACGCAACAAGCTCTACAAGTTAAAAATGTACATCCTACTAAACGCCTACAGTCACGTTATGAAAAGCAGAGAGAAGTGGCAGTTGAGCTGTGTGTGTGTGTGTGTGTGTGTGTGTGTGTGTGTGTGTGTGTGTGTGTGTGTGTGTGGTTTTCCTTAGGCATAGAGTTGTACCTGACAAAGATCTTTCTCGACCTGTGAGAGTGTGTATTATCTGTGTGTGTGTGTGTGTGTGTCAGCGGTTGAGGTTAAGCAGCAGGCTGGGCAGTGTCTTCAGGTCCATCTGAGGCAGCAGCCAGAAACAGTAGAGCAGAAGCCAGAGCAGCAGGAGGAGATAGAGCTCCCAGTTCTCCCCGCCGAACCTGCACACACACACACACACACACACATCACAGAAATGAGGATGACTCACTCCGCACTTGTGGACGTTTTTCCTCATTTTGCTTCCGATAGAAATGCAAATGCCGCTTAACACGTGTCTCCTCTTTCCGACCTCGATGACACCTTCCTTAAATCTATCCTGGAATCCTCATGAATAATTCTGCCGAGGCGCGCTCTCCGGTTACTCGCCTCACCTTTGCCGCACTTAAAGCTACCTTATCAGTATTTAACAGTTCGCCAGCGGATTGAAAAGTCGGGGGGGGAAAAAAAATGTTCACGACAGGTAATTTAACAAGTGAGGGCAGCAAAAGCTCAGCTGAGGCTAATTGAATTAAGTCTGAACTGAACTACATCAGACAAGCAGGATGTACAGTGAGGATGATGGAAGTAGATCAGTGAGGTTCAGCGCAGACGTTTGGTGAAGTAAAGGTGAAGTTCTTACCAAAAGTCAGAGTTCTCATCGTCAGTCTTCTTGGAAAGAGTTCTCTGATTGTCCTGTGAGCGAGAAAGCACCAGGCTGTCAGTAACCAGCGGTAGTTAGTTTGGTTAGATGTCCATAATAAAGTCAAACCCACCGCGGATTCGGCTGGACGGGCTCCCTTCCTGTGGCGAAGAACCGGAGCACTCAGGATGTCGTCTTGTCTGATGAAACTTGCGTCGATTCTAACGGGACAAAATCAGTTGGATCAAGTGTCGGCAGGAGAAGGAGCGGCGCATATCGATTCCTTGAACTGGTTGGATAACACGCTTTGAACAGTTCAATCATGTTAGGGTTACAGTTTCCTTTTTGACTGTTTTACATTATGCGACCATTTCTTTTGTAAAATAGAATCAACAAACAGCAGGTCTGATTCACAGTGTCCAGAAAATATTAGTAAACCTAAACAAATTTTGGAAATATCGATGATATTCAATACATTTTCAACACAGTGTTTGTTCAAATGCACCGTGACTGTTCAGTCACGGTGCATCTTGAAGAAATAAGAGAGAACTGGACTGAATTATCTTCCAACCTCTTTTGGTAGCATTACTCAGAAATGACGTCTGCCAATAGGTGCACATCAGACCTGCAGGAGGAATTTTGGCCCAGTTTTCCTCACAGAACTGCTTCAGTTCAGATTCTTATGATATCTGCTTTGAGTGGTTTTCTGAACAGCTTCTCAGATCTGTACTCGGAATATCTCACTTCAAACAATGTAGTTTTGTTTATTTGGTTTTTTGTTTGAAGAATTTTTGTAGGATAAATACGTGCGCAAAGAAACCATTGCCTGTCCATCAAATCGCAACTGAAGGAGGACCAAACCATGTCCCGTCCATCACTCCCCATCATACAGCGAATCATACTGTTTCCTCTACATCTAGACTGATGAAATCTGTGAGATGACTTAGTTATTTTGGTGGCTTAGCAAATTCCAAAAAGCTGGAGCCTCTTCATAAATCAGAATAGCTCCAAACCTGACTCACATCTGATTCCTTTGATATGAATTCAGTTTTGCCAACTCCTGACTCCCTCGAGCTGTTTTTAGACATTTTTTTAACATTTTCTGGCTGTGCTCTATAAAGAAACAAAACCTGTACCGGTATGTGTCTGCTCAAACAAAAGCATGAAAAAAACGCGAAGTCTTTCCGTCGGGATCAGGCTGGTCTTCATTTTCCTCACCAGCCTACAGAAATACCTCCTCTCGGTACATTTATGGGAAAACGTAGGAGGACGGGTCAGAGCAGTCCCGTCCACCACCACCACTGGCTTCCCCGGGGTAAAAGTCAGTTTCTCAGTGAACTAAGAATAGAAAGCCTACCTCACAGGCTCCATGTTTTCCCTGGCACAGATCGGATTCAACAAACACGGTTCCCGGGACTCCGGAGCGCTGTCCGTCTCAGGGACCACCTGATAAGGATGAGAGGAAAGACAGAGGCAGGGCGGAACATGAATATTAAATAACGTCACTTCGGAGGATGTTGGCTTTTTTTTTTTTTTTTTTAATTTTCAGAATGAAAATAAGTTACGAGGCACATTCTTACTGTTTACAAGAACTCAGAGAAATATACTGGAAAAATATTACTCATCAGTGCATGCGATTTAAAAAGTTCACAATATTACATGAAACATCTTTATGAAATAGATTCATGATTATAAATATCATGCATGTCTCCACAGACAGTCTATTCTACTTTATGGTGACAATAATCATGTAAATACTGTTTTGAGGGATTGCTCACTCTACTTAATGATGGAGAAAATATCAAGGGGCCAAAGTGTCACGGTGAGCTGCTTTCGGCTGTGATTTTAAATCAGTGAGCAACAGATGAGTGGTCCTAACGCTGTCACTGTGTTTTATGCGGGAGTCAGTTTCAATACGAAGCCGCATGCATCTTGAGACAGCATGAGCATACTGAAGCGAGCAGCCTGAAGCGTTGGGCGGACATCAGCGGAGCGGGGAGGTGCGACTGTGGATGATGAATGCCTGTTGTCATCCGCACCTTCGGTGTGATGCTGTGGAAGTGTGAGCTGTCACATCGCTTCATGTTCCCGTTCGGACATTTGGATCAACACACACACACACACACACACACACACACACACACACACACACACACACACACGTGTTTGGAGAAGGCAGATTGAAACCTCGACGGTGGTGACGTCAAAATTGACGAAAATTTTAATTTAAATATAAATATGATTCTGCAGTACAGCCACTAGCCATTTAAGCCCTTAGCTATTTAAGAGGTGTTAACCAGATGATATTCTGTCTTCGCTGGTTGTGAGATGTGATATTGTGTTTTAAGTTGTTTCACTCTGGAAGAAAAGAAAAGGATCTATGCAAAAATCAAATGTACCTTTTCCTGCTCTTGAACGAATGATTCGGGCCCGTCGCTGAAGTCCTGGTCCAGCAGGCTGGGTTCTTGGTCATCTGGTGAAACCTCCGAGGCCGGTGCCGGCTGGAGAGCAGACACGCTCAAAACCGAGGGCCAGCTCTGCATCTCAGTGTCGGGCGGCTCCGTGAACATGAGCTCCTCTTTGTCAGGGTAGAACAGGTCCATGGGTTCGACACGATCGCCGCCGAGATCCTCCGTGGGGGAACATCTTTCAAAGTCTGAATAGAACGAGCCCTTGTTTGTGGATTTACTCTCCGGATCGTCAGATGAAATCTCAGCCTCCTGCTTCAGGCTGACGGATTCCGACGCGTTCTGCTGCGAGTTCGCTGCTCCACCGTCACTGAGGGTTTCAGCCGTTTTGTCCTGTTGTTCAGTCGAAGCCTCTTCAGTGTCCATGAACTGAGTCTCAATCAGATCTGTCTCCGGTCCGTCATGAAGAGCCTCACGTGTCTGGTCGGCTTCACTTGTTTCCGTTGCTTCTGCGTTTGATGACTGGCGAATGTTATGTCCATCTGTGTCATCTAAATGTTCATTTTCTACTTCCTCTGAAACCGTGATAGAAGGAAGCTCAGCGGGAATCTGATCATTTTCAGTGAGGATGAAAATCTGATCGTCTGGATTTTGATCGGCACTTGTTTCCTCACGGCCAGATTTCCTTTGCGCACAAACATCTTCATCAGTGTTACCTCGCTCTTCTGGATCACACGTCTCCTCCTCATCCAGCTCTTGTGATGCACCTAGAATTGAAATCAAAGGGACACTGATGCCCAGGTGTGTTTTCGAGGCTCCGTCTTGGTTTGTCGTTTGCGTTTCATCTGGAGTTTCTGGGGAATTGTTTGAAAGTTCTTCTCTTGTTTCCTCTTCTATTTTAACAAACACTTTATTTTCTTCACTTAATTCCGACTCATTTCTTGAATTTTGTGTTTCATCCTGGAGAGGAGAATCGGTTTTCTCACTTGCAGGATGGTTTTCAAACTCCTCAGGCTCCTTCACTTGTTGCAGACTGTCAGTCTGATGGTTAACTCGAACTTCGGGAATCTGCACTTCCTCACTGAAGTCCTGAGCGTCTCTGTGCTCACCTGAACTGCTTGCATCCAAACTATTCTGCTCAACAAGCTCTCCGAAGTGATCGGGAGCGGGCGGATGACTGTTAGTTTTTGGAAGGTCGTCCTCAGCAGATCCAAGAGACGGCTGTCGTTCTTTGGGAACTGCGTCTTTTTCTGAATGACTGAAAGAAACTACAGTTGCTGTAGCTTCAGTCTCACTTGGATCAGCAGCCTGTTCTATTGTCCGATCCTCAGTGTGGTTGTAGTATATTTTCTCTGTTCCATTCACCGCTTCCGCTTCTTTTTCCTCAGAATGCCCTTGGACTTTGCATTGTGTGCTCTCCAGCGAGTAAATCCCTTCGTCGACGTACGACTCAGCCAGCGACTGCTCATCCGGGGCTCTGTCCTCTGAAGGCGGGGTAAATCCCTCCTCCAGCGGCATTACGTCCACAGGGGTGGCCCGGTACACCTCCCAGGCCGTCCCGCTGTCGCACAGCGAGCTGTCACTTCGGCTCTCGCTGAACTTATCCGGCGTGACGCCGAGCTCGCTCTCCACCCAGGAGTCCGGCGAACCGATAGCGGAGTCGCCAATAACCGACTCCGTGTTGGCAGATTCAGGCACTGAGGAGCCGGTGGGCGAGTGGGCGGAAGACGGCTGCGGGGACACGGAGGTGGAGTCGGCCGAAACCTCGCCGGCAGGTTTCTTATCGTTCTCGAGCGCGTCGACGGGAGCACCGGCGTCCTGGGAGGAATCGGCTAGAATGTCGTCGCTGGACCACGAGCGAGCCGCGGCCACCTTGTAAGTCGGCGACATGACGCTCCTGTCTTCCGACACGGATGAAATGAGGATTTTTGGCGGGGCTTTGGGCCCGCAGTCCCTCTGGAACATGTGGGAGCGCTCCTTCACTCGGCTCCGATACGTGCCGTTCCTCAAGTAGTCCGGCTCACTTTCCCGGAGGTTGAGTCTGCCCATGGAGACGCTCCGTTCAATAATCTGGTAGGCTTCCTCCGGCTTAGAGACAAACAACATGACATGAAACTTATGAGAACTCACATTCCAGAATATAAAATGGGTGTTATATCACATCATATAATCAGTAGGACTGGTATCGTCCGTGCGCTGTGGAGATTTCGTACCTCCTCCACGCCAGGGAAGTGCTCCAGGAACTGTGACACATACATGATGATGGACTGCTCATCTGGCGCATTGATTGTCACATCTGAAAGACAAGAAAAGCACATCAAACAGCCATAAAAACAGCCCAGTTGAGTAATAAATAGAAGCGGTGCAGAGTAGCAGAAAGCACAAGCGTCTTCGCTGGTTTTGCATGGATTCAGTTGCCTCGATGGCAAATGTCACTGTTCGAACATGAGCTTCTAGGCTCTCTTCTAGGGAGCATAACTAATGCATTATTAAATAGTGGGACTAGTGGTAGGAGGATAAAGATGCTATTTCACTGCCTCTTGTATAGAGAGCAGATCCTACACTGAGGTAAATATAGCAATACTCTGCAAAGGTTGTACCGTTATATTCTTAGACCAGTGGGCACAGCAACATCGAAAAAGCTTCAATATAATGGTTGGAAAGAAAAGAACTTGATTAAGATCTTATGAGAATCCAGAGGTTTTGATTGTGATGATTATTATTAACTGCATTGTTGTTACCCTCGGCTTCCAGCAGGCGTGGTATGCCCAGGCTGTAGTGGGCTATCCTGAAAGCGTCTTCCAGATTCTCCCTGGCAGTCCTCAGCAGGGCCTTCCTCATGTCAACCAGGCTGGAGTCGATGGACTTGATGACGGCCAAAAAGGCCAGACCACTGGTCCAGCTCTTCCCAAAGTCCTGCACCGCAACGCCATACCTGCAACACGACCCATTTACAAAAAAAAACATTTTTAATTTGCTCCTCCGATCGCACTCAAATCCCCTCAGGTCCCACTCACTTGCGCGTTCGCTTCTGCACCCACTGCAGCAGCTTCTTGATGGCCTTGCTGTGCTCCCGTATGGCCGTGGAGGCCGACTGCCTCTCGTCGGACGGCGTGCTGCAGAAGGACGCGTCAGAGTCGGAGCTGGTGGGGATGGACGACAGGCTGGAGCAGGAGGGGAACTGGCTCCTGATGTTCCCGGTAAGTTCCTTAATCTGGGCGGAAAGGGAGAATCAGATTATCCTCCTCTCTCTGTCTTGTTTTTCCTCAGTTCGGATCCAAAACATGTTCCTGGGGATTACTGACTCGAGTGTTCCATGCCGACACTTGAGCGTGCAATTTGCTGAACGATAATAATTATTATCTGACTCCGGAGTGGTTTGCAGGCTGCTTTCAACTTGGTGTTTATAAAAAACAAACTTGCGCGGGATTAGCATAGAAATACAAATTGGAGACTATGCCTTTTCTTTCGGAATAAAGTAGACACAAAGTAGGAGCTGTTCTGGTTCAAAATCCCTGTCGAAAGATAACAGACAGATAAAACCGAGTCTCTAACAGGATTTATTACATAATGGTTCCCACGGCAACCAGGACACGGGATGGCAACACTTCAAACAGATCAAAATCAAAATTAAACTCCTCAGAACATCCCGACGATCTGAATCAGGCTGAAAGGTGGACTTTTTCAAAAGAGTGTCGGTTTGCTCATGGCGGCTGGAGATCTGCAGCTTGTGAGAACGATTTTAGAGGAACCGCTGTTGATCTGGAGGGGATTTCCGTGATAAGTCAGCTGTTCGCACGCTACCTGCAGCTGATCAGCAGCCAGGACTCTCGTATTACTATCAAGCTTTCAGCCTTTCGCTTTCATTTGGATGAGCTGATGTCAGTTTGACAAACCGCAATTCCACTGTTCAGAAATATCTGTTGTTTCGTCAGCTTACAAGTGAAACATGTAACATGTTTTTAGGAGTATTTTCAAAAGCACTTTCTTTTCCTTTTAATATTATTATATGGAAAAAAGACACATGTAACGGCATTTCTTCTTTGCCCCTGACAAGAAAACATTATAGGCCAGGATTTTGTATACTTTTTTCAAAGATAATCACACCGAAACAGAATATTGAACAATTTGGGTGATTTCTTTAATCAAAAGGGAAGAAAAGCTAAAGTTAGTGAGTCAAGACGCAATGCAAATTTATGAAAGTATTCTGTTAATATAAAGATAAAATGAGAAAGTCAAGATCAAAAAACAATAATATAAATACATTTATATGCTTAAAATTGGGTGTAAAATATTACAGAAGTGAAAAAAAAAAACCTGGAAGAAGAGGATGATGTTCCAAATGAGTCCCAAGATAATGGAGGAGTTCCCATCAGCCACGTCAGACGCATCAATGCTGACCAGCTTCACCTGAGGGAGCACACATTTTTTTTTTTATGTGCTGACAGCTTTGACATTGATCAAAGAGCACAGCAGCTAACGGGGACACTCACGTTCCTCTCCTCCAGGAAAGACAGGACCTTGGCGATGTTATTGAGTCTGAATATACGATGAGACGACTTCTTGAACCCGTGAAGCTGGAAAATAAGACAGAAGGACGTCATAAATGTCACAGATACTGTGTACGCTGCAGCATGAACTGGCACCGGACATAGCTGTGCTACAGCCCTATATGGGAACATGAGAAAAATAAATAAATTCTATTTGAAGTCTGACCAGTTTGCAGCCGGAGAGCTCCTCCAGCAGGGCCATGAGAATCCGCCCATCTTGGATGTCCTGGAAAAGGTCGTTGACTTCAATGGGGGGGTCGCACTGAGGACGAAGAGAAGAAAGCGGGAATAAATACCATGACTAGAATGTATTTTTAGTCTTGAACCGCATTTAATTTAGAGCGTATTCTTGTTTTCTCATGCTTCAGTAGCCACTCCCATGAAGAAAAAAATCCACAAAACAACGGTGTCATGAACTCATTTCACATGAAGGTCGTGTGACGTTTGCTATAATCTGCTGTGCATTCAGTGTGAAACAAGGCCGCCATCTCTGTCAATCACACCCTTCTGTCCCATTATTGACAGAAATCCACAGTGAAACGGAAACTCTATAGTTTTAAAGAGGCAAAAACAAACTACTCACTGTTTTCAGATGAGATAGCTCTGTTATGAAATCCAATCTACACTACTTCTGAGACCTTTTTTCTGGTAAATGTGCATTCTCAGGCAGAGGTGAAGGGGGCAGGGGGGGCCAAGTGGCTGCTGGAACTTTCCAAGATGACAGAAGACAAACGCGTGATTGTCAATTAGTGGGTCAGAGCTTTGACACATGGCCAAAACAGTGAGTGGCAAGAAGAGAGGCTCATTGTGCCGCACGAAACAAAAGGCCTGATCCGACGCTCCAACTCACTGCTCACTGTGACCCCCCCCTCCTCCTCCCCCCCCAGCTCAGGAATGACAAACAGAAACCGAAGAAAAGCTCAGGGGTGGAACTGAGACGCTCTGCAGAAACTGCATGTCAGCGTAAACACAGAGGCAGGTGAGTTAGGAGGGACAGAAACCACTGATTTAGAAAGTACTGGTGCCAAACTGACAGGCTATTCTTAAAAACAAGAGAAAAACAGGTGATTACTCAACGATAAAACACAACCACAGATTAGATTCTATCAAGCAGGTTGAAATGCTCGATGGGCAGAAGCAACACTTTGCAGACGTCTGTCGATTCATCAAACGAACAACAGATGAAGTTGGAAATAATTGGAACAGTCATGATCAGAATAAATCCAGAAAACACTTATTTATGAATGACAGCAGGCAGAATTCTCATATTATTTTACTGACTTTGCTCATTATCAGTTGATTTTCACACACTATAAAAGGATGAGTAACAAAAAATAATGGGTGGGTGGGTTGAGTAACTAATGCTGCTTAAAAACACAGCTATAAATGAGGTTTTTTTTTGTTTGTTTATTCTGGAAAATCTTTAAAAATCAGTTGCAGTAAGACATATTGAAACACCTGAAACAGCTTCTATAAAAAGTGAAAAACTTGGAATATCTAAAACTACCATGATAATTTTACATAATTTTAAGACTCTGCATAAAAATTAAGATAATAAATAAATAACTAGTATCAATGTATTTAGGCTTACATCAAATGCTGTCAAGAATGTAGGAGTTTCTTTAGGTGATATTAATATAATACTGTATGTTTTTTAAATAAACAAAAATGTTTCTGATTATTTGCTTTGGAGTCGCTCTGGCAGAGAGAAATCACTCTGAATAAAATGAAGGCCACCAAAACGTCATCCTATCGTAAAGAGGGCTGAATCATAACAGATTATATAACACTGTTTATAACCCAGAGTTGTTAATTTGACATCAATTGTGAAATGAATGACTGAAAATGAAGCTTTATGGAATCAAAATGAAGGCATTATTACTTGCCCAATTATAGTCATTTACCGTAGTTTTATAATATTTAAGAAATGAATGAACTTGATATTGATTATAAATATGATTCATTGATCATCTTCCTTGCATCAACACATTAATTTCTCCTGTGTTTGACATCAAGCAGCAAAGGAGGCCCATCCTCCGAGCAAATACGACATACTACATACTACAGCTCAGTGACGACGGCGAGCTGCTGAGAGGCGAACGACCACCTTATTAGCGCCGTAACATTACCGCGCTGCGCTCCGACCGACGCTTTACGGCCCGATGAAAGTTTAATGTTGCACAAAGACAGTTCCACACAGCCACATCTATAATTTAGCGAGGCTGCAGCTGCAGTTTATGTCCAGCACGTGTTCCGGCGGCACCGTGTCAGTGATCAGCGGTGGGTAATCACACAGAGCCGCCCTGAGTTTCGGAATGGAATGGCAATAACACACAAAATCGACTCGCTCCCGGACTGTAAAGAGGAAGCAATAACGGCAGGAACGTTGTTTCTTCTCTCGAGTATTTTCCGCTGATCCTTGAGTTTCTGTATACAAACCTTTTCTAAATGGAGGTTCATCCAGCGGGTGAAGGTCCTTTTCTGCACCACTTCTCTTTCAACTGGAAAACACAAAACACAAAGACAAGAGAGGAGGATTAGATTCTATCATTCAGGTTATATTCGGTGCCTGATAGTCTGAGCGCGAGCGCCCTGTTCTGAAAATAAAACACCCGTGAAAACTAGCAAGTCTGCACAGACTTCTGTGCCTAATACACATTTATTTTACTTCATGTGCTTTTATGCAACACCGACATTCATTCTGCTGCAGGAGAGATGAAGAGGACCCTCGATTTAATACCCGCTTAATGCTCCGACAGCTACGCATACTTCTAACTGATTGCTGAATTGTATACTGCTGAATACAACTCAAAGAGCCGCTTACAAATTATGCGATTAAAGTTATTTTAATTAAGCAGTTAAAAGAACTGCTGTAGACTGCTTTCTGAGGCGACTGTCCAGCATCTCAGTACAGTAACTGAATACTGATCGGGTGACTGCAGGATGTGGATTTTCTGTTCTTGAAGTCTTTGGTAACATGTATAGCGCTGTCCTCACACGGTCCTGCAATCAGCGAGCAGGTTGCAAATGATGGAGAGACTTTTATAAATGTAGATATTAATGGGAGGGAGTCTGCGTTGAACAGTGGAATGAATCCCTCAGTCCTGCTATAAAAACCAACAAAAAAAAAAAAAGCCATAGCTGTAAAATGGTACATAAAGTGGACATATTGGCGGAGTAGCGACCGGAGGGAGGACAGGAGCTCTGGAGGAGTTACCATGGCAGCAAAGTCAGCTGTTAGTCATTTTTATGTCCTCAACGGTTCGCTACATGCGCTGGGGCTGAAACCCTGCATCGTGCACACCGAGTGAAATGAGAGCCCTGGATGCAGAAGAACCGATATTGATCGTTTCATCCTCCAGCAGAGGATGACTGCTCACCGTGGGCTAATGAGGCAGACTACCTGCCCGGCATCAGAGTCCGCATCTAGCCTGAGAGTCAGTCTGTGTAGCTCTGAAGGCAACACGAGGAGACAGATTTGTCAATGTGCCCCGTCAACTGAGCAGCAGGCTGGCCTGTCTGGTTCTTGGGAAACGCCTCAAAGGCGCAGACCCCGCCCCCCACCCACCCCTCCTCCGCCGCTGTGAGAGAATGCAGGAGTTTGGTTTGTATTCAAGAGGCGTCGCCGAGGCTTAAATGCATGAATCTTCGTCAGGGCAGCGGTAGACGAGGCAAATAAGGGAGGGGGGGCAAGCTTGAAAGAGAATGACAAGACGAGATAAAAGACAGAAAGACGGTGGAGAGTCTGAGGCAGATCAGCAAGAGGAGATGAAGATAATATTTATTTCTGACTCATATGTCAAAATGTCATGAAGAGACATTGTCTAACCTGCACTGAATAATCAATCATTTAATACGCCTGCATATACATTTGTTTCTGACTGAAGCAACAAGTGGACATTCCACTTCCTGATGCAAATCCAGAGACCTCTGGCCGCCGTGGAGGAATGTGGGGGAAACACACACCGACTGTGTGGGCAGTTCAGAGTGGATCCGTGTAGGCCGACGGTGCGGCAGTGATTCATTCATAAGAGCCTGAAGATGGGACATAAATCAGTGGGTGTAATTATGCAGAAACGCACTTTCAGCCACTCACGTGGCGATGCGGCGACGCCAGCATGGCTCAGCCAATCACAGCAGCCGGCTGCGCTGTAGGAATCAGCGCTGATGGCAAACGTGGCTAAATGTGAATGTGGGACTCACTCTCAATGAACAATAATTGAAATGCCTTGAAAGGAACGATGAATTAAATGAGTTTGTGTTTGAGATTGTTTCTGTTAGACATTAAAATTGTTTTTTTTGTCAGTTTACACAACTGTGATCTGCTCAACACTATTATTTCCCTTTTTGTTTCAGTCACACTCACCCCAGAGTGACTGCAGGCCTCATAGCAGCACGACTATAAATGAAGGCTCCATTTGTTGGAAAAGGCATTTCCAGGTCAGCAACATTATTTTTCCTCTAACTGGTAACATAAACGGACTGTGACACACACTTCCTGTGCTCTACGCAATATTAAGTGTTAACATGTTTTGAAGCCAAACAAATCTGACACTTTCAAACACGGTAACTTTCTGAATAAAAGAGACTTAAGCTGAGTCACTCGACCTGGGATATTATTCTTGAGCTCCCGTCTTTCACGTCTGGGTAAAGTTTGTCTAAGATAAGCCGCGTCTGAATTCAGGATCGCTGGCCGGTCTCATTTGTTTGCCATGCAAACAGAGGAGGCTTTAGTCCCCTGAACTGACATTTTGTTAGACTGCAGCGTGAATCATGTGTGTGGCGCGACGACTTCTCCTGCAATTCTGGCCGTCGGGGAGGCGGAGGAAGCGAACAAACATAAAGACCCGGCTGTAAACGAAGACTCTTTTGTCGAATTTGAAGGAATCTCTGTGTCATTGTTTTGTGGGTCCGAACCAAAGCGCACATTACTTCTATTCACTCCCCGGGGGGAAAGGAAAAAAATAACGGATACTGCTGAGACAACAATGTGTCTGACACCAGTAATGATGACCAGACAGTGCACGGCTGTTTCAGCGTGGTTCATTAAAGCCGTCTTTATAAAAATAAGCATTATTTCATGTGTGCAGAAAACAAGCATGAACCATCTGAAGGAAAACCTCACAAATATATATATAAAAAAAAAATCTATGAAGTCAATATGAAGCCAAAGCTTTTAGGCCCGGTTTACACAACACTGTGAAAAGCACATGCCTCCACACACTGGAGCTTCACTTTCGACACTCGACAAGAGATGAAAGCCAGCAATCGTTAGATGTTCCCCGAGGAACCGTCTTCCTTTAATGAGTGCGTAATGAGTGTGTGTGAGTGTGTGTGTGTGTGTGAGGACCCACACATTAAATTCAGGCTGCAAACACACGTGCAGATTTGAGACCGAACGCAGCCTGAGGTAAGAGAATTTGGAAAACACCAGAAGGGCTCTTTTACTGAAATATTCATGCAGCAGCTATGACAGGGGCATCCCTGCACTGCAGTGCTGCATCATTCAGGGAGATTACATAAGAGCAGAGTTCACACAGAGGCGCTTTCTCTCGGAAAAACTCTTCCCTTTTACCTGTGCAGCAGATCTGTGTAAGGATGTGAATACATAACAAAGGATAAGCTTGGTTTAACTCAAGTTAAATATAGCTCATGAAGAGAATTCTGTCACAGCTCTGCACCCCTTTAAAAGAACAGTGTGTGGTGCATTTAATGCAATAAACCATGTTTTGTGAGTGGGGTTTTCACTGTGCTCTCTGCCAAAGACATGCTTGTTAGGCTGACTGGTAGATGCTCTTTATCTTCTTAACACCCAGTTTGATCCAGATGCAAATCCCTGCAAGAGTTGATCTTATGCTGGAATATAAAATGAAACAGGATCCAACAACTCTGACATGTATGAATTCACAGTCCATGGAAACATATGCGTACTATATGCATTTCCTGCATATAATAAGCATAAGTTATCTGGAATATGTCCATTCTGAAAGTTGATACTGTAATGATATGTTTGTGATATATCATATAACCCTAGAAGGAGACCCATAGGAAGATCAATATGTGCTATAATGTCATCTGGGATTAAAGAACCATGTGAACATGAAGCTGTGGCTTCTGTAACAGCGCTGCTATGGCTATAGCAGATGGGGCACCAAAATTCAAAACTGTGAGAAGAAACAACTGAAAATGCATCGTTCTGATCTGAGCTTTGTTTCTTTAGGATATCATCTCGTGTTACGAGCCGTCAGGCTACACCAGCGAGGAGAAAACGTGTGTTCAGTGAACACAGAGTAACGCTGGCATTCAACCAGACCTTAAAAGGCCAGAGCTGATAAATTAACACACAGAGGCCATTCTTTGTTTCTAAAACACCTATATTAAATCATTATTATTATTATTTCAAATCATTTGTGATTAAAAAACATAAAAAAAATAAAAATAAAAAAAAAGAAAGAAAGAAAGAAAACATGCCCTCAAGTTATTGGCTGGCTTGGAAAGGAAGGATAAGATGTGAACAGTCACCATTAGTCTTCAGTTTATCTTTCGGATTAGGTTAATAAGTCACAGACAGGACGAGGGACATCAAACAAACGGCTGCGTCAAAGGCAGACCGACACACACTTGCTCTGTGTGTCCAACAGTCTGTTCTGAGTTTGTGTTTCTTGTGTCACTAAGTTGGATAATGAGCAGGTACAACTGGTGACGGTCTGTATTCTAATGCAGACTCACAGCTGCTCTCCTGGTGAACAGGCTTCACTTTAAGAAACGTTTCCTCAACTGAGGTTGTATTTTGAAGCGTCACGCTCATGATAACCAACCAGAGATCTGGAAACACACCGCATATCAGATGCTGATTATGAGTCTGAAATTGGTACCATTCTAGAAGTTGTTTTGAACGTCTGTTTGTTTTTCCACCTCAGTGGGTAAATAGATATTCTACAATCACAAAAGCATTACAAATGTTGTATATATAGATCAGATCTTTCCAACAAGTCTAAGTTTAGACTGACAAAACAAGCCAGGAAGGAAAAAAGTTTCTAATTTTTCCAATTACACAACGGAAACATTTGCTCTCTCGCTCCTTCATGTCGTCAGCATGTTGGCGCGCTCCACCGTCCCGGTCAACGGCCGCAGTAAAGCGCTGGTCCTGGTGTCATTGCTCCTGCCGGACCAGGAGCTGAGTGACTCGTACAGAGAGAGCTGCGTTATTTACAGTCACGTGTCTGTAACGTGCACCAAAACTCCTGTCCAGAAGTACTGGAGTGCGGAAAAAACAAGTAAATGAATCAAAACTTAAACTAAATGCATCGATGCAAAGAGAAATATGACCACTTCTCTGCTTCTAGTATCTTTAATACTTAGTTTACTTTAATATTTTGGTATTTCAAATTGGTTGTCTGTTTTAAAAATGGACTGCATTATCATAAATATATGTATTTACACCAGAAGGAGTCTGACAGTTTCCGAAATGTCTTGTTAACTGAGATGAAAAACGCATAACGCAGATGTTTTGACATGGACACTTCTGAATCATGCAAGTCAAATTAATTATGGCGGTATGTGTTGAAGTATGCGTGTGTGATGATAATTAGCTCGAACATGCATCCAGTAAAAAGAATGAGCGCTTATTTAGAAGTCACAGCTAAGTCTGCGTGTTTAGTTTGTGGGGAACAGTTTACTGGAAGAATGACAGTCTCAATCAACATTACAAGATAAAACATGAAAATAAACACAAACAACTGAGATATGAGAGAGAGAGAATCATTAAAAAAAATAAAACATGCAGCTTTTTATGAAGTCATATATGGAGTCTGGCTCTTCACAGCGATGCCAGTGTTTCATTTGTTGGCCAGATTTCGTTGGCCTTCGGAGAAAATGACGGAATATGAAAGAATGTTTTCCTCAGTCTCTGCTCCGTGGAGCCAGAGCGAGCGGCTTTGTGAAATCACCTGTTGGAGCCACTTAAGTGACTCGACTAAACCCAACACAATATACCCCGGCTCCGGTGATCCCGTGTCAAACACCGTCCGCATTCCTGCAGACTGTACCGACGAACGGCTGCGCTGCGAGGAAAGCTCATGTGATCTGCCTGATAAGCTGAAACAAAAACTCAGAAAACACACGAACGAAGTGAAAAACGCGCAGGGGTTTCCAGTTAAACTGGGCACAAAAGCAGGGGAGACAACGCACAACAGAGCGAAACGTAAGGACAGCTCAGGGTGAATCAGGGGAAAATTGAAACGCAATCCCCGGTGTGTGGGCGTTTTTCCGCCGCGTTCACCCACTTGAGTGAACACCCCCAGAGGCGAGGGTCAACCTGAGAGCGCCGCCTGGTGAGGCACACGCCACTGCCATCATCTCTGTTAACTCAACTTCCAGAGGGCCTTCCTGCCGGGACTTTTTCCCTGCATCTAATAAAAAAGCAAGGCGGCGGACCAATGGCGGGCTGCAGACGGAGAGCGAGCTAAACCAGGCTTACATCACCGGCCGGCGGAGGTTTATCTGACAATATAACCGATGACCTTATAAAAAAAAAAAAAAAAAAAAAAAGAGAAAAGAAAAGCACAGTCTATTTTTAGAGGAGGAAGTGGGCGTGGATTTATAAAAGTGCACTTTTTCAGCCTCTGTTTCTGATCACTCACCATGCAGTGGCTTTACATGGTAAAGACCGCAGGGGTGAGATAATGCAGGAGGAACGATCTGGTGTTCGAGCACCGAGGCATTCCATGCAAGTGACTGACTGTTGGCACACAGCAAATAAAACAAATAGGTTACCAGCCACATAAACATGTCGAGAAAAAGAGCAAAAACCTGGCACAATTAAAGGAAAATGCGCAATGTTTGCAGCTCCTGGAGCTGTGATCCACACATGTCCAGTTAATAGTTAACTCAGTGCAGCGTAATCATTTCTGCAAGAGGATCGATGAAGAACCTTCACTCAGATTTTTCATTTAATTTTATCAAAATCACACATCTTGTCGTCAGAAGGAACACTTTTAAGTTTTTATCACAACCAGTTTCACCGATCCAAAGGAAACATATCCCAGGAGTTTCTCCCTGGCCCGGTGATCCTCCAGCTTCCTCCCACTATCTAAACACAGGCTTGTTGAGTTAATTAGTAACTTTAAAATGTGTTTTTGTAGGAGCGAGTGAGCCTCATCCAGCCTCATCCAGTCTGCCCAACAGGCCCAACTTCATTCAGGGACAGAAACTGAGGTAAAAGAGGTAAATGGCAGGTAGACGGAGACTGTAATGAATATAAAGAAACCTAATCCAGAACAGATGAGATGTGCCTCTTTTAAAGGTCCGGTATCTTTTAACACATTCTTAGATCACTGTGGAATGTCTCGTAGCTTTTTTTAAAAAAGAAGAACCCAAACAACTGATGCTGAAACTCGTCCTTGGATGCCTTGCAGTTCACGCCTGCTCGCTGCTCGTGTTACCATGACATCGATTTGTAGTTCACTTTGGTGTTTATTTGGTTCTTTGAAAGAATACAAAAGACAGAGAGAAAACCACAGCCGCAGCCACACATTTAGGCAAATTTAATACCGAGGAAGGTCTGCTACCATTATTTTAGAAAGATATATATAAAATTAAAGATTCACTTCATTTGTAATTATATCTCCTGAGTAAAAAAGAAACATTCTCGTCTTAAAAAAAAAAAAAAAAAAACCTGACTGCAAAAGAGAAAGAGGGAAAAGTTACATAAATGTGATCTTTCCAGAGCGACTCATGAGTTGTTGTGATCCAGGCGGACTGGCACGGTGAGAAGAATCATTTTAATGAGCCGAGTTTTGGGTCCATCTGCCCAACAGAGGCACAAAGCCTTCGGAGCCACACTGCAGAACTCAGAGGAGAACGGCAGAGAGCCTCCAGTTGTTAGTCAGAGTTACGTAACCCGACATATTTGCACCCTGCTTTGCATTTTAGAGGCAGCACCTGTACGGCACAGAGTCGGCCCCGGAATGCAGTCGGAGCATTTTCTCCACACAACACTTCTACATAATAAATGAATTATTCTACCTACACACATGCACTGAAACCAGTCGTCCATACACGCCGAAGAAAGACCGAGGAGACTTTCTGATAGGAAGACTACCATCTGAGGAGATCCGTGTCTATTTTATCACATTTTCTGATCGCATCATTGATCTCCTCTCACTGCCTCCAAGAAAAAAATGAAAACAAAAACAAGAAAAAAAAAGCAGGTGCTTATTCATCTTGTGGCTGTACTTCACGCAGCCTCTCAACCCACACTTCTGCACACCTACACTGCACCCAGACCGAGCTTCACTCCGCGTCGCAACTTCAGCACCAACTCAGGCAGAAGAACCATCTTTAAAGTGACTGCACAGTTTCATCTTAAACTTAAATCTGTTAATAAAACTGCAGTTAAATATCTGTGCATTGATGAAGAAGACGTTACAAAGCAGTTTGTGGTAGTCAAAGGCTTTTGCTGTAGTCATCAGATGGATGTTAACACCGCCAAGCTGCATCCAGTGATCCGATCATGAATGCTCACCAGTGGAAAACCAGCTTCAGTTCATCAATAGTACAGTCACCGTTTGCTGCATCAATGAAAATGTGATCAACAGAACTGACAGAACAACAGCAAACACACAAGAGCATAAAGGAGCTGGTCTTGCATCAGAGGTCATAGTTAACAGTTGATGGAGCGTCTACATGAAGCCTGACCACTAATTCCACTATTTTTAAGACGGGGCGGAGGATTTGTGCCGACTAAGGTTTTCTTGAGTGATTTCAAGGCTTGGAGGAGGAGGAGAGAAGAAAGAAGGGATCAAATAAAAAAGGAGAGGCCTTTGTTGTCTTTGTTAAACTGCAGAATACTTGCAGCACTTAGCGCAGACGAATGCTCGCCGCCGTCCATGCGGCTCCTGGATGTAGGGGGTTTGGGCCCAGGTTCAAGAATGCCACTTGAGCCCATTGTGAGCAGCGGAGGCTGGGTGTGTGTGTGTGTGTGAGTGAGTGAGTGAGTGTGAAGTCACTGCTGTCTGCTGATGCTCAGACAACACTGAGTCCTCAGAGCACCGCTCTGTCTCTCCGCCATATGATGCTCTGTTCTGATTCTGATCAGCGCTGCTGTGATTTATAGAGATCCTTCTCACACACACGCATGCACGCATGCACGCGCGCACGCACGCACGCACACACACACACCTGCCTCTCTGCACTTTGGGAAAACAAGTAAACAGTATCAACATATTTAGTATTTTATTGTCTATTTTTTCTTGTAACAAATGCTAACACTATAATTATGAATAAAAAATATTACTGAGACAATATTTTCAGAAAACATCACTGAAAAATCATCTGAAACATCTGAATGACAGAAGTGAAAAAGCACAAACATAAATTTTAAACTATGAAAAATCTGTTGTTTTTTCTTTTTCTCTGTTATGCACCCTTGACATTTTAATTCAAAGAGTTAAACTGAAATATGGCGTTCAGTCAGACAGTGCATTCACTATTCTATCGGATTGATGAGTGATTAATAAAACTTTATACTGTGATCTCACTAGAATGTGATCTATTACTAATATTTTATTTCTGGCGGTCCGCTTAATGTCAGCTTCCTGTTCGCCAGGCTGTGAGTTAATCTGGCTGATAGGAACCAATAAAGGACGAGCACCTGTGATGCGGTGTATTGATATGTGTGTGACGGAGTGTGTGTGAATTGACAAAGTGACTGACAGGATAAAGTTTGGTAATTCTGCTTGAGCAGTGAAAATGGGCGACATATAACTAAACATTTCACCAATATTGGTTGAATACTGAATAACAAAGACTTACACAGCACTTCAATGCCCATTATAGAATTGAGTTTAATTATCTGAGCATGCTAACGGTGCTAGCAGTCCTGTGGTTTATATCAGGATACAGAGCAGCACTGCACTGTACCAAAGACTATAAAGCCTACAATCTGCTCTTTAACTCGAAAGCTGATGGTGGAAACAATCATTGTCAACATTGCTGAAATTATTTATTTGGAGTAAAGAGTGAGTATATTTCTTAATTTCCACTAAAAACAACCCACACCTCCTTCTGTGAGCGCTCCTAAACCTCCCACTTCCACTTCCACATCTCTTTTTCCCCCACTGGGAAGAGGGACCGCTCGCATCTCTCAGATACTTATGCAACAATGTGCTTAAAATAGGCTTTTTGAGGGGAACTGCCACAAAAATGAAGACTTAAAGGGGACTGGCACGGCCTTTATTACTGTTACTTTACTAAAGTGGAAATGCTGCATCCTGGTGAAGAAAATCAAATCCAATAAGCTGAGTTTCTGGTGGACTGTTTTCAATTTAAGTCCCAACAAAGGTTTTTTTTTTTCTCAATTTTTTCACCCATGAGTTAAAATTCAGTTTTTATTCCTCTGATTCAACATCATGCATTTGCTTGGATGATTTAATCAGCAACTTAGACGGAATGAAACTGAGCTGTTATGAAGATTTCCGAGTCATTTGAGAGGTTAAAGTTAAACCCTTCAGTTACTGAAAGCGAACCCACAGCTTCTTGATCTGAATCAGACTGGTTTGATTGCTTCTGTGAACGAAGCAGCCACTAGTCAGTTATCGCTGATAAATAACCGAGTGTTGCACAGAGCAGGGCTCGATACGACTCCCAGTAATGGTTACTGTGTTCAGACAGAAACCTGCAGCGGCGCAAGGTGGGAGGCAGAGTCTCATTTTGGGTGTGTGTGTGTGTGTGAGTGTGTGTGTGTGGGATGTGTGATGTGGGAATGTTCAGCTCAGGGACTTTAGTGCTGCAGTGCACAGAGAAATCCCCCCCCCCCCCGCCCTCTCCATCCCATCATGTGTTACGTAACAACCTCCAGGCCATTGTTTTAAAGCTGAAGCTCACACAGCTTTCAAGCAGAGAACCAGGCGCACATCAGACGGCTCGTCCCCGTCCCTCAGCGGAGCGGCCCGCACGTATCGGGGAGCCGAGTAAAGGAAAAGCGATAAAACCAGCCAGGGAACGTACAGCCGACGTGTGTCGGGAGGCGACAGCCTCACTGCTGCACACTCCAGAGGAAACGGCAGACGCTGCAGGGCTGCAGCCAACGGCGCGTCCGTCCAGCACAGAGCGTCCTGCAGAAAAAGGCGATACTTGCAGGTCCTCGGGCTTCACGGTGGCACACTTCACCAAAACAGGACTGTTTCCTGCTGGAAACTCATGCAAGCACATCGAATCCAAAACAGTAGAGCTTAAATGGATTCAGTGGAGAGTGCAAGTATGCAAGAGATTTAGGCAAATATGCAAGTTTTTAAAAAAAGAAACAATTGTTTTTGGAAGAGTGAAAGGCTTCTCCTGTCTTGAAGGAGCGCTTTCGGACAAGGGTGACGCCTGAAACAATTAAAAACAAGCTATTTCAGCAATCCAGCTGACAAAAACATCGATGTCAAACATCTGTCTGTGCATCAACAAGGCACGAAAGGAGTTTAAAATACTGTACATCAACACACGAATACTGTGATGAATGAATAAATAAGAAGATAAAAGCATAAGCGCCACTAAGACAGGATGACATAAGCATATAAAAAAATTAAATAATCTGATGTTCTCCTATTACTTTATGTACTTAGACTTGATAATAAGACACTTCATTCTTTATGAGTTCATGCTAACCTCTGGGAAATTACAGATTTGAGGATCCATTTGTGATTCAAATTAAGATGCAGGTGAATTAAACTCATATGAGCCCAGTTAACATACCTGATATAACCACTTAGATATTGAGTGAAACACGTCCCGGGACGTGGGACTTCATCCGGCTCACTTGATGCACTTCTACATCTACCGAAGTGTTTCTATATCACAAATCTTATTACCGATGTTAAACAACATTACACATCGATGTTAACCTAATACTGTGCTGCACATTGAATAATAAGCAGAACAGCATCTGACTGCAGCAGGTAAATGTTTTTAACACTTTTATCCACACATTTTCCTTCACTTACAGGATGTTTGAGGGGCTTTATGTCCTGCAGTTTTCATGTCTCTCTCATAACGCTTTAATAGAATTCAAATCTGGGCTTTTAATAGTCCGCTCAATAAGCCTCCCTTCCTTTTCCCTGCTGGATTTGCTGATATTCTCACACTCATTATCATGTTAAAAGGTCCAGTTGTGATTTATTTTCTCTTTTGAGCAGATGGACTCTCATTATCCCTAAGCTTTCTTTGACATGACTCGGTCTCCGCTCCGTCTCTGCGGCGGGGAAGCGGCCGGAAACCTTTCCAGCACTATATGCTCCGCAGATGGCGTGCACTTCTGCCGCTGACATGTTGCCTTTGAACCAAACATGTTTACTGTTCCTGCTGCCAAAAAGCTCTGCTGTCCCGGCAACGGAGAGGCCGGTTGATCTGGTGTCTCCGTCCTCCGGAGACAGTTGACTTTGACATCAAAAGATGAATATAAGTGAGCGTGTCAGCTTTTACTTTCTGTAGGCAAATCCGTCCGCTAATGCACAAAGGTCTTGAAGTCATGCCGTGCTCTCAAGAAATCAGAACAGGTTTTAGGGTTCCAGTTGATATGTGACGGCGAGAACAGACATTGAAAACTGAACTATGAGTAGAAATCTCAACTTTTTTACAGTTTTCACTCCTAAAAACTGGAATTCTGAGTTCCTATGCAACCGGATTGCCCTATAAACTAAACAAATAACGTTTGGTTGTATATCCCTTTGTTTTTTTTCTTGTAGGAAGCCGCTTCAGCCCTGATATGACTAAGTGGTCAGTCTCTTCCTTTATTTTTCTCTTCCAAAAAAGAAGAGACTCACAGTCCCTCGTCGCCATTCACAGCCTCGTTTCTTAAGACTGCAGAGATCTCTCTATAGAGCCAGTGAAGAAGGAACTGCACATTTTCAATACAAAGATTCAAATAGTACAAGCTTTCCTTGTTCCCCTTTGTTAAACTCTCAACTCATCATTGTATCAGAAAAAAAGCCGCCCTGTCGTTTAAAGAAAGACTCTTAGACGGTAGAGTTTCTAAAAAAAAGTCTTTCACATCGGAGGGAAAATATTTATCAAAGATAAAGTAGTGTGTGTGCTTTAGAAAGCTCCAATGCTGAAGAGACAGACATGTTAAAGAGAGGATCCGAGCACTGACTTTTTCACGGCTCTCTCTTCTGGACGGTTTGTGGATTTTTCGGCGTGAAAGTGAAGTGAACATCTTGGTTGTACTGTACAGGCTGTGCAGAGTGTAGAGGCAGTCAAGATGCCAAGTTCAGTCTGTTTACACTTCATCAAACGCATCAATGGAAAAAAGAATTCAAAGCTTTGATTGGCTGTTATGAGATGGACCCAAAAAAAAAACAAAAAACTGATTTTAGGGCGACTTTAAAATGAGCCCAAAATCTGAAATCACACTCAAATCTCACAGTTAATGTGAAAGAACATGGCAAATAATGATGGAGTTTTGAGTCTTTTCAATAAAGTTTTCCCCCAACTATACTCTTCATGACCTCAGCTAAAAATTGTATTATTTTGCGATCAATGTCTTTTAATTGAGTCCATAAAACTAAAGAAGAGAGGACTGTGCATCCTGTTCAAGTTTTAACCTATCTTACTGTGCTATTTCTTAAAAAAAAAACTGATATTTTCCACCTGTTGCCTAAGAGTTTCACTGCCTGCTGTAAACTCCTGCGTTTGTCTGCTGTGCACATGAAAATAAACATCCTGAATCTCGAATGATTGAAGGAAAAAACAATGTTGGAACAGGGAGCACCGACAACACTCAAATAAAAAAATAAATAAATCTGCAAAGTCAAAATAACAACCGCCAATCAAATCCTGGGATTTTATCGGCAAACAGCTTCTTCCCTCAACAAATGACACATGATATGACCACGCTTCTTAAAAATAGCACATTCCAGCACTCTGTCTTCATTTTGCCTCTGACTTCAAAGACAGGACGGCGTTGCGACTGACAGTTGTGTTTCCAGGGCAACTGTTGCCGAGTGGGTGCAACACGATCCACAGTCCAGTGTAACACACTTTGGTGTGTTTTCTCTGGCACACAAGCAGAGGATCAGGCTGATGCCTTCCAAATATGATGTCTTTCAGTAGCAGCGCGATGTTGATTCCAACTAACTGTCCAACGAATACGACTTCAAAGTATCTACTTCGCTGTCCTCGGTGTGTGATGGACGCCACGTCTCTGATATTTATGGGAATTGAGAAAATGACACATCATGTGACACATCGTGCCATCATACCGCCAAAAGTCTCTGGAATAGGTTGTAACAGGCAAATGGACGGACTTCACAGAGCTGAACGTCTTCAGGAATGCCGTCAGAACCACCAGGCGTCTGGCGACGGATCGCACCTCCAGCAGGTCGTCACAGCGAGGGACGCCAGCTCAGAGCCAAAGACGCTTCTGGAACGTGACGCGGAATTTGCACTGCGGAAATTAGAAGGCTCCCGTCTGGGTCACTGAACACAGTTAAAATGAGATAATCAGGATCATAAATTTAAAAAGTTCAGTCTGAAAGGATTGATGAGTAATGGTGGTGCTCACCAGTCTGATCAGGATCTACCAATACACTGAAATTTACAGTGAAGGTCTGACAGCAGAAGAATCGTGTCTCGTTCTGTTTTGGGCTCCAGAGAGAATTGGGTTAGAGCTAAAACAAAGCCCTTTCTTTTTTCACTCATTAAATCAATTACTTCCACTTTAAAGAGCAATCGTTGTGAGCCGGCCCCTCCAGTCTCTGCAAGGCCCTGTTGGCAAATTGGAAACACTTAACAATTTATTATAACCCCCCCCCCCCACGTGATTCCCAGGTTCACTTCGGTTCAAACGCCGGAGCAGAGATACACGTCAACACCATTCAAAAACTCTGATTTCTTAACTTATTGTGAAGAAGAAGTTTAAAATACCATATTAAACCAGACTTGCACAGATATTAACATTGAGGTAATAATAAATGTGTTTCAAGAAAAAAAAATCTACTTCTGGTGAAGTTAGGTAACCTGTTTTTTTTTTGTTTGTTTTTTTTAAACCATTGTTTTTGGCTGTTTCTCATGTGAATTACAAACCAAGCAAAGACAACCTGACATCATGGCATGCAGTGGAATGAAGATGTTTTTCTGATCTTATCAGCGGTATCAACAGTTTGCACAACGGTTCCAGTGATAATCAGGTGAAAACAAGCAGGGGCTACGGTGTCTTCTTACAGCCGGCCACTGGGAAAGATGAAGACGCAACCGGTACAGGAAAAAAAAAAATATAGAAAAATGTGATGGATTGTGGGCAAGCAAATCTTACTGACCATCTACTACGATCCGGTGCGCAGATTCAAACTTGCCTGCTGGAACCTGAATGCATGAAGTAAACATGCCAAAATAACAAAACTCCAATTCTTCAGTCTTAGCATTAACAACAGGTCATGTCTGGAAAAAGATCCAATGAAGCCCACAATTCCAGCATATTTTCAAATCCTGACAGCTGATCCAGTGTTTTTTCACCAATCCAGTATTTGTACTGAAGCAGGCCTCTCCTGGGATTTATGCTACACAAGGAAATGAAAGTCAGATTATCTCCACATCAGCTATTACTGAAAAATGGATGACAGGGCATCACGCTAGGTTCAAACCTGACAGTATAAATGTGATTAAATCTGATAGCTCCCTCAATGAGATGGAAGAAAACGGCTTCCTCATCAGTCTTTTCCCTGAAATAGAAGTTTATCAAGTCTTTTTTTTAAGATGCAATGTTCCAGCCTACACAACATACTGCAAAATGTGTGATGTGAACATTACTGCAAAAAAAAAAAAAAACAGACTGAACTGCAAAAGATGTTTCCATGCTCCGTATGTCAACATGTTTGGACAATCAGATGGAGCCAGAGTGTGTTGATGATGGATCCTGTTTCATTTCCTTGATTCAACATTACGTCACACCTGGTGGCAGTGGCCAGCCGGCACAAAAGCATCAAGACTCAGAGAAAGTCACCAGAAAGAGGGAAGCAATAAACTGGATTAAAACTGAGTTCAAGAGGAGAAAGAGCAGGGCTATTTTTGGCTTCAAATCCTAAAGTACAAGGATGTCAGCGTCAGATATTTACTTGTTTACGTATCGGACGTCTTGCAATAGTTGACAAGATTACTGCAAGTTGTGCATCTTAAAGTCCCAACACAGTCATGTGAGCAGGGAAGGTCGTCTGCCCTCTCCGACCCAAACTGACATCTGGAGCCGTGAATCCGAGCCTTACAATGTTCTTTTTGAAAGATGAAGCCTCATAAGCCTCTTAACTTAATGAGGTCGCAATGGAAAAAAGAAAAAAAAAAATCACATTGCTCTGTGACATGCACAGAAACAAACTTTAGACTGCAGACACTAATGCCATTAAAAATTAATTCCCTGCCATGGCTCATCTGAAAAGTTTCACAAACACTGGCAGCCTCTCATCTCTCATTTTGGAACATTGCAGAGTATTTCATAAGGCGGGGATCCCAGAAAACAAAACCGACAGATGTAGAAAGGTTCAGATTCACAGGCTGGGTGGCTGTGAGGATTGTGGCAGCAGTGACAGCTGCCTGGAGGAGTGCTTGCTCTCCCTTCCTATTCCTCTCTTCTTCTTCTTCTTTGAATGCATTTTTCTGATTGTTATATTTTTCCAAACATCATCTACTGTATTCATTCAGCATTCAAATAAGATGCAGTGTTTACAGTAAACAGTTCCATCACTGATTACAATGCATACTTAATTTTAAAGTCACTAAATAACACGCAGACAAGAACTCAGACAGGCTGCAGTCAGATGGGGTATTTTCTAGGTGCAGGATGAGAGCTAACCACTGCACCAATCTGACAAACCAGATTAACATTTATACAAGAACTAAACTGATCAGTGCGTGCCTGCGGGTTCATGTCTTATTGGGTTAAAACTTGAAGATCTGCTGGTTAAATAATGAAGTTTAGCCGCTGAGAGACGCTCTCTACCGTCCCGGTGAATGGATGAGTCGAGAACTGCGCGCTTGTTTGAAAACGGACCTGTGTGTGAAGAGCTGGGAGGTGTGTGTGTGTGTGTAGTGTGTCTAGTGTGCATATTCTGCCACTTGTGGAAAGTTTCTCCCCGGATGGCTGTGTCCGGCTGCAGAGGCGAGCTGCGCGCGGCTCCAGGCCGGGCCGGACCACGATCCGGACCCTCCGGGACCCTCCGGGACCCCCCGGGATGCTCCTACCTTGCAGGTTCTGCACCCGGATGTCGCTGATCTGCCCGATAAATTCCTCCCGCTCGAACCAGTCCTCCCACTCGTGTCCGGCCATCTGGAGACTGCTGCAGGGGGGGCGGGAGGAGGGGAGGAGGGGGGGGGGGGGACCCAGGACGGGAACACCGAGCGCAGAGCTCCCGCGGCGGGCTGCTCTATTGTCCGGCCGGAGGAGTTGGATCCATGCGGGCTGAGAGCTGGATCCCAGTCATCCGGAGTGGAGTGGAGGGGAGAGGGGCGGGGGGGGGGGGGGGCGGGTGGCGGATCACCGCACCGCCGATCACCGCGGCTGGGCTTCCCGTTCCCGGAGGCACGGCAGCGATGGAGCTCCGAGAGGAGAGGAGCCCGGAGAGGAGCGCAGGGCAGCGGAGGAAGGAGCCGCAGCACCTGGTTGGTATTTCCGAGGTGGGATGGAGCTGATCCAGAGCCCGCCCACCTCTCTCTCTCTCTCTCTCTCTCTCTCTCTCTCTCTCTCTCTCTCTCTCTCTCTCTCTCTCTCTCTCTCTCTCTCTCTCTCTCTCTCTCTCTCTCTCTCGCCCCCTCCCCCCTGGTGTAACTCACAAAAACAAACCTTTTAATAATAACCTGCTCTCAACATGCACAGAGCAGGTTTGTTTATTTTCTCCTCTTCTTCTTGTTGATGGAAACATCATGAATAAAGAGTCTCCTCTTTTCATTCATTCTCTTCTCCATGTAGTTACTGCGCAGAAATCTATGCAAGCATGCACTTCCATCTTTAACATGCTGCTGTCAAAAAATACTTCGAAACAACTTTTCTTACCTGTAAAAATTCAATTTGCACAAATGCAGCAAATAAGCCCACATTATTTTAATTGTCATTATTTTCACAGCAGATATCAGTCCCTTCCATCAAACTACCAAGCTGAGGCATTAACAGATAGATAGATAGATAGCTAGATAGATAGATAGATAGATAGATAGATAGATAGATAGATAGATGGAATGTTTGAGGCGACTGTGACGCGTGACCCCGTAACGCCGCTGTAGGCCTCAGCAGCAGCAGACCTCCCATGATGCACCGAGCAACGCTCCACCACCGCCTTTCAATGTACCTCATTAATTATGTGGCCCTTTATGTCCCACAGGCTGTACTTTCTCCTCACGTGTCTGCTTTTTTTCCTGTTTCTTTCTGGGTATAGCTACATGCACTTGCACTAAAAAAAATTAATAATCTTTTTCCATCATATGAGAAAAACCTTTGGGGTTTTTTTTTTTTCCATAGAGTTGTAGCATGAAATATTACAGCTGTATTACAGAGCTCCATGATACTGTAGATATTAGTTGAACCAGCTTACACTTTATTACCTCTACTTTATGTAGAATACAATATAATTTGAAAAAAATCTTCCCACTCTGTGTTGAACTTCTTGTTATTTCTGTGGTGACCGACCCCACCACCCGGCCTGCAGCTTGTTTGTTGTTCCCTGGTGCTCACCGCTCTCCTCTCACCTTCGGCGCTCGAGACAGTCAGCCACCCACCTGAGCTGGGTTCTGTCTGAGATTTCTTCTTGTGAAAATACATTTTCCTCCCCTGACTGTGGCCTGCAGCCGGAGACCCTGAAAGAAGCAGCTGTACTGGTGTTCTCTATAAACTCCTGGTAAGGTGCACGGAAAATTATACAAAAAAAGAAATTGTTTCATGCCAATAAAGTGCAGATGAGTTGTAAAGAGGAGTTGTGTAAAGAGTGGGAAAAGGATCAAATGTTATATAATGATTAGAAGAGCAATGATGATATTGCCTGCTACATAAAAATGCAACATGGATCAATTATCTTATGGACTTAGCTGCTATTTCTCGGTACCAAAGGGAATGATAAAAATTAAAATAAAACACAAGCAACATCGCATATTAATGATCTGAGAATGATTAAAAAGACGCAGCTGCATCCAACAACAGAAACGCTGACCTCCTCTGATTAAAAATGCATCAAGAAACACGAGAACAAACGCTGCGTCTGCATCACAGAGGACACAAATATAAACTTGTTCCGGTGTAACTAATAACTGCTATTTCTAAACCCGCGCAAGTTGGATCGAGTGTGGAAGGAAAACTTGGTGCATCGGTTGTATAATTCATCTCATTTGTGCCTGAACAGCGGCAGGCTGAACTTCAAAGTGTGTGCTGGATGACTGCAGTGCAGCTCTTCCTGTGTCGGACTCATTAGGAGCCGTATCTGGTCTCTGTAAACTGTCACCGCGCAGAGGATGAGCACCGTTTGACTGAGAGCTGATTATACACTACATGTCGGCCTGGCTGTGTTTTACAGTGGAATTTACTGTTTAGGAAGTGTGTGTGTGTGTGTGTGTGTGTGTGTGTGCTCTTTGACACTGAGCTGAAAGAACTGTAACAGACGCCTCTTTACAGGTTTGGCTTTGGGCTGTTCGGATGTTCGAGAGGCTTTTTCCTTTAGAGAGAAGTCTGGACTACGTGAAGAATTCATTTCTGTGTTTGTTTTGACACGGGAGGTTAAAACCCACTCATCAAGGTATATTTTAATCCCAAGAAGGGAAGTTCTGTATTTACTTCCAGATAAGGTTTCTCAGTATATCTCTTCTTTTCATTGTCCATCTTCAGGCTCTGCTCTCAGTGCACATCTTGTCATTTTGCTCATATTTCCTGTCTTTTGTTATGGGGAAAAGTTTGCATTATTATGTTTCATTTTCATCAGAGCTGCAACACAGTCCATTTGGAGGCAGACTGTTCGGCGTGTAAATAGGCCTGATGGCAGAGTTTACGCAAACACGTGAGGATTTTTTGAAACTAGACCTAAGGTGACGGGCAGCTGTTCATATTCTGCTCTCTTGTTTTCTGAACTGCTTCCGTTCAGGTGGCCTGCTGTTTCATTCTGACTGTTGCACATGTACAGTTTCACTTTGATGTTTTGATTTCTGTACGTTTGAAGAATCATTTGGTCTTTAGATCTGCTTTTTTCCTGTAGTTCAGGATTTGGCACCACCATCAGTGTAAAAAGAGTCAATTCTGTTTGCACTGACAGAATCTAGCAGTCTGTACTCAAAGTGAGACTTCACCGAAGTATTGATCTTCACAGTCCTAAAGGCCCGGTCACACCGCCCAAACTTTGCTGGAGCGTTCCTTGAACGGTAGGGAGGGGGGGGGGGGGCTGAACGCTCGTCACCGCGCACAAAACGGGAAAAAAATCGAAAACACGGGCGTTGGCTTAGCGGTGCACCGCTGAAGCTGGCGTTGCTTTAGCGTTGGTTTAGCGGTGACACAAGCATTGGTATTCTGCGCATGCGGCCGTTGGCTCGGCGGGGGTATAAAGTTGGTTTAGCGGCATACCGCTTGTGACTACGGAGCTGAACGGATCGTTTTGATGCAAGTTCTGATAGATCTTTGATAGAAGTCGATAGTTGAAGTTCATCATGCGACGTGGATAAAAGAAGAGGAAGGCTGGAGAAGGAAAGGCAGCAGCCTCCAAGAAGATCATCACTGAGCAGGCAGCTGAAGCAGTGGAGTCAGGTTAATAGATGTGCTGGACTAGTGCACCAATCATCGCAAGTCTCCCAGCATCCATTGTGATACAGTTTTACCGTAACTTTGAGCAAATTCGATATAGATAAGGTCTGAACTCAACGGCAGCTCGATTCCAAATGAGCTCCTGGTCCATTTCTCCCCGTATTTACAGCCAAATTCTGGTCCCGCTCCGACACCTCTATACCAACGCCAAACCAAAGTTCATCGCCGCCATGAATCGCTGCTTCAACGCCAGACACCGTTCCAGCAACCCCGTGTCCACTCGTAAAACGCTGACAACCGCTCCACCGAAGTTTGTGCAACGTTCAATCGCCGCCCGGGCAACGCTGGCGAAGCAGCGGTGGTCCAGCGTTCAAGATTTCTGCATTGGCCTAGCGGACCCGAGCGACCACGAACTTGCATCTGACAAACGAGTCTCCCAAGAACTGGAAATTAAATATTAAAAAAAAAAAAAAAAAAAAAAAAAATCCAGGTCTTTGTGGCAAACCATAAAGAAGCGGTCTGCACTCTGACTGTTGTGACCCACATGGAGTAAGAAACCCACATAGCCTAACTGACGAACTGGGCCCTCTAAAAATAAACACAGAGCGAAAGAGATCTTCAGAAGGGGAGCACATTTACATGCAAACCCGCATTAAGCCTCGCCGGCGATATTTCACGCAGCAGAGCCGGAGTCCGACATCTCGCGCAGCACCAGGCGGAGCAGATGTTTCACAGCCATTCCAGAGAGCAAACAGTTCGCCTTCCCGCTAATATTTCAGGGCAAAAAAGCCGGCGAAAGGAATTCATCACTTGGTAAATGATGTTAATCTTTAGTGAACTAAAATCGGGCTCCTGACTGATATCATCTGGTGTAATCCGTTCAGGAGCCATCTGGCACATTTCACCGCTTCCAGCTATCCTCAGCAAATAATCAAATTAAACAACAATGCCGGGACCATAACCATCAATTTCTCGTCATTACTGTCATACAGTTTGCACACAACAGGATATGTGTTCGCACAGCTGACGCTGGTCCTGCGTGACTCTCCACCGCGATGTTCTGTCTCAGGTGGATTTTTACGAGACCACATCTCACATGTAATCATCTCCTTGGTCTCATTGACCCTGCTGGTGTTTGCGGCTTCTGTTTATAAGAGCAGTGCTTGTGGGAATGTGGAGAAAGATGTGTGCACAGGCTTAAGAAGACAGAGGAAGACGTAACAGAGTGGTAATTTATGTTCATGTGAAACTAGAAAATGGAAAAAACACCGTCTTATTAAAATCTACTAAAATCCTATTAAAAGATTCATCTTGTTCAAAATATTCCGCGAGGTCAAGAGGTCATCCCTCCACTTTGTCCCAAGCCACAATTTCCCGAGGATTTCAGGTTTTGCCGCTGACTTCCAGTCGTGCCTCTTGCTTGTATTTCTGTATCCTTTTTCTTTTTCTTGTCCCCTTAAGGAAATGTTGACTCGCAGCCTCCAGCAAATACTCCTGAGAAACACTGCCGACCCATCTGGCAGCCCTGTGCCTCAAGGTCCTGCCTACGTCTGCAGCTCACTCTGAGTCACGTTGTCTGAAACCGAACGGTCACAAACTGAAAGTATGCTCACTCCTACCCCTCCTCTCTTTGACTGTAAAATGTGTGCTCCATTTATACGTCTACAAATCAACACGGAGATGGATCGCTCGGTTCTTAAGAAGAAAGTTACGGATCATTTCAAGCCTGGATTTAGGAGTTCAACCAAATTATTTTGACTTACATGACCAGAAAGCCAATTAATTTTTAGCAAGAAGTGCAAATGCATCATTTAGAGGAATCGACTTTCTAATGACTCACCCCTCAGAAAGCTGAGAACACATTCCTCTGCTGAGTGCCTGAGCTGACATTTCGGCAGTTTCTGTCAGGAACATCATGTCGGTTTTTATCAGAACATTTGGCTGTGACAGATCTGGCAGGGAAGGAAACACAGCGGAAGTGGAGCCAGATCTGGAGTCTTCACTGACCTGTGTGTGAAGGCAGGACTGAACAGCCTGAACAGGCTGGAATGTTACAGAAATCTACAAGTGGAACATTAGTTTTTGGTTTGTCCATGTAGTTTAGTAAAGTGTCAAATAGTTCTGGTTCTTCTGTCTATTTTCTCTTCTCCTGACCACAGAGTGATACTCTTAGCGCATCTTCTGCTTTAATTTGGTCTCTCCCTTTCTCTTCATATCTCTGAGGCCCTTCTGTCATTTCAGCCGGGATTGATTTTTTTTTGCTGTTCCTGAGACAGTTTGCTGACTTTGAATGATTAAGCTGCCAACAGCTTATTCGGCTTTCACATCTCCTCATGAAGCACTCTGGGGTCGGAGCAGTGTGTCACACAGTGACTGTGCAAACGGTGGAGGATGTACAAAACTTGATGCTGCTTTTTCGAGTGTAGAAGAAGAGTGTGAATCATGGTGCAGGGTACAAATGTTAATGCAGTTTTCTCATTTATCACTGCATCTTCCGGAAGCCCGGAAATGTTTCGGCCGGACGAGGATGGGTCTTTCTGGAGGAAAAACAGGCTAACAGGACGGAGTCACTAGGCCGAACAACCAATCAGAAGCATGATGACACATGGCGGGCCGGCTATTTTTAACCTGATCTGGGCTACATGCATGTGATGTTGTGATATTTTCATGCTGAGAAGCATCTCCAGTGGTTTTCATTCATCCTCATATCTTTACCCCCCCCCCCAAAAAAAAAAAAAAAATCCAATTTTTTTTCTCTTTTTCAATTGCTGTGGGTCTTTCAGTATTTTTTATGGAAACAAACAAGACTCATTGCGAAGCAGCATGGCTAAAAGACAGTAATGGCACACATGCTCTCACTTTCTGTTGTGTTCATATGGAAACCTTGCTTTCAGTTTGGTTCCAGTCGCTCTGATGAACAAGAAGATCCCAGGAATGAGCTGATTTATTGTTAGCTTTAAACGGAAATTAACTTTCCACATAAGTATAAGTAAAATCATAAGATTACAATTATTTCAGCATGATAAAAGTGAAATCTAAGCTAAAAACGTGGCTAAAAACAGTTTACAACTCATTTTTCGCTCATAATCCAAAGGTGGAGATGTGGGTACAGAAACTGAAACACTGCTGTTTTACTGGGTTATGAATAGTTGAAAACACTAAATTGCAAAAAAAAAAGACCACTTGAAGCCTAACTGAATGAAACATTTTGCAAATATGTTGCATGAAAGTCGCATGTGCTTCCAGAGAAATCTGCATTCAAATTTGTGCAAAGTTTGTACAAATTTGAATGCTTCTGTAAAAAACATCTCTGTATTTCCCTCGAGAGTCACGTGACTTTTATACGACATTCGCCAGATGAAACTTCTGAAATCGTGGCACTTGCAATAGTTGTGCAACTGACACAGGAATGTTGTGCAACAGTTGTAAGAGACAATTGAGAAGTCTTGGCTAAAGACCTGAATTCAAGCTGTTTCTCAAACAAAATGGAGCTCATAAATGAAATATGAGATCAGGTCCTCAGTTTTTGCACTTTCTGTGACACTTTTTTGAGAAAATAAGTGGTAAAATGTTGAACATGTGCAAACTTTTTGTGATACATTCGTGTAAGGACTGCTCAAACCCCCACACAGGTTCTCCACAGTGATCTAGAGCCTCACTCCAGGTGAGAACGGTCTGACTCATGCCACTTTCCGAGAGCACGTTTTTCCGATGAGTATCCGTGGAGCTAAATAATAATAATAAAAAAATAACACAAACAGCAGGAGCTCAAGAAACAGGTTCGTCCTGTCCTGCTTCTATATCTTCATCTCCACAACACATATAAATATATGACCACAAACACAACACCCTCCCCTCCTCTTCCTCGCTCCATCCACAGTGTCCATCTGTTGTGTGACCGCCTGGATCCAGCGAGGGAGCGCACACACACACACACACACACACACACACACACACACACACACACACACACACACACACACACACACACACACACACACACACACGCTCAGTCTCGTATTTCTATCCTTGTGGGGACCGTCCATTGACTCCCATTCATGTCTAGCCCCTAACCCTGACCCTTACCCTAACCCTAACCCACACCACAACAAAGCCTAACCCTAAAGAAATGTTTTTGCACTTTTACTTTTTTCAGTAACAACAACATGGTCAAGAAAACACTGTTTCTCCTACTTAGGACCGGAAAAAGGTCCCCACAAGGCACGTCGTTCCACGTTTTGCTATCCTTGTGTGGACATTTGGCCCCAACAAGGATAGAAATACAAGAACACACACACACACACACACACACACACACACACACACACACACACACACACACACACACACGAGGATATCAGACTGTCTTCCACTCGCTTCCAGCAGAGCTCCCTGAAGCTCACCTGAAGGGGAACACAAACTCCAACCTTCACTTTAACCTCAACTTGAACCTAAACTTCCTCGAAAATTGAGGCTTGGAGGTTAAATGGAGCAGCTTCCTCCGTGTGTGTGTGTGTGTTTCATCCCTTCGACATTAGTCACATCGACACCAGACACACACACACACACACACACACACACACACACACACACACACACACACACACACACACACACACACACACACAGTGGGACTGTGCGCTGTCTGAGGAAGGGCAAGTCAACACTTGACAGCACAAACACAAAGCTGGTTCGCCGAGTCTGATTTCACATTTAGCGTCTGTCAGACTTCCCCTCATTGATAGGCCCGTCAGTGAACTCCAGCAGCGTCCCCCATTTAAATTTAAATTAGCGCTCATGTTTCTCTGGCATTCCACATGGTATTAAAACCATCATCAGACCTGATCAGGAGGTTCTTGTTCATCTATTAACTTCATTATCTCGCCTCATTTTTGCATATTGACCATGAGCTTATTCCTCATATCTACATTTGACTTTCAAATCATTCTCAGTCTGACCTGCTTTCGCTTTTCTCAGCTTCCTTTTGTGTTTGCAGTGTGCGTTTGTGTGTCTGCTCAGGGTGTGGCACCCTCCAGGCTTCTCATTCATTAAACAGTGCAGATGATACTCAGTGAAAGTGTCCCTGCATACACAAAGGCTCTGGACGTGGCGCGGAGTAACAACTAATCCGACGACTAAAACTGTCCGTACACACACCTGCGAGTTGCTTTTATTATTCACCCTGCACCTGGAGACGGGAAATGTGATATACTGAATCTATAAATAGTGGTTTTACATTACAGGGATGCTTTATATTTACAGAGGCAAACAAATTGAATTTAAAGCATGAATCATATGAAATATTGTCCGCTCTAAGTCCTCTGCTCTTGTTTTGGTTGTTTACTGGGAGTAGTTTCAGGTGGGACTGAGTCAGGATGGAATTACAGGCCCATGCTGAGCCAGACTTTCCTGCGTCTTCTTGCCATCTGCTGCATCCTGACATTTCAGCGGCGGCGACGTTGCTCTGCAGACTGACCGCTCAGCTCGGAGGTGTGGAGTCCGGCCCTCTCTCCGAAGCTGGTGAATAGAAACTCCTCTACTACTTCATTTTTTAACTCTTTGGCTTGGCCACCGCTCCCATTCTGAGCTTCGGCCTTGTTTTTCAAGTTAGGATCCTCGGCGTCTGCCAGCCTGTCTCACCACCACGTTCAGCAAAAAAACAGCCTCCTCGAACCCAGACACCCCACCCCGACCACAGGCCTCTCCCTCACAGCCACAATTAAACACTTCACACTCTGAAGTGTGTTTTCATCTGGGCCTCCTCTGCCTTACATCACACTTACGTCTTCAGGTGACTCCTCAGCTCACAGCGGCGTTTAAAACGGCTTCCTGTAAACCACCTGTGTCCTCTGGAGTTTTGCTTGCAGCTCGGTTTCAACCGTGGAGACGTAGTTTCTTCGTATCGAAAAGGTTCTAAAGGTTTTTATAGATTTGAAATCCGTCCGTGGTTTATTGGACTTGGAGTTGAAATACAAAAGAAACTCTCCCCCTTGGTGTGTATTTAGGATGAAGATGGGTGAAAAGTAGAGTCAGCAACAGAGCAGCTCCCACTCTCCCCCATTGTTTCAACCCTCCTCATCCTCACTTCCTTCACACGCTTCATGATAGGATTGGAAACCCGATACGCTGAAGTGTGAACCACTGGGAGAAAAAACAGCTTTGTGTTTTCTTCTCATGGAAAGTGTTCCCCGTGGAGAGCAGTTATGAAATTGGCAGCCGGGTGTTGCGCGCCGTGGAGCTGGCTCTGAGAGAATGAGACACTGTCTGAGGAAGGCGGCGCGGAGGAAAACACGGCAGGCTTTCATAGACGTTCGGCGCAAAGTGTCTGTTTGAGGGGTGACGTGTTGCAAATATGAGCACATTTCATGGTCTTATGATGCTAATGGTGAACCGGAGGGCGGTGGAGCCTCTGGGCCAGTCCTCGTTCAGGTATTTTGTTTATCGTGATGTAAAAACAGATTCACCTCTTCGGACAATCAGGAGTCAGAAATGAACCTTTCGGGTTGTGACGGGTCAAACCAGGAAACTTCCTGTTAGAGGAGAGCTTAACACTGCACCACTGTGCAGCCGCGGCGTTCTCACAGTCCTTCATAAAGCCTCCGACTGAGATTTGGCATTATTGTTGCGCCGTCTGCTGCCATGAGCTTTTTGAAAGCTTTGACTAATCAATGCCTCTCCGCTGGGCCTCTCGCCAACCCTGATCAATGCGAGCGCCGAACCCGCCCACCGCTCCCTCCGCCTCGCAGTGCAGGAAGGATCAAATCACTCCACACGCGAAGCGCTCATCGCCATAGGAACACGTTACAGCAGCGGGGAGTTCTGAACAGTGTGTGATCAGTTGATCCTCCACCTTCTCGATATCAGTTTTTTTTTTTTGGGTTCTGGCCATTCTGTTTGTGTCAGACTGTAAGATTAGAGAGAGGCTTTCTTCTGTGTGCGAACGTCTCGGGAGTGGAAACTTCAGCAGGAGAGAGGCCGCTCTGGTGTTTGCGCTCGGTGGATTTGGCAGAGCGGGAGCTCCAGATTGCGGCACAGCTCGGCGTGGCCGGCTGGGAGGCCAAGGTGAGAGCGGCGTGGGAGGCTGCGCGCGCGCGCGCACAGAAGACATAAAATTAGTTCTTCGGTTCGGAATAGAGGACTGGGATGCAGCAGCATTAGCATGAGACAACATAAAAAGATCAAGAGGAGAGCGAGGGGGATTCCTGCTGAAATATGGAAAATCTGAAATATTCTAGTTCACATATTATCAGATTGATCTTCTTCATGTTCGTCAGTGCTTCAGAGTTCTCAAAATATAAGCTACATAAATTAATTACCACATCAAATCCTTTCCTTTCTTCCTCCTGTAAAACTGTCAAATGGCCCGATGACTCATGCTGCACTCGACAAGTGTTTCATAATTCTGTTCTCCAGAGAGCAACATGTGTCTGCAGCAGGAGTCTCCTCAGCACCATCATCACAGATGGGACTGGCTACTGAAAATGTCAGCTTCGCAACACTCCCCCCTCTTCTCCTTTAAAGCAGTTTCACTGTAAACCGAAACAGATATATAGACTCGGACAGATGTGAAACAACAGTGATGAAGCTGCTGCTTCACACTGGAAGCTATGGAGAACATGTTTACTTCAGATGATGAGGAAAAGTGAAATTATTCTGTAGATTGATGGTGAGATGAGGGTGAGTCGCTGAAAATAACTATGATCCTTCAAAGCCTTTGATTTTATTTCAGCAAAGACGCACGCTGGAGTGTGTTTGCATTCACAGGAACCTGCATAGTGAAAATACCAACACGGCTATCCTAAAACAAAACACAAACAACTGAATCAAGCGCAGTATATTTATTAAAAAAAAAAACACACAACACAGGTTAAATGCAAGCTTTCTTGAATAATATGTAACATTTCCACTCTTTCAAAAACTTTAATAAATCAGATTCGATCCATCCGAACTCTCCTCCGTGTTGGCAGATCTTCAATGTACCTTAATCCGAAAGCTAACATTTCATACAGCGTACTCGAGCCGTTTCTTCTTCCTGTCGCACGCTCCAACTTTAAATGCTCGGCTGTGTTCTTGGAGGTTCAAGTCATTTCATATGTTGCATAAAATATGAACGCATACAGCTTTAAAGTGTCACTGGAGCCGGGAATTGCATAGGCGTTACTGGAGGAACACGTGCATAACGACACAGCAGCAGAGTGGAGCTGGAGGATAATCATTGATGCATCACATGATGCAAGGTTAGCTTCAGCTGGATTACGCAACAGTAAACTTCATGTGGTTATGGCACCGAGTACAGGAGACTAAATGGATGGTAAACAAACAGATGCACAAATATATAGAGATATTTCACTTATAAGGCCATGTTAAAAGTATATGCTCAATAAAATGCAGTTTGCTACAAGAGGAATACATAGTATTTACATAGTCGTGTCTTTACAAGTCTGTGGGTTGATGTTAACTTCACTACAATCTGGGTCATTTAAAGAGCATTTTAAAGGTAATTCCAGTTCAGTGGATTGATATAAGAAAACAAAGAAAGCAAACATTGTCAGAAAAGCTGCAACGAACAAAAATGTATCCGTTACTACTCAACCCACATCCAGAGTAACACTTGATTCTCCATGTTTTATTGCAGGAAAGTTGTGGAATTACAACTTGGATGAGAACTATTTCTGAAAAACCGGCTTGAAATTTGGATGAGTGAGGGCTTCTTTGAGTCGTATTAACGTACCTCTTTAGTTTTTGGGTGTATCATCGTGGAACATTCTAAACATCTTAAGATTAAAGTGTGAGACCTGCTTCACTTTTGGTTGTTGGTGCGTTTTCAAAATAACTTCATTATATTTACATTACATTCAAACTGCACTCATCCACTTTAAATGATGAATCCTTCTCAAAAATTACACAGAAAAGAAGATGCTCAATCTATTGGTGCTCTGAATCTTAAATCTTAATCTGAAATATATTTTCTTTCAGTGCAGGATTTGCTCTCTGGTAACAGCCACAACAACATGAACCCGACTGCTTGAAACAAAAACAAGTCGATGCAAAATATGCTTATAAAATGTGCACATGACAAGTTCCAAAAAATAAATAAGCACTTTGTAGCTCCTTGTAAAGTCACGGCTTAACATTGCTACAGTAAGACAGCATAGCATGCTGCTAACCTGGTTTGATCTGGGCTTCAACGCACCGAGTGGCTTCAAGCAAATGAATGCAAATCTTGAGCTAGACTCTTTGGTTTGGATCCTGTTGTATAATTTCCTCTTCTGCGTGGGGAACTCACTCACTTTGGCTTCATAGGTACGACCGCAAACACACTGACAGTAGTTTATGTTGAAAAGGCCACAGAAAGGATTCCAGTTAGCAGTAAAGATCGGGGCTGTATCACCTTGAATGTGGCCGACAACGGGTCTTTAAATACTTGTTTTAAGTCTCCATTAAATGGTGAACCAGACTAATTATAATGAGATAATGACATTGTCTTCCAGCAGATTGCATTCTTGATACAAGGCCTTAGTTTTCCTCTCACTGCTGCACACTGACCTATAACATTGGCTTAAATCAGATGTGGAAATCAAGTTCAAAGAATAATGTAACCTGCTGCTTCGCCTTAAATGCAGCAAATCTACTGGAGATTCAAAAGAAGATTGCAATCAAGGCTGCACAGTCCACTGTGTGGTTTCAAGAAAAGTCAGGCATGATGCATGTTGGGAATGTGGGATTTTAAATATTCAAGTTAGCATTTCCTACATCAGTGCAGCCGGGCGGTACGGTTTCTCTCCTATGTGGGCGGCGGGCCGTCGTACCGGAGCATGATGTTGAAGGACCGGGCGAAGTTGTTGGAGAGCGAGCAGCTGCTGCCTTCCTCCATGAGGGGGAGCAGGAAGGCCAGCAGCAGCAGAGCCAGCAGGAGGAGCCACAGGGGGAGGGCCAGGCGGCACACCCGCTGCAGGAAGCCGGGCTTCTGTCGGAGCACAGGCGGCACGGGGTGAGCGAGCGAGTCAGGGGGAGGGAAAAACAAAAGCTAAAAAGCTCTAGATATGATGGGAATGTATGTGTTTATAGTGTTTTTCTGTTCAAACTTTGACTGTAATTCAGAATGAACGTGTTCATCAGCTTAGAAACATGAGGAAACTGTCAGAAAAGATTCTTTTTCCTTGACAAGACACCAACTGCGATATGAAAAGATAAATGTAGGTGATGTGAACAATCAGAGGATGGAAGCAGATGAAGCTCGCCCACACAGCCAGAAACAACACACACACACACACACACACACACTCACACACACACACACACACACACATACAGCACAGCACAGTGAAGTGATTCAGCACAGGCCTCTGCACTCCAACATCGCTTTCAGACTTGTTATTCGGCGAATGTGCCCACGTTCACTCTGCACCCTCAGATTGCTGTGTCATATTAGCAGCAACCATTTGCAAAACAAAACACTTTTGTGCGTCAGTAAAAAAATAAAATTAAATAAATAAATAAATAAAATTGCAGAGTCCAAAACACGTGGCGGCATCGGGAACCAGATGGAGAACACGTTAGGATGCAGCGTCAGCGTGGCGGAGATGAGACCTGACGTGTTGTGGAAGTGCAGCTCATGATAAATAATGTCAACAGGAGCACAAATCATACTGGCTCTTTCACTAATCTTAGCACTTAGGCAGGCAAATGTCACTTTCTCCAGCTTTAATCCTTAATAAATTATGCCGTGTTAACATCACGGCAGCCTTCATGGAAAGACTGGCAGCAAACAGGCGACAGCGCCTCCATGAATGAGAGGTTATGATCACTCCTAAAGGTAAGAGGGTTTAATAGCTAGCAGGCTAAAACCTCACAGAAATCTCCTCTGGCACAATCACGAGTTAAATAAGAGGATAGCAATGCTATAGAGTGCCGCGTAAAAACATATGGAAGCAGCAAATAAGATTCAAGGCTGCCAGCCTTCAGTGGCTGCTAGTTTTGGTACTCAGGTCCTGAAACTGTGGCTCTTCCACTACGAGGCTGCGTCTGAACGTGAAGGAAAGTGGGAAGGAGACACCGGGGGTGTTTGGACAAGCGTGATAAAGTTAATAACTGATGAAGAGGAGGTGAAACTCTGAGGGTAAAGTCCTGCTTCCTAATTAACAACACACCCTTGTGGTCTGTAGCGTCAGGCCATCTCTCCACATTTTCATGATCTGACTTGTATTTGTCAACATTTTACTTTCCATCCTGCATAAAATCTCTCAGAACTATCAAAGTTTATCACCAGAATAAAAATTATATATTCTATCCCTGCTTTTTACATTTTCTGCCTGTATTATAGTATCAATCAGCTTGTTTATTCTTTAATATTCTACATATTTGACAGCCTTTGTAATTTTAAAAGCGCCTGTGTGAACGGTATGAGGGAGGCACAGAGAGTGAGTCCTAGATGTCTGACTGGTTGTAACTATTACCTTTTGTGGCTTCTCTACAGCAGCGGCTGCCTCCTCCTTTTCGACAGCAACTTTCTGCAAAGACACACAAAATATGTTCGTTTGTTTCACAATATTTCCAAAAGTCTAAAGTGATTACATGCAAGCAGTCTGACCACTGAAGAGTCACTTGCAGCACAAACTTCATGAGATTAACAATGAAAGAGGAGCAGCAGAGTGAAACTGGAGTTTAATAATGTTACACTGCCATCGTGTGGTGAAAAACAGAAGTGAAGCTGATCACACAGCTGTCAATAGAAGCTGAATATCAAAATCAGGTGCAAATATATTTTCTGACATCCTCCAGCAGGTGATTGAAGCCTGACCATTAGCTCCGGTCTCACCTTCACAACTTTCCTGGCCCTGAGGTCTCCCGCGTCCTTCAGCTTGGACTTATAGAGCATCCAGCGATAGCGCAGGTCCTCCAGCCCGAGGTCCTCCGCTCCAGAAGCAGCCACAATTTCTTCGTTCTCCTGCAGGAGGAGCTGAAACTGCTCCTGGCCCCAGCCCAGGCCGGTCCTCAGAGCCTGCAAACCACACCGAACATTACAACAAACGTGGATGCCTAAGCCTGTGTGATCATTTAATGCGCAAAAAAAAAAAGAAAACAGCAGCACAGGAGGCTGTGTGGGTGGAGTGCAGTAATTCTTCAGTGGTCTACAGAGGTGTTTTAGCACTTGAGTTCCAGACAAGGGGATTTTGCTGAGACCAGGTCAATCAGAGGTGGACTGTTACCCGGTTGTTAGGAATGACTTGCCTCCAGTGTGTCCTTTCTGATCTGGAGTTCTTTGGCACTGAGTGGCGGTTCCTTTCTGCCGAGGATTCCCGAGAGGATTTCGTTCTCTCTGTTGAGCCAGACCTCGAACTCTCTCCTCCTCAACCAGTACTGCTCTCTGCTCCCCTGGACAAACCCAACAAAACGCAAAGTTTTATACATTTATTTCATTTTGTGACTAATTCCCAAAGGTTGCTAGGGTGCAACCATCTTCAAATATTTCTGAGCTGATTGAGCGGTGAAACAAAGCTTAAACAGGTGTGAGAATACCGCTGCGTCCTGAAGCGAAGCCGTCGTCGGTTTCTTGGCTGAGTCCTTCCTGAAGACCATGAAGGCGCCTCCTCCAGCGCTGAGGCCTTCCCTTGCTTCTTCGCCATCTTCTGCAGAGATGGTCTCGACCCGCTCACCGGAGCCGAGCTGTGTGGACGCCGCCGCTCCGCTTCCCGCGGAGCCGTCGACCACCGTTTCTCCGGCTGCTCCGTGAATTCCTGCGCCGCTGCTGCTGCTGCTCCAGGCAGACGAGTCGACCACGCTTCCCTTTGAGGAGTGGCCGCCGTTGTCGCCCGTTCTGTGTGGAAGCAGGCGCTCTTCGCTCTTTCCAACCGCTGTGATGTGACCCTCCTGACCTCGAATCCCTCTGCCCTGCGCCCCGTCCACACCGTCGCCCGATAACATCCCTTCCCTCACCGACCTGCTGCTTTCCAAGACGCCCAACGTCTCTGTTGAGACAGAATCCGTCTGCCCAGAAGAGACATTCAGCAGCCTGGAGGAGAGACGAGTAAGAAACGATCAGAGGAAAGGTTCATAAACGGAAGAAGAGAAGGTTCGACAGCAATCGGTGTCTCACATGTTGAAGCAAATCGTATCGCCGTCCACTTATCAAAGTTTTAGTTTCCTGTTTTCACCGGGTTTGATTTAAAGTATCGACGAAATAAATCTTTTTCCCTCAAATTGTTGAGTTTGAAAAAGTTTCTCATACTATATAAACATCCAAAAACAGGGTTAAAAAAACCCAAAACAGCTCAGCCTGTCTGCAATGCAAATATGATATTTAGAACCTTCATTTCCTCCCAGTAGTTTAGCATTTCTGCCGTACCAGAGCCAACATTCTCACCCCGAACAGCAGACTTGATGAGAGCAGGTTTATTTCACTAAACTAAACAACAGCCTGATGAAATGATCACAAACAACAGACGATCCTCACTTTCAGTGAGCTGAAATAAACACGCCAGAATTCAAGCTGCTTCATGTTTTCGTACATTCGGTTGTTAAATGTTCTGCTGATGCCTTAAAAAATAATCCAATTACAAACAAGAATTCCTGTGACTTCAAAGTGTGAGGTACCTGTGAAGGTTGAGGCTCATGTTGTAGAGCGCCATCCACGACTCTTTCAGGCGCTTTATGTCTCGAACAATGTGGACCTGCCCCTGTTCCGAGGTCTTCTGCAGGACCCCCTGACCCTGGACCTCCATCTGCTGCAGCTGCAGCTCCTTCTCTGGGAACTCTCCCAGAGCTTTCTGTCCACACAAACAACAACGTCTCACAGCATTAATATTCCACCGACTTTAAATTTAACTAGATAAAATGTAATATCATAATTAATAAATAACATAAAGCATAGCTAATAGTATAAACTTGATACTGATATACCGAATAGTCAATATCCAGTAAAAACTGAGGCTTGTGGCAACAAGCGGGTGAATGCACGCACCTCGGCTTCATGGCGGCGGCCCTCGACGCTCCACTCTCCTGAGGGGCCGTGGAAGGACTCCAGCTTCTGCCTCATGATCATCAGCCACTTCTCGATGTTCAGCAGGCTGTCGTGGAAGCTCTCGTGCGCCGCGACGTTCGCCTCGCTCTCGTTCGCCTTCATCTTAAAAAAACAAACAAAAAAAAAAACAACTAAAGTCACTCAGTAACTAAACATCTTCGATAAACTGATGTATCTTCCATCTGAATTCTACTACTTTCTCACTCCTCAGATCTTTATGTATGAGTCTGTTTATGGTCCCAAAATGTAGAAGGACGTTTAGAGACGCAGTCTTCAGTTGGCCAGAGACACTTTCTTTCCCTCCAGATTCTGACTTCTCATTTTAATTCCACTTCATTGAGTTTTTGACACCAGTGTTACATTTTCATTGTAATATTTTATCTTGTTCATCCTCTTGGAGTATTTCTAATACAGCTTTTTTTTTTCCCTCCACTCAGTTTTAATAATAGTTCAAATGCTACTCTGACACTCGTGTCATGAATGTACTGCTTGCTTCTTCTTCCTCGTTTCATCCTGTTATCATCGTGTCAATCTTCCGTGAAGCGCCGAGAAATCTACCAACCTGCGTGAGAAGTGCAATATAATAAAAGTCTGATTGACTGACACCCAGAACAACTCCCACATGTGTGAGTTTTTGTATCGTCTACTTCTGGATCTCTCACTAACACATTAAAAAAAAAAAAAAACTGTGCAGAGCGAGGACAGGAATGATCATCAGTGAATTACCCGGGCCGTCTTATTTAAATGCTTCCATTCAACGCAGAGCTTCTCGAACTGGCTCCTGTTGCTGGGACTGGACGACACCAGCGTCTCCAGCGCCATGATGTGGGCTTCGCAGTCCTGCAGGTCCCTGTGGATCGCCTGAGAACACAACAAGAAACGTACAGCGTAACAGCGTGTCTGTTGCAGGAGGTTCTCTGAATTGATTATTGTGAACTGAGATGAACTCAAACCAACCGATGGAGGAAACACACGTCCATATTTTGCAAATACAGACAGAAAGCTGCCATATAAATCGTCCTTGATTTGATCCAAGTAAATGACGTGAACTTCAGTGAAAAACAGCAACAATTCAACACGAGAAACAGCGTGTGGAGCGAGCAGCTGCGGAGCAAACTCACCCTGAACTGGTCCGCCTGGGTTTTTTTGGCGAGGATGTCCGGCTGGAGGCCGTCGGCTGCCAGCATTCGCTCAGCAAAAGAGGCCAGCCTGGAGCGAATCTGCTCATAGGCATCACCAAAGTCTTTGGTTCTGGAAATCAAACCCTGCGAAAGAGGAAAAGTGTCATCCACAGACCGGTCAAAGAAAAAGCATTTCTCCTCTCGTCGTCGCTTCGATAAAAGCAAAAGAAGGGAACAATCGCTCGAAACAAGAGTAGTTCAACACTTATTTTTAAAGTTACGGTTGATTATTAGAAGTGAGGCATGGGTGACTGTAGAAGAGGCTGAACTTTCAACCCCTTCCAGCAATAATCTCTTTATACGACACCTTTCAGTAAAAAGCAATTCATTGTGCTTCGCGAGTGATCGTTGAAAATAACACAAGAAATCTTCAAGACTAATCTCAAACTATTCATCCACCTGATTGGAGTCCAAACATAAATAGTTTCTCAAGGGCTGTAGAATAGATTTTTCCACCACATGTATATGAATGAGGAATTTGGTGGATACACACTGTATATCGAGTATAGTTATATATATATCCTATATAGTTAGAGGAGCGAGAAAGGGAAAGAAATAAAAAAAAAGAAAGCGTAAACTTTTTCCCACTCCTTGTTCCAACAAGGTTCTATAGAATTTGATTCATTCTTTTCTTTTTAGTTGTCTTTGTTTGTATCCTTAGTTTGTCATTGTCGTGCACCTTTTTCTCCTGTTAAGATGCTTGTTTGGAAAATAATGGAGACAAACTGAAATAATCTGAGCAAAAAGTCTAACAGCTGCAGCCTTTATCTAATGATTTGGCAAACAAAGCAGAGCATTTAAAAAGCCTGTGTACGAGACAAAGCATGTGCCACTTGAGGAGGTTTTACAACTGATCTAAATGTAAAATAACTTCAACTCAGACATTTAAAGCATCAAACTGCAGCTCAGTCTGTGCATTTCTGGAAGGAAAAAAAAAACAGTCGTCTTCGACTAAGCTGTGTTAAACTGCTTTTAAACAACATCCACACAAACAAAGAGTGCTGGTCGACATGAAAAAATAAAACAATCATATATTTTTCAAATTGTTTTGTCTCCACCAGCCCATGCACGCCTCCTCGGCTCTCTCCATCCTGCTTCTGCTGAATTATTTTCATAACCATGGGAATAAAGTCCTCCCCCTACCTGAGCAAATACTGCTACTTCACCAGCAGAGCAGACAAAACACATTAAATGAACGTATTTATAAGTCTGTGCAGGGCTGCAAACTCTCACCGAGAATAAAAGCCAAACACAGTCCGCAGTAATTCTGAACGCTGGGTTTCCTCATTTGTTCCACATTAGAAGATATTGTCACTGACCCTGTGGAAGTTGGAGAGAGTTTTTTCCTTATACGAAGCCTCAAATTGCTGCAGCTGGTGAACTAATGGTTTTGTACTATGGCTTATTTTACAAATGGGCTTGCATTCATGATATTTGCGTTTATTCAGTTCGAAGACTGTGGATTCCTTACACCGTGATTGCTTCTAAAATGAAAAATAAGGCATGCAGAGAAAAGAATTCCACTTTATTTCTCTTTACTGGCATGACTCAGCTGGAATATTTAGATTGCTATTGAAGTCCATATTTGTTATCGAAACATTACCTGATTTCAAGATCAGATTTTGTCTTGTTCTATTAAAAAAAAGGTGTTCTAAGCCTACCAAGAAGAGAACCAAAGGCAAATCGGGAGTATTACATAAACCAAAGACTTCAGGATTGTGAATGATCATATATCAAGGTCAATTTGACTTTAATTATTAACGTCTGCATTGAATTATTCTTCGAGAAGACGCTGTGCAGCTGGATGACCGGCGGATACCTGCAGCCTGCTCTTCCTCTGCAGCAGCTGAGTGTGCAGCAGCTCCCTGTTCCTGACGGCAGAGCTCAGGTCGCCCTGCAGACCCTCGGCTCTCTCCGGGCCGAACACGGGGTCCAGCAGGTCGCTCTTCTCCTGCAGAAGCCCGAGACGCTCCTGCACCAGCACGCTGTCCTTCAGCAGACGCTAACGAAGAGAAAACAGGAAGCACGTTCAGCACTCACACTCTCCTTCTATGTGCACTTTAAATACTGATCAGGCTGGGTAACAGTGTCCATTTACACCACCTGCTTGAATAACACTTAAAATCTGATGTATCTATTCGTATGTATTCATATGTATGGCGAGTCTATGTACTACAACATTATATCGGTGTGAGTTGACACCGGCTGTTACTTATTTACGATCAATAAACGGAGGAGGAAAAGAGACACACGGGACACAAGGAAATGAGAACGCCGGGTCCTATTTATAGCAAGTGGTCTAGGAAATTAAAATTATATAGACCGTGGGCATCAGCAATAAGTACTGCCATGCATGTAAGCATTCATCAGACGGAGGGGAAACAAACATATTTACACAGTGGAGCTCAAACGTTTTAATGGAGGCACCGAAAGAAAAGCTCATCTCTGCCTGGAAGGTGAAATTTAACTATTAAACGCAGGCTAAATGTGTGCAAACACGGATGTGACATGAATCTTGCATAAGCGCAGACGCATGAAGCTCAAACGGCACTAATTCTCTTCATACAGATTTAATGATAAAGTGGTGCTACAGTGATGCAACTCTTTCATAGTTAATACTCTGAAGTTCCTCCGTTGCAGACATGGAATAGGTGGAGTTATAAATCTTTCTGATCTTTAAAGCGCAGCTTATATGTTTGGGCTGAGCGGGGATGGAAAGAACAGAGGATTACGCTTTATGGCTGGTTGAGAGCAAACAGATTTCTACAGAGTAACACCGATTAATGAAAATGGCAATAGTGAAATTAGTTATCACTTGTATTTAACCCTCTGGGTCAGTCTTCATTTGATTTACCAAGAAAGGAATGCTACAAAGACAGGTTCTCCCTTCCTACCGATGCAGGATTGCAGTTATTCGGTCGCATGTATTCATGGGCTGGTCGGTGCGTTCGGGTCAGTTTAGTTCTTGTTCTCTTGTTCTGTCGAACACGCATCTCTATTTAAAAGAGAACGATGCGTCTCGACACTACCGTCGATGCTGAAGTTTTATTTGCGTCGCTGAGTGTTTCTGACTTGATTTCTAAGCAAGTGTGATTAACGGAGCACTTCAGCTCGTCCTGAATGATCCAGAGCTGAATCCTACTTAGAGCTGGTTTAATATTTGCATGGTTGGTTTTTATAAACCAATGAGAGGTGCGGTGACTCTTATTAAGTCAGAGGTCAAAAAGTCATGGCGGTCTAGTATTTGGTTTTGCCATCGTCGTTAATAACATCTCAGTTCACTTTGAAACGTTCTTCAACTGTTGAACCCTTTTCTGATGGATTCAGCATCTTTTTAAAAATCTTTTTCCCACTAACCTCACACTTTGTGAGGCGTTCTGTTTGTTTGCTCGTCTTTATTTTCATCCACCGCAACCTTTAGCCTGGATCACCTTGGAAGTAAAACTACTAAATATGAAGAATTTTCTCGTTTTGAATTTTACTCCATTTATTAAAACTCTATAAATAATTGTGTTCTGCTTGGATTTTATTTCACTTTTGAAAGTGTACATTTGCATCACAGGCCCAACGCTTTCTGACAGCATGAGTCTGTAAATCCGAATAATTATAAATTAAAAGTCTACAAACTTCTTTATTTTATTAGAGGATAAGAGGAACAAAAAACAAACGAGCCAAAAAACACTGGCAAGTTCACCCTCATGAGAATCTATCAGATATGAATGAGCAAAGCCTGTTTCTGAAAGACTCCGTCTCACCTCGATGTTCTGGACCAACATGGCGATGTGAGAGAAGTCCGAGACGTCGGCGGAAGCCTCCAGCACCTGGGAGACCCTGTGGCTCCACTGGCCGTAGAGCAGCAGGGGGTCCTGGAGGACGCTCCTGAGCCCCGACTCAGACTCTGAACACAGCTTGCTGGCTCGGCATTTGACGCTGCAACACAAGGGCACAACACTTCTACGGTAAACAACTTGCGTGGAAAAGATTCCCTAAAAATGTAACTGAAGAACAGAAATGCAGAGAAATGTATTGGACTGACCCAGGTTTTAAAATGTTACTTTTAATATTTGTTTAATAAATATAGGCTCCTGACAGATATCCTTGTAGGGTTGTCGATTCAAAAACAGCATTTTCTGACAATAATTACATCAGATTTGATGCCCTGAATACGACAAACTGGCCAGACAAGCGTTTCAGAGAGAGGCTTCTCCGACGCAGACTAATCAGAAGACAGGGGGCTTAGAGAGAAATAAGATAAAGAAAAAAAGGTTGCTTTTATCAAGCGTCAGCATGTGATTCATGCAATCCCCAAAAAAGGTAAACATACCTTAAAAATAGTCCAAGTATTGTTTGGAGACATCATTAAAAAGCTACATAATTCCCTAATTGTCATCCAAATGCTTTATTTTATGCCACAGAGCAATTTGTAAAGCTGTCTCATTTGAGTTCAGCGATAATTCAAAGCTTTTTAAGCAAAACAAGCGGCGGAATGATCATTATCTCCAGGCTGAGGACCAACTCAAGTCTGTGCTTTAAATATCCAAAGTGGAGCATGTCATTAAGCCCCACGGAGCTCTGAAAGCAGCACAAAAAGGTCAGCGGGACGCTCTGCTGCGAAGAGGATATCAGCACTAAATCACAATATCCACTGACAGCCACTGACAGGGAAAAGGAGTTTTTATGAGTTATACCTCGGTAAACCTTGAAAATCACCCTTCGGTCAGAATCTAGTTTGATGCTGACACTGATGTATTCTCGCAAACTGTATTATGTTGAATTCCTGAGTGTGTGAAATAATATCACCACAGATCTCCTTCAGCGCATTAAAAAAAACAAAAAAACAAAAAAACAAGCCCACACTAAAACAAGGAGCAAGACTTTTAACAGGCTCAGCAGCTCAGTGTAGCCTTGGGAGGCACAAACAGAATAATTAGGCATAAATAAAACTGTGTAGCTAATCAACCACATTTCAGTGCTGCTCAAACTTGTACAAGATTTAGAGTGTAGCTGCAGAACTTAAACATCATAGAAACAAAACTTTGTGTGAAAATGATCTCCTCTTTACTAACAATCATAGGAATTCCAATTATCGTTCTTATCAGTGGCAATGTTTCTTTGCCTTGTTCTTTATTGTTTTATAAGTACTTGTATTTCAATAGGGAAAATGTACTGACTGCTACTCAGGACAGATCTCTTCTGCGATAGAGATTTTCTATTTTTTTTTATTTTTTTATTTTAATGGGTCTTTCTAACTTCAAATTAGAAACAGTATTACAAAAACAATTCAGTTAATACTTCATTCCAAAGGAACTGACCTAACTCGACCATAAAGAGTGGTAAACTGTGTGTTCAGGAGCTAAACTCTCTCTGGGGTCTGTGTTTGTCTTGAAAATATCACATCTCGGACTTTAATTATACTGAGTTTAATGACTCCTTAAACTGATTGAAGGTCACAAAAGTTTATCAAGGGGTAAAATGGCACTTTCAATATAAGGCAAGGAATCTGCCTAAAAATGGCTCCCATTGGAGTTCATGTTAAATTGAGGTGTTTTCAACTTCCTGTTTTTGTTGTTTTTTTTAAAACTAAAAAAGGATTGAATCAGAAAAAGGGGGCACAGCGTTTATTTTTCCTTCTGCTGAATTTCATTCACGTAAATGAAAATTTTGTTCAGTATGGTTGACTTGTTTTTATATCTTCAAAATGCATGAAACAAACTAAACTAACACAATTCCTGAACTCCCAAAATTAACATCTCAGTATGGAAGCAATAAAATTCAAGATCACATCCAAAACGGCCACCAAATACGTTTCACACGGATTAATCAGATAATAGCTCCATGTGACCAGTTTAATTACCTCTCATCATTTGTGTTGTGAAAAGTATAAATTACTTTAAATTTGCACCATTTATTTTGAACTATTATGGGTTATCAAACAGCGGGACAATTGAAAATTACCCACAAATTTCAAGTTAAAGAAATCTTTGCATTTTCAGCTGAGCAGAAAAGTGCAATATTCTGACTGACACGCTCTACTTTGAGGGTGCTGAGTTCAAATCTTATTGGGGTTTCAAGTCCATAACTTAAAATGATAAAACATACAATATGTTTGGCATGTGTGAAGGGTAGGGATGAAAAAGAGTACAGGGAGCTCATCGCGGGATTCACCACCTGGAGCAGGGACAATGGTCTTATTCTGAACACCTCGAAGACGAAGGAGATGATCATTGACTTTGGCAGGAAGCCCTCTCATCAACCTGTCATCATCGACGGAGAGAGTATTGAGGTTGTTCACACCTACAAATACTTGGGTGTGCACCTTGACCACAAACTGGACTGGTCGGAGCAGGCCCGGGCCCTGTATAAGAAGGGACAGAGCAGGCTGTTTTTCCTGAGGAGACTTAAATCCTTTGACGTGTGTGGTGACATGCTGTACATTTTCTACCAGTCTGTTGTTGCAAGTGCTGTTTTCTTTGGGGTTGTCTGTTGGGGTAGCAGCATGACAAAAAGAGACAGCAATCGGCTGGACAGACTGATCAGGAGGTGTGTGTCTGTGATGGGGAGGAAGGTGGACTCTGTTGGAGCAGTCTTGGAGAGGAGGATGGGGGCTCTAATGCAGAGTATCTTGAGGAACTCCAAACACCCACTGCACGACACAGTTGCAGCTCAAAAAAGTGAGCGGAGTAACAGGCTCCTGTCATTGCGCTGCAGAACTGAGCGCTTCAAGAGGTCGTTCATCCCCTCAGCAATCAGGCTGTATAACAGGTGTGCCTGAGCCAAACTAAGTACAATCCGAGCACTTGTATTTACTGTACTGTTGTTATTTATTATTTGCATGATCTGTGTGCTGCTGGACACCGGAATTTCTCCCTTGGGAGATTAATAAAGTTTTATATATCTATCTATCTATCTATCTAATATATCTTTTGGCTGTCATTGAGAACATTTGCTCATTTAGGAGCTTATTTGATTCTAGAAACTAATTTCTGAAGAATGAGGTCCTGTGACCCTAAAATTCGGGGCGCCTGCCGTCTTGTCTATTGCTCCTCACCAGTCAATGATGCAGTGAAAACACCTTCTAGTAAATTCTGCCACCTTGACACCAATCTTCAGGAACATCTACAGCACAGGTCACTCAGTCTGAAGGAGATTCGGCCAACCTGTGTTATCATTTGATCTCTTAACAATTCAAAACAAATGGTGCAAATTTAATGTAATTTACACTTTTCACATCAGCATTGATTAAAAACTAATAAAACTGGCACTGCATTTCCAGTTGTACAGAGAAAAAGTTCCACAGAACGGCTTCTTCATTTTGAAAGTTGAGGAGACATATTACACGAACACATTGTAAAATCTTCACCCTGGGTGCTGCGCAGTGAGAACAGGAGGTTCAAAAGACTTCAATAGGAGCCATTTTTTGGCGAATTCCAAGGCCTTATTTTGAAACTTGCATTTTACCCCCCCAAAAAAATAATATTTTGACCAAAATAGACTTTACCCCATTTCTTCAATCTATTTAAGGAGCCATTAAACCCAGTATCATTAAAATCTGAGACGGGCCATGTTCCACCCCCTGCCTGATCACAGAGAGCTCTTTAAGAATTTATGTGAAATATTCAAGAAAGTAAATGTAATATCATTCATACCCTCTCCCTGATGGCCAGTCACAGCAAGATTCTTTCACTCGCCGAAATGTGCTCTTGTTTGAGTCTGCCGAACTCTCCCCGGCCACATACCTCTGATGTTCTTTGACGACGGCGAGGACGTCGTCGGAAAGGTGGTGCGAGTCCTCGGAGAACCTGAAGAGCTCTTTGAGCTGAGCCTTCAGAAGTTCCACTTGGGATTCCTCTCCTGTCAGAGTATTCTTCACACCCTGCAACGGAACGCACGGAGAGCACAGCCAAAATTAGCTCGAGTCGATGCGGCCGCAAACCCGGCCATGCATTCATTATCCATATACACTTTATCTGACGGACGGCCTCGGGGAGCTGGAGCCCTGCACAGACCACGACTTCATTACAACAAACAGATTTGATCTTGCTGAGTCATTGTTTCACGTTCATCCCTTCTGACCATAAATAAAAGCAGGCTTAAGGGGTGTTTTGGAGTCAGGGGAGGATAATATGGCAACAGCAGTAATACATCAGCTGCGCGGAACATGACCAAATAAACTCATATTTACATATAAATGGTCATTCTACTTAATGAAAGAGTCACAGATGTAAAAACACAATCAGCAAACCTCATTTGCTTGTAAGACCACAACCTTCTGAGGCGAGCACGAGTCTGGGCGTAATTATATCTTAATAAGTGGTCATATACCGCTCCAGCGACGTCAGACATCGTCTCTCTGGGAGAGGCTGAAGCCAAGGAACTCTGCAGAAATCTTATTACGCTCGTCCACAGATCTGTGATTGGGTATAATTTCATTTGGCATGTCCGCGGACAATTCCCTCGTGGCTTATTTTCAGTTTGCAGTGCGGCGCACCAACACAGCAGTACTAGAGAGAATAAATAGATATGCTCGGTGAATTCAAATAACTAGAGAGGGATTTCGACCAAATTGTAGAATAATTTGCTGGAAGTAAAACGCTCCAGGGCGATCAAGAGGGTGTCAGTATAAAACGTCTTTAATTTTTCTTAGTCTTTGAGGACCAGTGGTTCCCAACTTGAGCCTGGACTCCTTTTGGGTTGGATGCTAAATCACATGAGTGGCTCCTGGCTTTGCTTACTGAGGGGAGCTGCGCATTTTTGAGCAAAAACATAATAAGACACTTTCTGGAATCTACAGGAGAAAGCTCCGGCTCCTGTCTGCCAGTGTCAAAACCACGAGAACATTACAGTGAGAGGGGTCTCATGGAAAATACCCAATAACCTGACTGGAGAAATGTAAGATTTAATTTTTCTTCATTATATTCACCACATAAAACAAGTCAAATTCTAAAGTTGGGTGATCTGCGTGTTTAAACCAAACCCAGTGTCAGTAATATCGAGCTGATTCCAAGACATAAATGGAGGCTGAGACACACTGGAATAACAATAGAACAAAGCAACACAAATAAAAACCCTGCTAATCCCACGCTGGCTATAAGTAATTACTAACTCACGCAGCGTCTATGTCGCAGTCAACAGGCAACAAATACAAACAATGATGCGCTTCTAACTCCACCACACCCATCTGACACATTCGGGGAATTCAAACAAGGGATAAAGCAGCTCCAGTGACAGGGCTGAATACCCCGAGGCCTGCGAGATGGGCTCCAAAACCTAATCCCACAAGACAAACAAAAATCTGGACAAGACTCATCTTGTAAGGACAGCACACATATGTTTTAATCACCTCCAAAAGTCCACAGGAGGAGGAGCGATCTCCTGAGGACAAGCAGTGACGGGAGCTTTCGAAATGACAGCAGGACTTCAATGAAAGCAGCCAAAGAAAACAGCAGCCAGAAAGAAAGCAGACATGAAAGTGGACAGATCGAGGGCAAAGTGTTTCAGTGGAGCTGGCAACTGTGTAAGAAAAAGGATCCAAAACTGTAACTGAAGGGGAAAAAAAAAATCCTGGTGTTTTTATTGCTGGAATGTGTCACTGAGCATCCGCCACTGTCAAATAGTCAAAAATGCCGTAAAACATCTTGAGTGGCTGCTGCTGCTGCTGACACAGAGAGTTTGTAGCTCAGAGGTCACATTCGTCCCATTTCTCTGAATATCTGATGTGAAGGTGAACATGTCTGGAGAAGATGGGAAAAAAATTCCCTCCAGGTGCTTCTCAGATATCCCGTTAACAAGAAGGCTGAGGCGCACACACACACACACACAGACACTCTCACACACCTGAAAACATGATGAACATGGCCTTCAGGGAAAAACAAAACATGCCAGGCTCCAGTTTTTCATTCTCAGTTGAAGTGGGATGATGTGTAAAATATAAAGTAAAAATCCAAAATCCAACATCATGAAAATGTATTAAATAAAATATATTCAGAACAGAACAATAATTGTAGTTCTGCAGCAGAATATATAAAACTAATATTGAGCACAGTGCAAATGACAGCTAAGGAGCAGGTTTATGTTCATGTCACATACTGTGCTTTAACCATATAAAACCCTCTGGAATGCTTCCACCTGAGCACTAGACCACAAAAATGCTCCCATCGTGTAAGAAACACACACCCTCGTTTGTAGGGGTTACAACCAATCAGCTCAGACTGTGATGGCATGCTGGGCTGAGAGGAACATTGGCAGTGAGCATAGAAAACAAACAAACAAAACCTGACAAATAACGTGAATCATTTGGTAACAGTTGACCTTAAAATTGGCATTATGACCACCTGTCTCAAACTGTACATGTCCGTGTTTAGATTGTGATGTACTGTGCGCCTTACTGTCAGAACTAATATTAGCTTGTCCAGCGTTGTGCGATCACACGGGCCAACCGTCACTCGCACCGTGCATCAGTGAGCTTTGGCCACCCGTGATCCTGTTATTGCATCGCAGTTTTCTCCCTCCCTGGACCTCTGCTGACAGATACTGAGCTTGGCAGACCATGAACGCACCGTAAGAGCTGCAGTTTTGAAGAAGCTCTCAGCCAGTCATCGAGAGGTCACAATTTAACACCTTGTCAGACTCACTCAGGTCCTCTGCTCTTCCATTTTTCCTTCTTCCAACACTTGAAGTGTTCACTTGTACCTGTTATACATAACCCTTCAAAGGTTTTGACACACCTTCTCAATCAATTTTTTCTTGATATTTATGACTATTTACATTGCAGATTCTCACTGCAGGCATCAAAACTACCAATTCACATTACTTGTTGGTGGTCATAATTTTGTGGTCGATCGGCCACACAATCATACTAATGATTGCAATACAAATGATATGTGGATGAGCCTACCGTGTATGTCCTCCACTGGCCCACCATCTGCTCCTCGGTGCCGTCCCGGGACTCCTGGGTCTGAGCCAGCTCCCGGTCCAGTCCCTGCAGCAGCGCCCTGAGGCGGCCGATGTCGTCTCCCAGCCGCTGGCAGCGGGCCATGTACTGGCTGTGAGAGTCCAGGCTGGAGTGCAGGCTGTCCTCGGCCTCGCAGAGGCCCTGCCTCAGCCTCTGCCAGCCCAGCCGGAGCTCCTCGGCCTCCTCCACCACCACCTCCGCTCCCGCGGGGGACGTGCTGGCCCTGACGGCTTCCGCCACCCCCTCGATGTGCTGCAGGGTCTTCTCCTCGCGGGCCACGCTGTCGTCCAGAGCCTGACGGGGTGAGGTGGCACAGACAATGAGGCTGGTTACGTGCAATGATACCTAAATCACGACTACAGAAAAGAACTACGATAACGATGCAAATACAGGTCTGAATGTCACCGTGCAGAGAACAATTACTCAATCCCCGTCTTCACCCTTCCACTTCCTCTAAATATCACACAGTGCACATGAGTGCGCCGCAAAGTCAGAAACCTCATTCTATTTCAGTGCGTCTTCACCTGCAAGGCTTTGAGCTTGTCCTCTGCCGTCCCCTCCCGCTCCACCAGATCCGTCAGCTCCTTGGTTTTTGAGAGTAGCCAGGTCTGGAATTTATACACGCAGCTTTGGTACATCTGATGTTCCTCAGCGATCTTCTGAAGCAGCGACAGACGCTCCTAGCACAGCAGGAAACACACCTTGTGGTTATTTTCTTTTTTTTTTTTTATTTTGGCACTGCATTGTTCAGAATGTGTCACAAACTTTATTCGGATGTAAAGTGAAGAGTCTGAATCTCAATTCGTATTCTTTCTGGGTATTCTCTGCTGTCTGTCACTCTAACTGCAAAATACCCCAAACCACCCTGGAGTAGCAGAAATAATAATAAAAGAAAAAAGAACATGGGAAAAAAAAAAAAAAAAAAAGGCTCACATACAACCACAAAACTCAGTATCATATCAAGTGAAATGCTTCATGCACGACTCAAGTCTCCCAACGTTTTTCTTTTTTTTCCAGGGCCTGATATTGCTCTTCATGCAAAGTGTCACTTACGCTCCCATTTTTCCATGTAGTGCTCACACTGTTATGACAGCAAAAATCTCTGCTCACATTTAAGTGCCCTAAATGTCTTGAGTCTCAAACTGAGCGGTCGGCTGGTGTCATGTCGAAAAACTGTGGCTGCAACGTTCGTCAAGGACATTCCAGTTTCTTTCTAATCAGAATTTAATTTCATCCTGACTGCACTCCTAATCACTCCACCTTCAGATGCCTGCAGATACTTTGTTATGACAACGTCAACTTTTTTTTTTTCCAGCAGATATTATTGTGTCATCAAATACAGAACCGGCTTTAACCAGTCCTGTCATCTAGTTTTAACCGCCTATGATTGATGCTTGTTCTCCCTCTGCGATGAAGATGAAGAACATGAATTCTCTGCCAGCTCTTTTCACATTTGCACCTCCGACCCGTCGGATAATAACAGACAAAACGCTTTTTGTCTCATCATTTTTATTTCCCAAAAGAAATTTCGCTGCGGCGTCAAACTGAGGTAACGAGAGATCTGATTAATGACCGCCTGAAACTGCACACAACTTGTGCATGATTTGTTGCATTCACTACCTGAGGCAAAGTGCGGCAGTGCACGATCCCATGTGTCACTATTTTCTCACGTTTGACACGAGGACAGGACGGGTCACAGCTGGCAGCAGGTGATGCTGGGAACTGTGAACCGCTACACAGAAGCAGTTTGTTATGCAGCAGCTGTCTGCAGTCCAGTCCTCCAGCTGTCACTCTCACTACTGCTTGGAAATCCACTCGCAGAATATGAACGTGACAAACACGCATTAATGATGAAGAGGGTGAGCATATCACAACTGCACCATGTCCTCTCTGCTGTGAAACCACCAAACATGAATTTGAACAAGATGCTCGGGCTGCCTGAACATCGGGTTGTATAATTTACAATGTTTTGGGATGCGCATCTTGAATGTCTTTGTTTTCCTGTATGAGGCGAGACTCAAACAGGCTTTACGGTTCCAGACTGAGGATTTTTTTTTTTTTTTCCAAACTAACCAAAAACAAAAACGAGCCATAACATTACGACTACCTGCCTAATATTGGCTGTGTTCCTGTTTAGTTGTCAAACCAGCACTGATCCGTTGAAGCACACCTTTATGTTCTGCAATATGTGAAGTGACAACAAGTGAACAACAACCATCAATGAGCTTTGACTTGTTTAAAACTTCATGCTTTCATATTTTGTCCTCCTCCATTGCTGCTGACTTCACTTGTCAGCGGTCATTATGTTGTGGCCGATTGATGGATGAGTTCGCTTTAACAGGTTAATGTGATGCTGCAGGGTAAAAATAGTTCGAAAGACTTTCTTCAGTGTGGGGAAAAAAACAAACAAAAAAAAAAAAAACTCAGCAATCTGCAAGTACCAACACTGAATTCTTGTGTCAATAAATAATGTTTGGAGGATGAAAGAAAGTTTCAGAATAGTACATTCCTCACTTTGTGGATGTTGGTGTTTTTTCATTTGAGGTGACATTTACACAATACTAAAAAGAAAAGAAGAAAAAAAAACTCTGAATGTACTTGACAGTGTCGAAAAGTTTAATTTCAAAAACATGAGAAATACTGTATAAGATTGTCCCTGTCTTCAGAAAGTTTGCCTGAAGGATTAAAAGTCAGAAGAGAGAACAAATTGGATCTTGGATCTCAAAATATCACATGAGACTGCAACTTTTAACACAGAAGTTTTACTTGTTCCACTCGCAGCAAAACAAAAACACACTGTTTAGCTTGTTCTTTCTTTTAAACTCATCCCTGCAGTGGCATTCTTTGTTGGGGGGGAGCAGAGCATTTTGTAAATCCCAGCTTTCTCATCTGGAGTCAGAAACGGGGCTTTGCCAGCAGACTGGTTTGCACACATGAATATACGAGCGGAGACGGGATGCGCCTGTGCGGTTAAATGTGGCTGACGTCTGAAAGAGGCGTCCGAGAAATGAAGAGGAAGAGGATCTTCACTGTGACTGATGGGGAAGAAAAGCAGCTTGCGTGTATTTTTAATGTTGACTAATCTCTACTCTGAAAGGAAACCTCTGCAGCGCCTGGCAAAAAGTAAATATCCTTCTAATTAACATTAACCTCGGCTTTACATGCAGCTGAGCGGCTGAGGCACAAAGAGGGAAGTCAAATAAATTTCATTTAACTCTGAAATCATTGATCCTGATTCAAACTGGTACTTGTTGTCACATTCTCTACGATCGCTTCGAATAAAAATGCCATCCAAAGCTAATTCAATTGAAATCCCACCGACACACTCGCGTGTGCTGCTGATGAGGCGCCGCCCACACATGTTCTCAGGAAAACGTCTCAGCCTTTCAACCTCGAGCCCGTAACTGCTGCTTCCTTTTCACCTCTGCAAATCCACTCGCTGAACTTCAACGGGATGACAACGCGTAACGGCTGTGTGTGTACGAGCCAATGCACCGTGGCGGAGGAGGAGGAGATCGTATCAAAAGTGACTGTTTCCACTTTCGATGCAACTTCCGGTGTTTCTCAACCTTCCTGTTTGAAAGATGCAGTTAAACATTGAGACATTCTATCATACTCGGTTACCTGAGCAAATATCACATCTAGTTTGAACGAAACCAGCCTGGCCACAAGACGGAGCACTGAAAACCCCAGAGACACTGCAAATTAGGGTTGGGCGATATGGCCTAAAATTTATATCACGGTATAATTTGAACCTTACATGGTAGACGGTATATATCACGGCATAATTTGATATACAAATAACAGTTAGGTAATCGTTACCATGGCACATGGTAAATGCATGGAAGCAGGAAGAAGTTTTTATACTATTAAATAGCATAAGTCTACAATTCTACAATTTCATTTAGCAGACGCTTTTGTCCAAAGCGACGTACAACACAAGCAAGAATACAGACATAAGGAAGAAACCATTAGTAAACGCTTCAATTGCTTCAAGTGCGAGTCAAGTTACTTTGAAGCCAAACCATGTCCAGATTACAGATGAGGGGTCGGCAACTTGATTATGTCAGGGCTCTCAAGTTTTGAATGCGGGAAAGAGTGACACCCCCACTCCCCCATCCTGTCCCCCTACGGAGAGTTGTCCACCTCTGCGGAGCCCGCAGTAGCAGACTCACGTGATGGCAATGCTTTTTTTCATTGGTTGTTGCGCTATTTTAGCCCGCCCCTTTCCTTTTTTGATCGACAGGGTAGGAGACGCGTTTCCTCCCGGTTCCATAGCAGCAGCAGCAGGGCACCAGACAAATTTACCGGTATTTTTTTTCAGCGTGAGAAACACAATGTGTGGCGTGAGTGCGTGACAAAACACCGAAACGCGTGACTGTCACGCTCAATGCGAGACTTGTGTTGGAGCATGAAGGAATCGTTCAAAGCCAGCTAGTTTGTCGGTGGCTAACGGCTGACTGAGACACCTGTGGCGTCTAGCAGCAGGCTACTTTTACGAAGTGTCCCTGAAAGCAGCAGGTTGTTCACTGAACCAGAGGGTTTCAATGCGTTTCACAGGTAATATCGTGAAGGCAGTTCAGGAGGAGCTGATGCTGACAGGGTAATGGACGGTGTTACTGCCTTCGCGAAGCAGCTGCCTCAGATTCTCAAAATCATCTGGCGGGCCAGATATTATTGTTTTCGGGCCAAAAGTGGCCCACGGGCCGCCAGTTGCCGACCGCTTTTATAGATGTTGCACCAATCTTTTTCACGAGCTCCTCCTCTGTCTGTTCACCGCTCGCCGCCATCGCTGTTGTTGTGTACTTCTTTCTCGGGGAACCGGGCATCTAAAAAGTTGCATTCTGCCATCTAGAGGACTTAATGTTTGAAGCGTCACGCTGAATGCGCGCCTCACCTCAGCTTTGTCCTTGACCTCATTGTAGGCCTCCTGCAGCCTGATCTGGGCCTGGTCGTCCACGCTGGGGTCCTGGGTCCGGTTGTGCAGCGCGGCCGCCTCGTCCAGCAGCCTCTGCAGCAGCCCCGCCTGGCTGTGGATGTCGCTCACCACCACCCTCTGTTGGTCCACCTGCCACAGCTTCTCCTTCACTCCCAGCTGGAGCTCCGTCTGAACGTCCACGCCGCGCTGCTGCTTCGCCAGCCACAGCTCGAACTCCTCGTACGCCTTCAGATACTCGCTCCAGTGGAGCCAGACCCACTCGATGCGGCTGTGTTCGAGGTGAAACAGCGAGAAAAGACGTTCTGGTGACTGGGCAATATATTCAGTTCGTAAGCTCAAGAGCATGAATAGAATTTTCTAATGCAATTGCATCAAAAGGGGTTCATTGGGGAAAAAAAAAAAAAAAACCTTTCTTAAAAAAGAACATTCTTAATTTTTATTCTATTACTTCATGTTTTTTAGCCTTCATTTGTTTGACTTCTTTATTTCCAATTGCAGGCACGTTGCTGCTCTGCTCCAGATTCAGCCGTTCCTCTTCAATTTCTTCTATTTTGAACAATTGAGACACAACACAGAGCCGCATTTTAGTGCGAGTAATTGCTCCAACTTGCTACAACAATCGCTGCACACTGAGGTTTTCTAATCCAGCGGTGTCCGGGGTGCAGAGCGGGCCTTTGTTCGTCGTCTGTGTTGACAGATGGAGCACTCACTCCTGCTGCTGCTAATAGAGGGGCTGCTCATGTTTAATGACACCACAACAAAGTGGAGACTCACTAGAGAATTTTTAGTTTGCCTTTATCCTGTGGAAAAAAAAAAAAAAACTCTTCCATTTAAAAACATAACGCCCGCTCACTTTACATCTGGTAAAAAAAAATAAAAAATCGAGTCTTTGTATTTGTTGTACGAAGGCAACAACTGTGAAAGTCAACAGACTTTACAGAATCTAAATGAAAACAGTTTGTTCTCCTACAATAAAATATGAACTGCTGAGCTGTGAATGTACCCATCGGTGGGCACAGGAGTACCTGTGGCAGTGGACGATATAGGTACTGGTCTCCTCCCACTGACTCTTCATATCTTTGAGCTTTGTGAGGATGTGGTTCCTCTGCTCCTCGTCTCCGCTCTGCAGCAGAGTCTCTCCTGCCACCAGCGCCTTGTCCATCTTTACACGACCTTCATGCTCCGACTGGTGGATTTTCTGAAAAATAATTTTGAGCAGTTAACAGGGAAATTATAAAAACCCATCAAAAACAAGTACTTCTTGGATCGTGGAAATCCACGGGGCTCTATAGAAAGACCCAAGCTGTTTTATTGCTGAGCAGATGATCAGCTAGTCACGTTAAAAATTAAGGAGAGAGATGAGCTGCAATTTTCTACTTCTGATCTCACAATAAACTGAAGTTACATTTCGTTTTTCACACTTATCAGTGTAACTATCTCATCATACACAATCGATACACATGTCACTGGACTGCGGTACCACTATGAGGAACCTCAAACCTGTCCTTCAACTTCTACAATTTCTGGTCTGTCACACTTCCCTGTTTTGCTGAAGAGTTACCTCTAAAATCAGGAACAAGTTGGCTTACAACAACACTTAAAAAATAGTCTTTGAATTGGACACCACTAGTAAAAATAGTTATTATCAGTCTCATTATAAATCCATGAAAAGTGTCAAACTAATCCAAAGTGCAAAACGAAAGATCACATCTCTTTCAGACTGGTTCTTTTAACAGGCTTTTTGAAAGCTTGAGAATTAAATGCAACAGCTTTCTGTTTATGGAGTGACAGCTGAACAATAAGCAGTTACTGTCCGAATGCAGACTTATTGGAGGATCTTGGAGAAAAAGCATCAAACAAAACTGCCAAAGAGTTCTCTTCAGCCAATGGATTGACCTTGAAAGCAGCATAAAAATTAGAAATGAAGCAAAAACTTTTTTTGTGCGGTATAATGTTGAAATGCCGTTAAGTTTAAACATCAGGGTTTTTTGTAAAAACATAGAATAAACGATGACTTCCATTATAATGTACTTTAACTTCTTTGCACTAAAATCGAAATCAAAGGTAGTTTTTGAAGCTGGTATTGAAAGATAAATGTCTTTACTGGTCTGAAGCTTTCCAGATAAACCTGGGCTGTATGTGGACCAGATTTAAATCTCTTCCTGCACATCATTAACTGGGTGTTTGTCGGTGAGCTCTCCAATTGTGTACCTTCCTAGAGCTACGTCTGATGATGCAGCCTGGAATTTATTTGCATTTCTTCGATCGGTCTGCAGCATTTTTATTAGCTTGCTGTCCACTTGTTTGTTTACATTGGATGCCATCTTCCTTGCTCTCTTGCTGTCCCCCAGCTCCATCCTGTCCCAAGCAAATAGCCGCCACCTCTCTGCTCTAGGTTCCTTCCTGTTTTCACTTCCACAATTCCCCAAAACGATCAAGTGGAATTGTTGAGATTGCTGTTTTTTCCTCTTGTTTTCCTATTCCAATGTAAAATTCAGTGAGAGAGCTGCCTGATGTATTTGAAGCTACACAAATGTATATTTATTTGTTCAACAAACACTACTTTCAAAGATTTGGCAGATCTGTCTGTCAAAGGACAACACAATCAAATCACCGTGAGATAGAAGGATGCAAGAAAAGGTAAAAGAATGGTCGGGGAAACATGCTGGGAGGAGGTCATCGTAAAAAGAAAAGAATCTTCCATGTACGCTGTCTCATTTTATTGAAACGTCTTTGGATGAAAGAGAGGAAGCAAACAATCATAAAAGGAGGCAGGAAAGGTGGGGTCTGTTTTTCTGGTTTTAGGACTGAGGACATGGAATTGTGCATGTATCTTAAAAAAAAAAAAAAAATCCTCATCTATTTTTTTCTTTTTTCTTTTAACTAAGACAGCATGAAACTGCTAATCGCAGAAAGTCTTCAATTATTTTCCCGGCGCCCATTTCCACTCTACACAGAGATCACGGTGGGAAGGGTCAGACTCTTGTACCTCTGTCTCCTTCAGTCTCGCCTCCAAGGCATCCCGGGGCCCGTGGGTGTTGTCGTTGGCTTTCAGCCTCTCCTGGACGGCCCGCATCCAGGAGAGGGCCGCCTCCAGGTTCTCCTTGAAGTCCTGCTGCTCCTGCTGTGTCATGATGAGGTCTGAAAACCAAGACAACCACCTCAGCACGCGCACACACACGTAGGGACATATTCTAACAGCCCGAGGCACACGCTTTGAAGTCCGAGGAATGGCGCAAACCCATCTCCACAATATCAACAATAGAAAGTGCAGCACATATTCTTCAGACAAAGGACATCAAACAAACTGTCTGAAACTAGCAAAGAAACTTCAGAGTGTAGAGTTAGGTATGGTAACTTGATATTGTTTTCACCATTTTGCACATGGTTTCATAACCTATAGCCTTGGTATAATGAGAAAAGGAAATCAGTGGCAGGCGCTGAGACAGAAATCCCAAATTAATAGTAACTTTCCTTAGCAGTCCCTGACTTGTGGATTCCACAGGTGTGAAAAAAACCTGCGTGTCCTGTTACGAGTAGTGGCGAAACTCCAGAAATTGTCTCGGCTCCATTCAGCGCGGAGCTGCACTGTGCACAAGCTCACAATGCCCTCAGGACTGACAGCACAAGTCAGGAGTTTGCAATAAAACGCATGCCAGTGAGGACTTTTGCATTTCAGAGGCCCACGGGAGGCTCCGAGGCTTTTCTGCCAGGGAAAAATAAGATGCAGGCAGCATGGGCAATTTTCCTGACAGTGACTCATTTTACCCCGCCGCAGCATTCCTCTCTTCCCATGCATGTTTTTTCCTCAGCTCAATGAATCTTGGTGCTACTTGATTCTTTATTCCTCACAAAAACATTAGAAACATGTTCAATTTGTTTTTAAAATGTAAACGATGTTGCACTAACTGCTCAGGTTATGTAAACGGTAGTTAATTTTTCAGCAAAATACAAAAAAAAAAAAAAAACACCTAATAGTATTGTGTTCTCAGCTCCAGATCCAGTGTTTTTCCTCTGTGTGCTTTATAAGGGGACACACACAAATCAAAAGTGACAGTTCAAAAACATGCAAATGATTTGGAGAGCGTTGAACACTTAATCTGCCCCTCCAGCTTTACTACGAACCGCCGCTCTTTTTCAGGCTGAGCATCACTTTGTGTGCGATTTAGCTGAAACTGATGGTGCGTTCATGATTACAACTGAAAGCTATCTAACTCTGAGATTTCCATTTGTCATTTTTGTCAGATTATGTGAGGATTAGATTTGTTTCTTATTGTCATGTTACATCTTAGACTTTTCCAGCTGTTGCATTTCCACGTTCCCAGCTCCCTGAGCACACCCTCAGATGTGACTACATGACATTTTTCTTCAGATTATTGAGGATGAACTGCGTTTGGTAGATACGCTGCAATAGAAACTCTGCAGTCTGACTTTTCAGACTGGTATATCTCTGAAAAATACATATGAACAGATCCTTATCCAAATAAACTCATCCTAACAGCTACAAGTAATGGTGTGCTCAAGAGTGACTGGAAATTTCACAATTTCAGTAAGGACTATCAAACACTCAAGTGAACATTTCAAACTCTGATGTTGGACTTTTTCAACAGATAAATTTGTGAATGTCCAGCTACATTACACTATTTATTAGCTACAACTAACGGTGCATTCTTGGGCGATTGGGAAGTGGGGATTTCTGACTCACGATAAGTAAATAATACAAGTGAAGATTAACTGTCCTTCTTTAGATCATGTGAGGATGAATTGTGTTAAGTACGATCACATGAACATGGAACATTTGGAATTTCAAGATAAATGAAACAGCCAATGAAACATTATTGGCTGTGACTGAGAGTGCATTTAAGGTTAACTGGAACCTCATAAATTCCAATCTACACAGACTTGGCAGCTTTCTCCAGGTGAAGTGAGGAGGAGCTGCCATGTGAACAAACTTCATGGTTCATTCCCACAGCTCATCCTGTCCATATGTTAAAGAGCAAAAAAATAATCCCCAAACATTGAGCCCAAAGGTGTGAGTGACTGTAAAAGTACTAAACAGCGATACTGCACCATTGTAGTCTATTTACCATTGGCTGCAACGGTTCCAATTAGGAAAACACACCTGAAAGCAATCAAACCCAGAACCCCCACTTTCCATCTTTCTTTAGATTATGCAAGGATGGATTATATGTTAGTTATTGTCTTGTACACACTCCAAACTCGTAAAGGACAAAGTTGCTAGTTTCCTGCACGGACGCCCCCAAACACAGCACGTCCCGCAGCGATGGGAGCTGCTGGTCAGCGGCTCACGGCGGCTGTCAGGAGGAGGAGGAGGAGGCCCCTCCTCCAGCACTTTGACAGCTTGCGCCGTAAACTCGCATTAAGGTTAAAGCTAACTTTAATCCATGACAGAGGAAACGCTCTCTCTTTCTGGTTAGCTTACAGGCTAAACGCGGCTCCTGTTCCCATTCAGCGACCCGCACCGATATTTTTACAGGTAGTCAAACTTGCAGACACAACTTCCAGCTGCTTTCAGCCGCCTACATGCTAATATTGTGTGAAGGCGAGGAGCCTGCGTCAGTATAGCGTCAATTCACGCCAGTGTTGGAGGCGAAACAATACGCGTTAACTCATATTTGTACCAACAGGAGTCGATATTTGGAGCGTTTCAATCAGGAGCCGCTGTAACTTCGAGGGTTTTTATCCGTGTCTGCTGCTACAGACTGTCCTGCTACCATCAAGCTAACTGAGTCGCGGCGCGCGCCCGCGTGAAGCCTTTTACTGAGAATAAAAGCACTTACGGCTGTGTGGCTCATCAGGTGAGGGGAAGCAGAGAGTGTGTGCCGCTGCGCTGCTGTCTGTCCCGGGTTGGAAAGTTAAGACAAACAGGAAGCGGATCCGAGGCCGCCGGGGACTGGAGTCCACACGCAGCCCGTCATGCTGCCTTCACGGACGCCTCGGAAAGAAAGTGCTCAACATCCAAAAACTAAAAGACATCCAACACAGACATTTAAAAAAGAACCATCACTGTGCATTACATTATCCTTTATTAGTATATAGTTTCTGCTTTTCTATTATGTTACAATATGCTATAATTTCCCTGTGACTTACCTTTTTATCAACACCTTATATTTAGCAAAGCATGATTAAATCCAGGATTCATAATATAATGTGAAATGGAAACTATGGATTAGGATAAGGTACACTTCGCACTGGAGACTCAGGGTGCTTTTGCCTCACTCTGGTTTCCTCCCACAGTCTAAAATCATGCTTGTTAACTTGTGACACTTGATATTTCCTAGATGTAAATGTGATAGTGTGTTTGTGTCTGTGTCTGTGTCTGTCTGTTGACCCTGTGGTGGACTGGCGACCTGTCCTGGATGTACCCTGCCTTTGCCCATGAGCAGCTGGGTTTGGCTCCAGCTCCCCTCGACCATGAACAGGATAAACAGTACAGAAGATGAGTGACTGAGTAATAGAGCTTATATATACTGAAATACATAAATACCTCTTGATAATCTAAAATATTTAATTTATATCATATCTCATTATTTTTATGAATAAGTCTTGGTTTTGCATCAAGGATGTCAGTATAATATGATAATGGAATGGCAAAGAAAACACTACAAACAATACATACTGGCATTTTATTATATGGGAACAGCAATAAAACTTAAGCTCACTTATATTTGAATGGAGATTCTTGAGCAGTCCCAAATATATCCACTCAGCATTCTTCAGGCTTCTAACAAAAAGATGTTAAAATGCTTTAATCTGTCAGATAAGGGAGGATACTGAATTCTACTTTTCTAAAAGTAGGACATTTCATTGATTAAAAGCACATTTCACTTTTTTTTTTTTTTTTTCATTCTTTACATTGTAAGTCTGAGGTCAGATCTGTTCCGGGCGGTTCATACTGTGTAATCATACTGTACTGATGGCACCTGAACTCATCAGCAGACCAGCTTGAACTAGAAGGAGGAACAAATTCAAAGCAGCTGCTGATGAGTCAAAGCTTCCCTCTGCCCTCTTTCAAACTGCAAGGCGCGCTGTGGAAATTCGCCCCCATTGGTTCAGCCGACAGCAACAGTTGCAGCCCACTTTCCATGCAGCACCACAAAGGAAACAATTCATGAAAGGAATCTTCTGACTAAACCACCATTAAACATTGACCAGTTCCGCCTTTTGCCATGTTGAGTAATGATTCAGAGTAACCTCAGGTCGCCAACCAAGAGCCATTTTTTAATATTTCTGCTCAGTCATTTTCTTTATTTATGCCATTTCTTTAAATCTAACATTGTCATGATGGATTGGAGGAAATATTAACATCTCTGTGCTCAAACAGTCGTCAAGTCAGTGTCTTTTTTAATTCAAAGTAAAGTCAGGTCCATGTGACAAAAAGCATATGTGTGTCACTAGAATGGATTGTTTAAAAGACATGATCGAGGTGTTTTTAGCTGCCTCCATCACATCTGTTACATACATGATTTTGTTTCAGTACTGATACATACTGATCTTTGTTTCAGTTCTATTACATCACCGTACCAAAACGAGACTCTTAATGAATAAATTGTTTTATCTTTCACTTATTCTCTTTCTTAATCACAATTCCTTCCAAAAAAAAAATGAGCAAAGCAAACATCCTGCTGAGACAAAAGCTTTTCGGGAGAGGCTCTCTAAAATTTCTATCAGCCACCCACTACTCTGCTTCCAGTACCACCAGTGTCTGGACTCCAGGGGTCCTTTCATCTCCAACCTTCATCTGGGTCACGGCGCTACGGTGTTGCTTCACATCGCAATCACCAGAACCAGGCTGCTGTCTCAGAGCCGCTCCGCACGCGTACTCAAGAGGTCCTTCTCACACAGAGCCAAAACACTGAGCGGCAGCGACAGCGGTGTGTGTGGAAGGAAGACGAGGGGAGGGGAGGACAGCAGTGGAAAACATCAACACCATGACAGTCTGTGTGAGATGAAGAGGCGCCTCTATACCTGTACGACTATCAGGTGTACCCGGAGGCGTCTTGTATGGGGTATACTGTGCAATGTTTCCGTGTAATTCTGTTTTTTGGTATTTTTGCATGCTGGTGTTATTTAGTGGAATATTAAATGCTGTTTGTACACATCACTTCACTTGAAATTTCTCTATATTATCTCTCTCTATCACTTGCTTTTTCTCTCATTTGCTCTCTCACACACACACTAGATTCTGATGCATTTGCAGTATTTTTCCAATTATGCAGATAATCTCTTTCTCTCTCTTTAATTACTCCCATAATCGTCATTCGGTGCAATCATCAAATAGTGTTTTTTTCACTCTGTGTTTTGTAAAATGCCCATAAAGAACAATCGATATCCACTCTTCCTGTAGGATTTAGTACTGTCCCTCGGTTCATCTGCTGTGCTCTGCACTTTACTTCAGTCGGGGTCGCGGGGAGCTGGAATTTATTCCAGGGAACATTTGGTATGCGTAGGGTACACCGTGGACAGGTCTCCACTTCATCACCTGACTCAGCTTGTACCCAGACTCTGTCTCGCAGGCAGAAGTGCTTCACAGGAGTGTTTCGGGAAGCAGCTGCACTGACAGTCAAGTCAAACTCACAGTCAGTTTGGCGAAGGCACAAGTTCACCACAAACTAGAGCAATGCTCAGAATTATATGAAGATAAGAGTGACGTGACGGTTGTGGTCACATGACCACACATCAGACGTCGCATGGATGGAGGCTTATCCCTTCATCCGTCCAACTTCTAAACCAGTTCATCCAGTTTGGGGTCAAAGAGCGCCGGGGCTGATCCCTGAATATGGGTGAATACAAGGCACACCCTGAACAAGTTGACAGAGGGATACAGATACACTCATATTAACATCTACGGGCAGTTTAGAGTCATGAGTCTCCGTCGCAAAGTGCATAAACAAATTAGCAGCAGACGATGAAGAATATGCAAACTTCGCATAGAACTGATCCGAATGCCGCCCCAGGTCTTCTTCCTGTGAGACGGGAGCGCTAATCTCTACACCCATTACAAAATATTAGCACGCAAACTACCCAATGTAAATGTTAATACATCTTCATAACTTGGTTTCATCATATTAACATTCATTAAATGTGCTGCTGTGCAGAACAGCGGGAAGAAAAAAATTTGGCCGTGACTTTGTTTACAGCGCCCAATAACACACTCTCTGCGTCCGCCGCGGATACCCCCTTTAAAAAATTCAAGACGGAACGTTTCCGTCTCATGATAAGCAGGGCTGCTAAAATGTCAGGACATTCACCTTGTGAGCGGATCGCAGCCCATTGAGGAGCTCTGATGATGACTGCGTTGCCACTGGCAAGTCAAAAAAGTGAGCCGCTTCTCCTTTCAGCATTCACTTCGCCCACAAGCAGGTCTATTTCAGGGCATTCAGGTGTTACATATTCATGAGCACCTGTTTGTGCCTCTCTGCAGTTCCACATTTAGGGCACTCAGATGCTGACAGACGCTCCGTTCTGATATATCATAAAAAACAAAATTACACTTTGTCTGCCTTCTCAGGGCTGAGTGATTGTGCTTCACAGGTGACTGCAAACTATGGATCATTTCTCAGCTCCGCTGTTCCGCCAAAGAAACAAAAAAAAAAAAGAAAAGAAAAAGGCACTCTGTTATTTTCCACTCTTAATACAAATATTGAGCCCACCTTGTGTCTGCGAATTGGCTGCCTTCGCCGGCAGACCTCTATTTACAAGTAAATGAAGAAGGGATGATCACCATTTCCAGTTCCTGCTCAAAGCTGAGAGTCGGACGCTTTTCCCAACATGCCTTATTCATAAAACAATCTGAGAAGAAATCACATTGATTCATTAATTAATTAATCTCTTTTAAGAACATAAACAGCAATTGACAACATTTATTAGAATGTATATCAAATAGCTCAAAAAATGCAAGTTATCAATAGACAAAGTCTTCGCAGCATGTAAATGTGATTCATAGTTTAATGCTGAAGTTTCACTCTTGACAGTTGGCATCTCTCCTTGAAATCTAAAATACATTTATTGATGTGTTCTGTCTTGTCCGCTCATGGATTATCTTTAATCACCGCAAGAGAGTAATACATTTTCCCCTCCACAATGCAGATGTCAATAAACTCCACACTCTTCTTTTTTTAATTTGGAAACAAAACAAGTAAAGGGCATTTTTTTAATCTCACCAGGCCTTTTTAATAATGTTCATATATTGTATTTTTTTTGTCTCTGAATTTTTCCCTATTGGAGGAGATAACAGTGAGGTTTAGTCACCCTGAGTGACCTGAGCAGGCACTTTCTCCAGTAGCAGACCTCGAGCAGTTCTGTTGAGGGTCATGACCTTTCACCCATGAACCTCTGTGACCTGAGCACGTTCCTTGAAGAAGAGTGGAATGCCAAGTCTCGGCAGACATGTGAACAGCATGAGGCGTCAATTTAAGGCTGTAACTGACACAATACACGCTCAATACTCTGATATCTTTGTGCTTGTTTATTTCTTTCTTTTACAGCCACTCATGTAAATAAGCATACTGTAGCCCCATCAAGAGCAGAACACAAAATACAAAAAAAAATTATGCATAGTGGTGTGAAGTAAAAAGGAAAAAAAAAAAAACAGCCACTTCTGAAGTAAAGAGATGAGGAATTTTATGTTACTATGCTGTATTTTCTGCAAGAGAGAAATATTTTGCTGTGATTTGCCCACCACTGTTTACAACTGCATTTCAGCTTTTATAATGTGAAATCACAGCAGCATGAGCTTTAGGTTGCAAATATCTAACATTTTGTGAGTTTTATCTCTGTTTTCAGAGTTACATTTTTGATGTCGCTCAAGTTTTGAATCAGACCATCATATCCGTTTCATTCACCAGGATCTTTTGTAACTCTCTCATATTCAGATTTCCTCATTGAGCCCATCCTACATTGAACTGAAGTGAGAGCACACAAAAAAAAAAAATCACCAATCTGGGCTGAAATCGAAAAGTGCTTTCCTTTCTGCCGAAAATACTGTGGAAATGGGCAAACTGCAAGTACGGTAAGAATAGAGAGAAGCAGTGTGAGGAAACAGGTGCCACTGTAATGAGCCTTTTTTTTTCCTTTCTCCTTTCTTCACAAGAAGGTAGTGTACTGCAAGATGAAGATGAAAACCAACACTTGACACTGCATGTTTACAGACCCAGCAGACACGAGACGACATTAGCATTCATCTGCAGGCGAGTTTTGTCTTCAATCCCTTCTGAGGTGAGCCTGCCGAAAGCTTCGGGCCATTTAGTAGCGAAGTCTCTATATTTGCCGCTGTTTGTTTTTGAGGATGAGGCACAGGAATACCCCCCTTTCTGTTCCTGAATACAATACTGACAATACTGTATGCGTAAAATTAGTCTTTGCTTGAATGTCTTAGTTTGATATGCTGGCTGGAGAAAAAAAAAATACAATGCAAAGAGAAGAAAAAAGGAATGGAATGGAACAATGAGCTCTATTTTCCTCCTTCTGTAATTGTGTTGATAAGAGGGAAGAAAAAAAAACTAAGTAACTTATTTATAATACGTTTCCTCCAAAACAAACAATAATACAGTGATAGCAGCTCAAATGTGGAAAACATAAGAAAAGTGTGTCTTCTCTGGGATGTTTTTAGTGTTTTGTTCATGATGATTAAATACTTTAGAAACACCCACTGAGAAATCTTTTCCCATGGAGCATTCTTGAGCTTTGAATTCATATAAAATATATGTCAGAATGTATTTCAATTGCCTTCTTTTAATCTATTTCCTGCTTATTAGTGAGTAGAAATAAAAAGTACAATATTGGTCTGTTTCTCACTTTTCAAATGATTTCGTTGGATAAAAATGTACAATTTGTGTTTAAAGCATCTTCACCTATTTGTATAGAGTTCAATCCTAAAGATTTTTTTAAACATTTGTTTTTACTTAGGTGGCGTAAAAGGTAAAAAGTAAAGTTAGTGTAACAGTGAAGTGTAAGTTGTGCAGAGCTGAGGGAAGCTGCTGAGCCGGCGATTCTCTTCAGGTTCATCACCATGAGCCTCCACATTCACATCACTTCTGACTGCTAACATTACAGCTGAAAAGGAAATATTACTTTCGGACCGCATGTCGCCTCTCACTGACGACTCAGCAGAAGTAGACGTTGAAGATTTGGTTGCAGCAGGCTGCAGCTTGGATAATACACGGAAACCTTTCAACTTAAAATGGAGGAAATGAAAAGTTTTAGTTGATGCAATCTTGGATCGATCTGGTTTTAAATGTAGGCTCAGTGATTCTCAACTGGTAGTTTCTGACCATTTGAAGAATGCAGTGTTTGTTGAAAAGTTCAGAAAATACTTCTGTTACTGACATGGAATCTTGCTGGTTATTTTGGTTTACTATCTTGTCTAAGTTGTTTTTTTTGTGTTGGCATGCTGTGATGTTCTACTCTGGTCTGTCAGCTTCAAATTGCAGCATAATTTCATAACGCTAAGTTTGAAAAGTCGAGAACAAAGTGTGAGTCTCTTGCCTTGTCTTTAAGGGAATGATGGTAGATCCTGAAGACAGAACAGATGAGAAACACTACATGAGGCAATTGGTTGTTAGAAAGGAGCATGAAAAAAAGAAAGAAACATAAAAGAGCTGCTGCTCCAAGAGTAACTTCCTCCAGGTGAATTCAGAACTGAAGATGGACATTTCATGTCACTGTTGTGGGAATCGCGCATTAACAGGAGCTTTTTTCACTGTAAATTAGTCTCACGAATCCAATCTAATTATTGAATTTCAAGGTTTTTAGAACAAAATGGTCTGTATTTAACCTGCAACTGCCGACAGTCATATTCAAAATACCGAAGCTATAACGTGTTGGTAATTTTGTTAGATTTTTGCACATTTTCTTTGTTTTGTGTGTCTCATCTCGTGTTTTCTGGTTGTGTTTCTTAGTACAGGGACATATGGCTCAGTTAGTTAGTTGAGCAGGTTAGCTTTAAATCCCAAGGTTGCTTGCTGGATTCCGTATTCTCTTGTCCTTGTATTGCAGCGTCCTTAGGCAAGGCAACAAATCCCAAGATGATATCAGTAGTAAATTGGATCGATCATGTAAAGCATGTTCAATCTACAAAGTGCGACACAAGAAATAGCATTTTGATGATTATACTCTTTATATTCTTTTCCCCGCTGCATGTGCTCTTATTAGAGTAGTCATTTAGTTGCTTCTCCATGGATGCATTACATTACCTCTTTCACTCATTCTCAGATTTTGGCTTGTTATCCTTCTTTCTGTCTATCGTCTCCATAGAAACATCCTTTTTGTTCTGACTAATATCTGGAACGTGAGTCCCTTAATGACACACCAGATTAGATTGTTTCTGAAAAGATTAAAAAACTCAGTTGCAGTACATCTTTTTTTTTTTTTTGAAAGAATTGTCTGACTCTGTGAATCCTGAGTCAAATATCACTGCAGAGAAATATAACTTCTTAAAAATAAACACATCAATCAAGCCACGATTTCCACATTTTATTCACCGTTCCCATATAGTCATCAATTCTTTTTGTGTTTGAGTCAGCACGACCTTGAAATTCAGAATGAACCCAACTGTAGATGTGGACGAATTCACCGACCGGTCGTTTGTCATCAGTAGCTTTAACAGTGAAGTATCTCAGCTGGCTGAAGTTTCTGGACACAGTGCTGTCCATCCATTTGTCGATCGGTCCCCCCCCCCCCCCCCCCCCCCCCCCCCCCCCCACCGTAGGGTTGCGCGCGGTTGAGTCCGTCGGGCAGGCGAGCGGGACACATGGGTGTCGGGTTGGCGGTCGATCGCAGGGCAGACAAACACATTCACACCTCCGGGCAGTTCAGAGCCACCTGTAGGCCTAAAGAGCAGGTTTTTGGATTGTTGGAGAACCCTGAGAAAGCCTCGCACGGGGAGAACGTGCACACGGGACAGCCCTGCTTTGAGATCGAAATGGCGTCGTAGGGGAGAAAGCATGCCGCTAAACCACGTGATCCCAGATTTTGTCTATAGCCACTTGGGTTCATTAGATTTTGAGATCTATTCTAATTTCCATATACTATAGTCTTTTATGTTCTGATCTGAACCAACACATCCAGCCTTGCAATTTCAATATCTACTCTCCACTGCCATCTAATGCATGCTAAATATTACTGACTCCACCTTTGGAAAAAAAACCCATCTGAGCCTCATTAGATCAACAGCGCTGCCATTTGTTTCAGTGGAAAACGGAAACTCCAGTTCATCCTGGGTAGTCATATCAAAGGGTTTTTGTCAGCTCTGTTCAACATACTGCTATTGATATGAAAGCAAGGACGACCTCAGTGGAATACAGCATTCTGAACACTGCACCGTTTTTTTTTTTCTCTCTAAAAATTTATTTCACTCGATATCTGAAGATGTTTTGGCCCGCCATAAAAACAGAAGAGGCTAACAAGGAGCATTTCTTTTACCACCTGTGTGCGGAAGCACACGGTTCTACGTGTTCAGGTTGTAGTGTCTGATATCTAAAAAAGCCAGGAAGCCTAAATCTGCCTTTTTACTGCCGCTTTACATCTCCTGCAAAACACCGGAGTCTGTGCTGACCCTCGCTCGTCTCTTTCTTTCATGCACACGATCAAGTAAATAAACACGGCACGGAGCAAAAGATGCTTTTGTCAGCCCCGTTTTTCTGCTGCTGATATCAGTAGAATAGCAGGGAACATTTAAATGTCTGACTTTGAGGCCGCCTAACAGAACAAATTACAGCCAAAAGCATTGCAGTATAACTTTTTAGCCTCTTTTTTTTCCTCTACTGTGAAGAAATAAATACAGTTTTTGCCAAGGTTAATTAGAAGGCAACTGTTCCGCTATAAAGAATGAAGATAAAGCCTTATAACAAGAGGGAATAGTGATAAATTGAAAAGTATTTCATGAGTTTGTGATGATTTTAGTAGCAGAGAATTATAGCATATCGAAGCTCACGTGTTTTAAAGACAATGACCCTTTTAAGCAAATGTTTTTTTCAGGCTAAGCTAAAATAGGATACTGTGCTTGTAGCATTCTGTTACAAAGCTGAACGTATTCTGTTAATACCGTCATTTCTTCATGTTACTGATGCGGGAAGCATGGCCAGATGCACAGAGCACATGGAAAAGGCAAGAGAAGGAAAATGTCTGTTAGTCCAAACACCAGGTATAGAAAAACCGCTTCACAGGAAAAAAAAACAAAAAAACAAAAACAAAGACGAAAAAGCTCCGTCGCTTTGACGTTAACACAAGCATGTCAACAATATGCAACCTCACGGCGCCGCTAGCAACGGCCAAGCAATCTCATCAAGTTGGAGCATTAGTTTGGTGGTCGGCTTAAAAATTTCGAAAAAGTTTAACGTGATCGATTATTATTAGACCTAAAGATGTATGAGTGTCACTGCAGTGAATAGAAATACAGACTTCAGTCAGCTGAGAACCTCACAGCATGGACAAACTTATTCACAATGTACCTCATAAAACTTACAATTCAAATACAAAAAAAGCAGAGCTCTTTTTTTTTTTTTTTTTTTTGTTTCCATTAGTGAGAGAAATAGCAGTGATGAGGACAAAGAAGGTTCCAACTGGTGTTGAAAGCTTATAAAATAAAGAGAGATAGAGAGAGAATCAGCGGTTTAAAAACACCATTCCTAGTTCTTTTGTTCAACATTTATGGACATTCAAGTTGCTGCATGAAGGAAGAAAAAAAAAAAAAATCCAAAAAGGAGTCCCGAAGTTTCTCTGCAGTCATGTTATTTTTAGTCTGTTTTTCTCTCCGTGGCCTTAAATCTAGTGATCTGCAGCCACCAGATACAGAATACAACAGCACCAAGTTCTTCTAATCAGTCCACAGCCGTCCCGTCGATGGTCTCGGCCGAGGCTCCGACGATCCGTTCAGCAGTAAACCGACCAGTAGATCAGGTTGAAAAAGATGTACGAGCCGGGGAAAATCATCCGGGAGTATTTGTCAATGGCGTGCGTGTTCTGGATGATGTTCAGCGCCCGCAGGCTCTTCTTCTTCTTGGTGGTGGTGGACTCGCTGCTCACCGACAGGTGCACCACCATGTGCTCGGGCTTCTCGGGGACCTCGTGCATCTCCTCCTGCTCCTCCTCGGGCACCATGGGCTCCTCGGTGTAGCCCGCCAGGCTGTTGGTGTCGGCCTCGCTGTACGTGCCGTCCAGCATGGTCATGGTCCGCGTCTGGGAGATGCCGCAGGTGCACGGCAGCGACTGGCGAGGCAGGAAACAGGAGGAGAGGTCAACGCTAACTCAATGTAAAGGAATTTTACTTTCAGGTCATTTAGTTTTTATTCCCATTTTACTTTCTGTCAAAATATTTCAATGTTGGAAATAAAAAAATCTGAGAGCTTAATACTAAATATTTCAGCAGTGCTTTATGTATTCTTTATCTGATGACAGTTAAATATAAGGCAGTTATTTTATATATTTTTTTAATTGCAGTATTTTTATTTAACACAGATAGAATTTCCTTGTATCATTCAGGGATGAGCTTTTGAATTTAATCTGCTTTCCATTTTAACTATATCTGGGTTTCTTTGTTCTGCAAGGACTTTTAATCTCTTGTTTGTCTTCAGACAGCCTTGTGAGAAAAAAATGGACCAAGTCATCAAGTATTTCAATCCAGAGTGTGATAAAAGCACTGGTTTGACTCATGACCAGGGAGGATGATGCCCGATTAGTAACACGGAGGAGTTTTTCTGGTTCAGAACACCAACTTGCAGTTTGAATTTACCTGCGACCGCGCCCGCTCCCTCATTTTGCGCTCCCGCCGGTCCTGGACGGTGGACAGGTAGTTGACGGCGGCGTACTCCAGCACGGACAGGAACACGAAGACGAAGCTGACCCACAGGTAAATGTCCACGGCCTTGATGTAGGACACCCGCGGCATGGACGCGTTCACTCCGGTGATGATGGTGGACATGGTCAGCACTGTGGTGATGCCTGCATGCGAGACACACAACGCCACATTCAAGATATTTAACATCTGCTTATGTGTACTGTGCGGTGCTCTTGTTTAAAATAATGATGTGCGTCCAGGTCATATTTGCTACAGTAACACATGACAAACCTGTGTTTTTTGGTCTGTCTGTACGACAATAAACAACTTCTGAGTGACTTTCCCTCTATAAATATCAGGATTCCCGCTTTGGGATGATTTTCTAAGCAGTAGTGAAAGTGACAGCAGGAGATTGCAAAAATATGTTTTGAAAATTTTTGTTGCAAAACTGTGAACTAAACTGGATCTCATACAGACGAGGTGAGTTCAACTGAAACTTTAACACAGGGGCAGATCTCATGTACGTCACTTTGACTGACTAAACCTGTCCGTATTCATTATGCTGTTGTTAATGAGGGTTTATATCAAAAAGAAATGATCTTCAGTCAAAAAAAAACCTTCAAAAGCTCCTGTTAAAAGTTTCATATTAACAGCTAACTTTAATGAGAGTGATTGAGTTGAGAAGATCCCGGCGAGGCTGAAGCAAACGTCTGCGTGACGAGCGTGGCGGCAGCCCCGACGCAGAATATAATTCAAAAGAAGAGTCGGCGTGGTGGAGGGTGGGAAGTTTGTGTGATCACACATGCATGTGTGTATTCCCAATTGGTGCAGAAATGTCACAGTTAGCTTTCATCATTTCACACAGACAGATTTTCCCCGGGCTCGTCTCTTCAAAGTGCATTTGACACAAGATTTCTTTCTTTTTTTTCTTTAAACTTCTTTTTACCCAAGGAAACTCTGGCAGGTACAGCCCGGCGGTCAATCCAGAACGACACCCATGAAAGCATCACCATGAGCGTGGCGGGAAAGTACGTCTGAAGCAGGAAGAAGAAGATGTGGCGCCGCAGCGTGAAGTTGATGTAGAGGCGATTGTACCAGCCTGCGAACACAAAAGAGATGCGCTCAGAGCTTCAATCGAGGAGCTACCGATGAGACAAAAACACCCAAATATGTAGTGCAGATGTCAATTCTTGCAAAGATAATGCATTCCAAATCAATTCATGGTCAAGTTCACTGACACTATGCAATTTCAAGAACATAATTCTGGTGATTATGGGGCTGTTAGAGAAAGTTGTTTGTTACGGTTGTTTGATGCAAATAGATCTTGATGTGTTTGCAATAAGAATTGTTCCTGTGGACTTAGATTTGTCTACAAACATATATTTAAGCATTGCAAAATGAGTGCGTGCGCAGTTTTTGTGCGCATGTGTGATATAATTGGTTTGTGAAAGTCTCAACTCCACCTCCAATCCAAACTCACTGATATATGGCAATGCTCTTTTGTGCCACTGAACAATACAGAGCAAATGACTGACAGGAGAAAAGCCTGGCAGTCCACACTCAGGGTGAAGAAAACCATTTTAAAGGGGGGGTATTATAATCCACTTGTGGAAATGTACTCGACTGAGTGGTCCGACTGAGGTGGAAATGAAGACAGGGGCATTTACATTTCCTCAAGCATGCACTAATCTGCATTTGCATACAGCAGACATACTGCACATGCACAAATTGGATTGCACATGCACACATCTAATTACAGTAACAACAATTTAACAGCAAACATAAAATATATTAGAATCATATTTTGTAATAATATTGTGCAGGTTAAGATTTTTGAAAAAGCTAAATCAAGATACGCTCAGGTTTCCGCACACACGCATGAGTCATTTTTAAACCACAATAGCCCGATACAATGTCTTGTCAAGCGGGGTTTGGACACAAATGTGCAAAAATTGCAAACATCCAGGTTCACCTCAAACGCCGCCATGCAGAGACAATATTAGCTGATGACTGTTGAAGTCTGCTCAGCCACAACATTCAAAACAACACTGGACACACTTAATGTGATCAAGCTATTTACCAATTCTGGCAGAGCTCAGAAAATAAGTCCAAAATATCTCAATCGTCGTGAGAAAACAGACTTTCATTACACGTCCCAGACATTGGAACTCAGGCATGTGAAACAGTTTGCAGATAATTTGATCCAGATCCGTGTAAATGTGTGTGTGTTTGTGTACCTGTGCTGCTGTAAAAGGCCAAGCGGGACGTTGTGTGAAACTTCTGAATGAGGAACTGTGATAAGGAGATACGATCGTCAGTGCTGAGAGACTCATCACCGCTCTTCCAGTACAGCATCAGGTCTTCGTCTGTGTAGGCATCTGGAAAAAAAAATCAAAAGCCACACCGTCAAATCAAATCAGACTCAGACTGGAACTTAAATGTGATTTGATGATTCATCTGCATCTCGTTTATAGCAAGTCGCTCTCTAAAGAGAATAAGCAATGTAGGATTTAAATTCAAATGCATCATCATTGATATTCTACAAAACATGGTGGAAAAATCTATTGAACACACAAATAACTTTCTCTTTAGAAATATATGACAAAATCGTTTTCATGTTTGCGAGTGTTCAATGTCATTTCCGTCTTATTGAGGCAAGGCTTCTTTTAGAATGACATGTTTATAATGAAAGATTTTTCTTTCCCATTATCTATTACTAATTGTGTTTCTGCAGACTAACGATCCTCTGATTTTAGGCCCTGTTGTTCCGTCCTTCATTTATCTGCCACTTCCCTCCTCTTATCCCACTTGCAGCTAAGACAACAAGATTTATTTAGATTTTATCGCTGTGGATTCGTTGAAAAATTGGACAGTGTGCAATGAGTAAGCGCCTCTGCCCCTTTCTGAAAGATGACTTCATTGTTCAATATCTGGCAGTGTTTCAGTTTGTGTGTGTGTGTGTGTGTATGTGTGTGTTTTGGAGAGTGGCGAGAAACTCGTGCTACAAATGAGGCGAATGGCGTCTTGCTGCAGGAGACCTGCAGGCAGCTGCAACGACTCGTATGTGTGGGTGCAAAGCTTCAACCCTTTGTTTTCTGGTAGACCATTACAGACGTCATGAATGGCGTGGGGCAGCGGTCCACAACCTCCATCACCAAAAGAGCTCTTATTGCTATCAAAGCCATTTTGCCTGCTTTTCCTTTTCACCTTTTCCCATTGTTATTTTTCAGGTGTTTTTTGGCCAATTCCACCCATTTCCAGTAATCACAGCCATTCAGATGATACCATGACCAAAACAATATGACAAACTAGGTCTCTGACTGTGTCAGCGAGTAAGCTGTGTGTCATTAAAATGACCTATTGTTCAAGTTTCTTCACATTCAGCAAACATTCAATAAATTTGTGCTGCAAAGCAGGCTCGGAGACACTGCATTGATTCTTTTTTTTTTCTTCTTTTTTTTTTAAGCCTTGATTAATAGCGTCTTTGTGTTTTCTATTAGAGACACCCTGAAAAATGTGTCCTTGCACTTAGTGCAATCATCCTCTGGTCTGCTTTAAAAAAAAAAGTGTTCAGCTTTTTAGAAGTCTGTCATCCGACTGTGAGCGGTCCTTCACCCAAAGGTGCTTGAAGAGGCTGTGAGAATTATTACTTTTATCTGTGCGTTAGGCAGTTTTTGATGAGTGTCCGATAGTGGCAAACGGTCCTTAAATCTTCAGTAATATCTTTGATGTCTGTAAAATGAAGGGAAAAGATAAAATCTGCAATCTCACTTTCTAACTCGTAGGTGGATTTTCAGCTAGGGGGGGAGACAGCCCATTTTTCCTGCCTGTGACGCCGCAGGTGTTTTACTGGAACCAGCTGATCGGTGAAAAGAGCAAAGAATAAATGCAACCCCGTGGAAGGCGCAGAGGTGCCTGAAAGCCACGTGGCGGCTTATCATCAATCTTACGTATCGCTGTATAAAAGCTGACTGCAGGCGACAGCGGGGTGCAGCCTGCACAGGCCACCGGTCCATCACAGGACAAACACGCAGAGACTATCACACCTTCGCATGGATGCCAGTTAATCTCAAGGAGGACATGGAGAAAAACACTGACAAGCAGGCTCAAATGTATGTATCTTGACTGTAGAAGGAAAGGCAAGGTCCCAGAAAACCTGTCCAGAAACTTCACACATGGATTTAAACCTGGGAAATGTCCTGGTTTTCTCCATGAACTGCTCCAAAAAATGTGATTAGTTCTGTTTATAACCATCTAAAATTGCTCAGATTGATTGCATTTGAATAAAGGCCATTATAAAGTTACATACATTTTAATCTAGGATGTTAAAAGGTGGAAAATTTGGACAGCGCTACAAGTGTTGTCTCAAGAACATCTGTTAGAACACACAAGCTGCATTTTTTCATTTTTTGGGATCCTATTGAGCTTATATAACACATTCTCCTCAAGAATTTCACTCAGTTCAACATGTGAAATGCATGTAAGCATAAGCATACTGCAGTTAGACACATCAACAAAAAGGAAAAAAAAATGCAGATAAAAATTGCAAAGGTTTTTATCAAATGAATGTTACATTTCACAAATAAATTCCAAGGTTTTTTTTCCCCCCCAAAACAGAATTGTGTTGCTTTTTTAAGAATCATTTTAGCAGAGCGTGTTACAGAGAGACTAAAGCTGAGCAGATTATGAAATGTGCATGGTGAATATGAATGCTGCGTCTGTCCGGTTCACACTGCTCTGCATTAGATCAGCTGTGAGACGCCGTCCCACTGTTTCCTCCAGCCGCACCACCTCAGTCTCTCGTTGCTGCAAAGATTTCAGCATAGCTCAAAGTTGAAATTGTTTTCTTATGACTTGCACCTCTTGGAAATAGGGTTGCAAAGAAAAAAAAAACAAAAAAACAAAAAAAAACAAGGAATCATGTATTTTAGGAAATCCCAGGGGGCTGTTGTTGTTAATATACTGTTCCCATGCTGTTTTCTGTGACTCATCTTTTCCCTGAATCTCCACAACAGCACAAAGTTATCATGACCCACAGAGGCACAATAGGAAACGCTGGCAGCTAAAATAAGCCAGACTTTAACTCTGCAAAATGGCTTTAGGACTGTGCCACGGCTCGTTTTTTTTTTTTTTTTTTTTTTCCAGTTTTTACCTCCATGTGCTTGTCCCCTCCTCCTCCTCCTCCTTCCTTTGCTGTGCTCTGCCTCTGAACACGCCGTAATTGACTGAGTGCTGCGTCCTCCAGATTTTAATTCATTTGCTATTTTTGCGAGCATTTAGCAGGATTAACTGTGAAACTTGTACTTCCCTTTTTTATTAAGAGCATTTATGGACAGTTGCTGTCTGGCCTGGCTGTGCCTCTGCCAGGAAGTAGTGCTCCTTCCTCTGCACTATTCACAGTACTTAACCTCTTTTGCTCCTTTGTTTCAGTGCGTCAGTGTGTGTATGATTGTGTGTGTGTGCGCTGTACATCTGCTCCCTGTCCACAACATCGTCTGCTATTTAAAAGTTATAAAATCTTTTTTGCGCTGATAAAGTAATACAATCGTGGCATGCAAATAAGAGGTCATTTATCAGCCTACACGCCACGGAACTGAAATAAAACTGAGGGGTTTCTGCAGGTTAAACATTTAAATTTGAGATGAAATGCTCCACGAGGAGCGCAAAAACATATTGTTACGCTGCGCGTCTAATCACACAGGAAAATCTCGAACACACACAGGCTATGAGAATATAAGGACGTGACATTTTCAAGCAAGGAGTTTTAAGAAACAGACTCATTTCAGACAGTTGAAAGCGTGAACGAAAGGAGTCGACTTACAGCTCTCCAGCTCCAGCGAGCAGGTCTGAGAGTCCAGAGGGAAGCGGCTGAAGTCCATGTTGCAGGCTGCAGTCACGGTCACCCTGTTGACAAACACAACCAGACGCGCACAGTGAGAGAAGAATCGCTTCCACTTTGATTGTGATACACAATCAGTCCAGAAAGTCATCGCATTCTGTACGCCTTTGAAATTTTTTGTGCTTTTAGAGGCTCAAACTTGCCTTATCTTACTGATCTGATGAAGGTTTCTTAGAAAAAGGATCCAAGTCTTTAAAAAAAAAAAAGCATTTTTTTTCTTTCTTGGGCATCTATTGTTCAAATTCCCATGTCAAGGCAGGGAAAGTGTATTCATGTAGCACCATTCAGACACAAGGCCATTCAAAGTCTTTTAAAATAAAGCATTATGAAATATTAAAAGTCCAGAACATTGAGAGGAAAGGCTAAAAGCAAGTTAAAAACATGACATAAGTTACATTTTTGATCCTGGACATGATCTACACTATGTCCCTCATGAATCAACATATGTTTACAGGTATGAGTAGTTTTATTTTTTTTCAGAAATTCTCTCCATCTGTGTGTAATCTGCCGATTCGGCTCCAGCCCACGCTCTGCGGCCCCACGCATTATCTGCTCCCCCACCCTCCCTCCGTCAGCTTCCTCAGCGAGCATGATGTGATTATTTATTAGATAACATTATCTAACACTGGATGTGAGCGCACACACACAAAGCCGAAAGTAGTTTGATTCATTACTAAATATACACCGATCAGCCAAAACATTATGACTGCCTGACTGGTATTGAATCAACCCTGTTCTGATGTCAAAACCACCATGAAACATTGAATCCTGAACTCTCTGGGCTGGAGATGCTTGAGGTGGATCCTCCCGGTCATGTGGGTTGTGAGATGAGGCCTCAATAGGAGCCTGGTCTGCAGTGATCCTGTTCTTTCAGCATGTCTTGATCAGCGTGGATCACTGCAAACCAGAATTCCTCTCGAGCGCTGCCATACGCTTGCTCTTTTTTTCTCTCTCTATCAAATCAACTCTGAGGACAGAATGTTTCCTATCAGCTATGTTTCATCAATGCTCACAGAAAATAAATTCCATTGGTGTAACACTCATTAAAATACTTGGATATTAAAGGTTTCTCCACTGGCATTTCAAGGCTATTTCAAATTGAATCTCTTACGCCTTTTCAAAATCAGGATAATATATTAAATTAATGATTCCTGCAATTTGTTACTTGCAGTAACTTATGCTCGGTTTGGAGGCTCCAGACAGGAATGAGGACGTTACCAATTATGCTCGCTTGCCCAATAAAAAGTTTTTATGACCGTATTTCAATTTTATGCTGTAGTAAAGTTTTGTAACTATAACACAAGCAGCAATCTGCATGCTTGAACGAGCCTTCAGATGCGGGACGTATATTGCAGGGCAGGCTTTAACATAACGTTTCGGCTTGTTTCTACCACTGTGCTGGCATTGCTGTGTTTCTTCATTGAGAAGATTCAAAAAATCTTGCATGTGTCCTTTTCAGAGGGGGGGATTTGTTCCAATATGTTGCCATTTATAGGGTTTAATTTCATGTTTTCAATAATGATTATGTGATAATAAATGTAAGGAGATGGCAGAGTCGTACAAATGTGACTGAAAGGGATTGCAGTGACTCCCGTGTAAGTGGTATGTGCCGCGTCATTCTCTCCGTAACCCTCTGGATATGCAGGATCTTTGGATTTGCTGGAGTTTTTCCACAGCGAGTCACAAACAGAAAGATTCTCTGCTGTGAGACACTACAAAGGACTGGCCTCATGTAGCATTAGCAGAAGCAGCTCCATCTGCGAGTCTATTCAGAGGCATTCAAGGACACTTCTGAGTGTCCGTCATCCACAGCCCAGTATACAACGACTCCAAATTTAAAAATAGGCTGTGGGTTGTGGCTTGGGCTTCCGAACACTGAGCAGCTCAAATGTGCAGGCAGCCCTTTGGTTCAATTCCTGCTTTTTGCTGCACTCCTGCAACGGCACGAAGCAACTTCAACCTCACGCCTGTTCAGCTGTTTGATTCAGCTCCACTGATCTTTCTCTGATTCTTCTGGAGTTAACAGAGTCCTGTCAGTTGTCCCAGTCTGAGCTCTTCTACTCAACACCATTCGCTGCTCTTGCTAATGACAAAAAGTTTCACCTGTCTTTATGACGGAATAGCTATGGAAATGAAGACAATCAAGTTGGGACATACGGTTTGTTATGGAAATTTATAAATGCAGCGCATTGCATATGTAGAAAAACTTCTTGAATCTGAGAACTGCCAACTTCTGAGTGTTATGCAGGTCTGAATGACTCAATGTATCGAACATGTCTTGCTGAGCGCTGACTACTCCTGGATTAGCTGCAGCGGGATCAGTCAGCTTCGTAAATGAGAGATTCACTCGCAGTCGGAACAAGGAGGGGTGAACGTCTCCTGCTCTGATTAAAGATTGGAGAGAATACTGAATGAGGATGGCGAAAGCTTTGGTATGAGGAAGACGCTCCCTGAATCACCCACTACTGTGCAGAACGAAACGTGGTTTCACAACAGAGTGTCCAAAACATCAGAAAAAAGTTAGGAAATCTGTTGCTCGTGGCTTTTCTGAGAAGATTTGGGAAGTTGCCAGATTTTGCGAGAAAGTTGCTCGAAGTTGGCAACGACGTCTCCATCCGTGTATTCAGACTTGCTGATTGTCAGCTTGTCTTATTCATTCCTTGGATGTGCAAGTCTGTTAAGTCCAAGCCTCGCATGTCGTCTGATGTAGTCTTATTTATTTGTTTATTTTTGGGATCAAATATTTTGCAGTGGACTCTGCTTCTGCGTTCGTCTCAGATTCGTGCATTTGGGACTTTTGTGTCTGATATGTTTGGAGTTCTGCCTGTCCGAGCATGTATTTGTCCACACTGTTTTTTCACAGCCTTGGGAGACGATGCCCAGTAATGTGACGACTGAGGTGTTGTTTCCTATTCTGACTTTGGTCTGTTTTGTGAGAAAGCCCAGAGTCCAGATCCAGTCATGTATGAATACTTGAAAGAAATACACATATTTATTAGACTTATTTTCTTCCACCTGGAAGGTATGTTTGAGTTTTCCTTGCAAAATGTGAAAAAGCTGAAGGATCATTGTTTCTCATCTCATGAAGCATCACAATTGTTTCTTTCGCAGCACAACGGATGAATTCACAGTATTTGTTAACGGCCGTTGGCCTGTTAATGGGCTAAAATCCTGCAAGGACTCATTATTGGCTTTTGTATTCGGTCCAAAGCTCGGAATGACATTGTGAAACCAGGGCACTTTTTACCAATAACCCGCAGGCGAAAGCGAGCATTTAAACATTAAGCTTTAAACAGAAGTGAGATTTGAGCGCCACGTGTTGTGGAGCGTGGGGAAATCAGCCAGGTAGCTGGACGATGCTGAAAAAGACAGAGTGTCAAAACAACGAGAAAAGGGGGTAATTACGTATTTGTTTACAGTGAGCAACTGCACAGTTTTCTAAATGCCAGTGTCCCAAATGTCCCCAGTGTTTCCCTCATACCATGTTATGGTCTTATGCTGGCCGCACATGCTGATCATCCCAGACCCTGACTATTTAGCTGAAATTAAACCTTCGACAAGATGGGGGAATAATCACTTTTTATTATGCAAATTGTTCTGTATTTTCAAGGTTTTTCAAAATCATAAAAATGTTTTATGGTCAGTATTCTTTTTTAATATTTTTCATGTCAAGCAATTAGGATAACATATTTTGCAAGACTAAGTTAATTGCACATTCATTTATATCATTTTTGTACTGCTTTGAATTAAGCATGGTTGTGATTTTTGAAGTTTCTGACCAGAGGTAGAAATGTACGAGACTGAGAGGACATAAACTGTGCATAGCAATGCATCTTCTACATCCACTTCATCCTGAGTCGGGCGGCTGGAGGCTATCCCAGCTGCTGAAGTACAAACTTGGCATTCGACTGCAGAAGAAGATGAAACTAAATGAAAAATCTAGGAGGGAAAAAAAAAAAAAAAAAGAACAGCTCGTTGGGCTTTTCTGCAGAGCTTCGACTCCTTGAACACTTTAACTAAAGCTGCACAGGGAACAGAGAAAGCATGATGATGCTGATGATTTATTTATTTAAAGCTGTAGTTTCACGGACTGGCACTAGTGATACCGCGCTGCCACAATGTGTGATTCGCAAGGACAAGCACTATGTGAAGAGCTTGTGGTGCAATTTCTCTGAATTCATAAAGTTTGAAAGGTCATTTCAATTAAAACACCAGCAGTCCTGAAAAGAAAAATAAAGACAATGACCTTCGCAGTGACATTAAAGACAGACCTCAGGCTGTAGAGTACGTGTCCGTCGGGAAAGACTCGCAGCATGATGTTGTCAGTCGTGGTGTCGTGGATGAACGACCGCTTGGAGTGGACGAAAAAGACGTCCGGAACCCAGATCTTCTTCACCAGACGGCCGTCGAACGTCATGCTCTTGTTGGTGCTGCTGCTGAACGACAGACGCTCGTCCTTCCAGTAGTGCCGCAGATACAAGGTCATGGTGAAGTCCTGACGGAAAAACACACGCGCAGAGCACGTGAGAGGTTGTAGTTGAAATCTTCAAAACTGGGGCATTTGTCAATTTTTTTTATTCATCTATCTTGAGCAGGGTATTTTTATACTCAACTTTATTTGCTAAGGTTGGAACAAAGACTCCACATTACAGAAACCGACACTGGCGTCTACGTTTAACCAGAAAGCCCACGAAAGGGCATCGCTTCAAGATTTAAAGGCCTAACACGACTACAGCCCTGTCAAAAATCACAAGTTCAATACGGAAATATGTGATGACATTTACAGGAGCTTAGGTTAGAGTGGGCTCCGTCAGCCCGGCAGGAGGAGCGTCTCTGGCCTTTGGAGCGCTGAAACATTTCATGAATCTAATCTAACTGAATGCATCAGTTGCTGAGGCAGGTGCTCGGCTGAAATAAATAGCCAGCAGGAGAGAAGCAACAGCGTGAGCATAGTTGCTAGAGCATAGTTGTCATGGTACTGGGAAGAGAAAAGGATGCACAAGTGAAACACAATCAATAAAAGCCGACAACCTTGTTACTGCTCCGATGTAAAAGTCAAAGTGGGTGAACTTTTCCACTTTTTTGCATGTATTTTTCGAAAAAAAACGTCATTTTATTTAAATCTAAGCTCCATCAGCACAATCTCCACACCAGGATAACACCCTGTTGGACACAGTCATGAAACTTTCACATTAAGAGTTGATTTGTAATAGTGTTCTGCTCAGACTCCGGTGCAACAAAGTAGCCCCAAAACATGACGCTCCGCCCACCATGTTGTCGAGATGATTCTCCCATGTTATTATGTGCAAATGTTCCTTGTCTGCAATCCAATGCACAGTACTGGTTGTCTAACTATGTGTCAGGGTTGCAGTAATGCAGCTGGATCCACTGTGGAGTCCTCCCATCTTCACCAAGCCCTTTAGTTCATGATGCATGGGTCACATCCTCTGAATAGCTAATTGAAAAAGTTTTTCTAAAGGTCATTGCAGCTCCACACTCGGCTCAAATGTAGTTTCATTGATTGGACCTCATGTTTGCTAACTGCACCGCTGGCCCTTTTGGGAGTCATTAGCCTAAAGGTTTACTCTCACAGCCCAGCACAGCGAATGCGAATGAAATACTAGAATTGCTTGTGCAGTGTAAGGTTGAGCGCTTTGTGTTTGTCTATAATTGGGCTTCCGATGCACATTGGATCACATTTTATGACCGGTTTATGCGATGTAAGTCAAGTTTTATGTTTATGTTTCTATCTCTGGAGCTTTCTTACCATATCAACTTCAGAGATGCTGTCCAGACTCTCCACCTGAACATCCACTCCAACAGGGATTGCAGGACCTGCCAAAGAAAATTGCATCATGACCAAAGCATTTTTTTAACTAATGGGGAAGCAGAGAGAGCACCGCTCGGCATTCAGAGAGTATTTAAAATTTCATCAATCGGTTTCCTACCTGCACTACATTCTGCAGCCGTCTCCGCTCGGCTACTTGACTGCAGTGAGGAGGTGGATGCATTTATTACCACCTGCATTTCAACTGGAGTGTGCGATATTACAGAAGTGAGTGGCATTGGTATTGCCCTTGCTTTCAAACTGCAAGCTCATCTCCTTTAATGTGCGATGACGCAGGCTCGCAGTAAGTCGTACGTTTCCAAAAGTCCCAGCATTAATAATGCAGCAATAATTTGGAATGGGTAAACATAACAAATCCCAGACTGGAGACTTGCCTTCCCTCTTTATCTGTTGGCAACTTTCGAAAATGTGGGAATGCAATGATTTGCACTTCCCATGAAGACGTATTTCATTCACAATACAGCACAGAAAATAAGCGAGGCATCACTGAGCGCATACAGTTGTTTTAACGGTAATAGTGCTTATTTAATGAACTGAAAGGAGAAGCCTTGTGCTTAGTTTGTGGAGAATAGATACGTTAAATTAAAATCTCACTCGCTATCGCTATAATTAGAAAAAAGACACTGATATTCAAGTAGAACAGGAGCTCATGAAAACCCTGAAACAACCTGTTTAATGGCAACAGTAGCTTGTAATCTGTTTTCTGGCATTTTTATAGCAATTCTAGTTTTTTATGTGGCCTCTGGAGAAAATTAACCCCTTCATGTGTTTGACTTGCAAACAAGAAATCGGCTCCGGCCCCTCGTATCTCTTGTGATCCTCACTCTATCACTATATTTTCCTTTCCTCAATGCCTTTGTAATGTCAAGAGAGCCATCTCTTTACACTGGAGGTCAACGTCAACATCAGCCAGAAACCTGCTTTCACAGCCGACGTATATTTCTGTCAGTGGTTTGGGCTGAACAGAGATTTGAACATAGCTAATCTTTTACTTTTTCTCAGTTTGCCAAACTTGTCAAATTACTTGAAATGATTCCAAATGGATCTGTGCGAAATACTTTCCCAAGAATACTTCAATTCAGATATTTTTGTTTTTAAATTATAAAACTACCTTCTTTTATCTTCCCGCATAACTGTCCAAAATGTCAGGTGACTCATCCTGCTTTCAGTTAAAAAACACACTGATACAGCAATTACAACACAACAGGGACAGACGGATGTGTAATGATTAGAAACTCAGTATGTTTGCCTTTATATTTGACTAGAAATACTGTCAAGGAATATGAAGTAGAACTCCTTTACAAAAAAAAAGTAAAAAAAAATAGTTCATGAAAAGATGATGGTTTCCACAACACTGTCCACTGCTTCTTTATTTTTTAAAGCTATTTTTGTTGCTCTGCAAAATACCTGAAACTTTTAACAGCTGTACTAAAAAAACAAAATGTGTCGATGTACTCAACCGAGTTAAGCTGAATGAGATTTTTTTTCTTTTTTTTTGAACAGCCATTCATTCACCTTCATGCCTTTCTTTGGTCTTCTGGGAACTCTTCGCCTTCTATCGACTGAAAACATGCTTCAAAACAGCATTTTATCAAGTCAATGAGAAAGAATCTGGAGCTTTCTGTCAATCTTCAGACACTTCAGGAATATTCCTCACTCCAAAGTTTCATTATTACAAGACAAATATTGATATTTTAAAACTCGCAATGCATAAAACAGCTGTTGAAAGCTAAACTGTATTCAATTCCAAAGCTATGGTTTCACCACATGTATTTTCACTGTTAATAACAAACATATAATTTGATGTTCCTGCATAAAAAGTCACATTTAAAGTCCTTGAAAAACCAATAAAAATTACACTGAGGATTTTTTTTTCTTCCCAGAAATGTATAGATCTACATAAATCAGCAATTATATTATAAATAGAAAATTGAAAAAGACTCAAGTTATAATACAAAGTAGTCAATAACTATTAGTTACTGTTTTAAATATAGGTTGTAACTACATTTAATCCTATTTTCAGTAGTAGTCACTTCATACACGTGCAAATACAATAAATGAAGATGATTGAAAACAGCAGACAAAATGCAGTGTAATGTTTTCTGCTAGAAGAATAAACTTATTAGCACCATAAATGCAGATTGATAAAGTTTGACTATCAATTATTACCAACCTAAGATATATATATATATATATATATATATATATATATATATATATATATATGTATATATATAAAAAAAGGCTGATCATGTGTGAATTTTACACGCAAATGAAAAACATGCAAACAAATGTACAGGTACTTAAAATACAGCTTAATTGCAGTAATGTGAGTATTTGTAATGAAGTGCTTTCTCTCCCGGAGGCAAACCGCCTCACGCAGGCGTCAGGAGCACCACAGCAAACACAGCTAATCATCGAGCTGTTTGACAAACCCACCGAACAAACGGCGGAGAGGAAACTGGGGGACTGAACTTTGAAGTCAAGGACTTTCTCAGAAGCACCAGAGTCTATTATTCATTTCCATCTGCATTATTAATATTCCGCAGCTTTTCAATACATTTTTTTTCTCCTTTCTTTCACGTGGCAGTGAAAAAGACCCCCGCTGGGACCAGCAGGAATCTGAATAAATCTGCTTTGGTGAGACAAAGGTGAAACAACTGCATGGTGAAGGCACTAATATTTTGTTTACTGCCTCTCTGTCCTCTCTGTTTACTGTCATTATCCTGACCTCTGACCTCCAGCAGCATTACATGTGACCCTCTCACACATCGCCAGTGAAATGCACACTTACACACACACACACACACACACACACACACACACACACACACACACACACACAGAGCTCAGATCAAAGTGGAGGGAAGATTCACCGACGACTGGAACCACTTTGCGTCTCTTTTCTATATCGTCTATAATCCCAAGAGATTATCAGAGATGCTAAATGTTAGATTAGAGTCACCAAAGCCCCTCGGATGGGAGGCTGTGGAGGGATCTTTGTGTTTGGGATTATTTTTCACTTACTGGAGCCGAGTTATCAAAGTCGAGCACTTAACGTCCCATTATGTAAAAATCAGACTTCAAGAACTTCAAACTTATTCAGTAGAAAATAAAATCTGACTGATCAGTTGTGAAAGAAAGCTCATCATGTTTAACATTGATAAAGTGGATTGATGAGGCTATAGATAACACCGTGGTCAGTTAGAAGTTTATGAGCCAATAAGATCCACATTCAAAGAAGACCTTGATTTTTTTTGTTTCCACAAGCGTTTCACATCCGACAGAGATTCTTGTAGCGGTTTTCATTGACAATCCACGTAACTGATGACGACCGCAAAGCAACCAAAGATCCGCTGGAGACAATGCTTTATACTTCATCTGAGGTAAAGTCCTAAATTTGCTTCAAACAAGGTAAAAGTTAAAAAAAAATCTTGTGACAACACTGATCCACATCGTCCTGCCTTCTGCAATTTTAATCGCTCTCAACAGATTTGGTTCATTTTATGAGCCAATAATTTGTTTTTCTTCTTAGAAACCCTCACTTTGCCTGTAATGAATGTTGTGAGTCCTCTTGAGTCTTGAATCAAAAAAACATTTTATCGCAATTTTTCTTAAGATGTGCAAATCTAATTTTGACAGACGAAACTTCTGACCTCTGACGCCCCCTCAACAGACGCCAAGACCCAGACCCACAAAACCAACACTTCAAATCAGTCAGTGTGAGCAAAAAAAAAAAAAGAAGAAGAAGAAAAAGATGATAAAAGTTGTGTTGTTGTCACTGATTAAGTTTCTTCCACGTGCTGTGCTGCATTAATCCAGTGAGACTCAGATCTATTCACGAAAACTTTATAATGGTCACTTCTTGTTTTGAATGATTTTGTTTGTGTCACACACTTTGTTGTACTGTTCCAGTAAAAATTTCAAAAAGAAATTTTGAAATATAATGTGAGAATTCATTTTTTTTCCCCCCTGAATGCAGATTGTTATTCGGAGGCTCGCTCCATGACTGCGGTAAACATATCACTATGTGTGTTGAGGAAGGCTGTATATTTGTAGAGTCATCTGCACTCCTCAGATCTGCGTTCACAACAGCACCGCAGCGCAACACAACCAAAAACTCTGCGTGTTCAGATGTTGAATCAAAATTCTTTTATGTAAGAATATGTCAGGATACCAAGACAGATGAATTCTGCACAAGTTTTACTGCGTGCGATAAAAGAGCGTCTGCAGTTTGTGTTGCAAAGAGTGCAAGTGTGTGTGTGTGTGTGTGTGTGTGTGTGTGTGTGTGAGACCCTCATCTCGGCATGTTTCTGCAGTCTGCAGGGGCAGGAAGTCACAGGCCCGTCCTTGGACCAGCGCATCCCTTCCTATTTTCTCATCTCAAGATAATATTGTCAGCATGCTGAGGGCGGCTGCATGTCCGAAGATTTCGCGCTCTATTTGAAACATAAGAGCACCGCCTGAAAAAGTTGCACCGATAACATTCGCGGTCGTGTTTCAACACCTCTTCCTCATTTGTTTTCATGACAAATCACACTCTGAGAGGTGAAACAACTTACCCTCCCATTCATTCAACCTCACCGACATCAACGCCGACAGCATACAAACACAAACAGCCTGAGAACAAACTGGCAGCGGTAATGACAAAATTCACTCGCCAGAAAAGTCGTGCTCAACACTAAATGGAACCAAGAACAGCTCAGCACAAGTTTGCGGTTGTTTATCCATCACATTAGAGGATAACTGCGTACGTGATGGCAGAATTTGTTTTCTTTTTCTGAGAGCAAACTGCAAAATGCTAAATTTATCTCCAAAAATCAAAATACAGTGAAGAAGTTCATTTCTTCCATAATATAATCAATTAATATGTTCACATTCACTACACATAGTTTCTTTTTTAATATTTTTTAAGCTAAAAATAATCATTATTCCAGTCATCTGAAAAAAAAAACTGTTGTGAGTGAAGAAAACTTACAATATATTTAATTTTTTGGTTATATTGTGATTTTTAACCTGTTTGTTTACTTGTCACTGGTATGAAAGCAACTAATTATAGATGCTTTTGTGTCCTAAATAGCTGCAGCTGCAGATGTGAAAGTCAGAAAACACTGTTGAGAGCGGAGACCACATCTTGAAATGAGCCGCAGTGTCAAGACTTCATCTCCATGGAAACCCTCAAACGTGTGTGTCTCGTGGCAAACTTGAACTCTCGGAGTCGGGAGCGGCGACGGCAAACTTGACACAAAACGCGACGCTCTTCATCACACAAGCGTACTCGGAGATGAAGGTACATCGGGGCCGCTCTGATTAAACTCGGGGAAACAATTGATTGATCATTGCGATCTTGGGCTCCGTAGTCAGAGCAGCATGTTGCAATCATAGGAAAAAGAAAAAAGAAGAAGAAAAAAAAAAAAGGAAAGCTCTTTGAAGTAAAGGCTCAGTAGCAGTAAAAGGGGGGTGTGGTGGTACTATTTTTAGACAATGGTGAGATATGCAGTTGCTTAGGACCCGCCGACTATCAGGTGTCAGACAGGATCCTCACAGGGACGCTCACTGATTAATGTCACTCTCCAGAAACAGCAGTAAAACCGCCGTTCATCACTTATATCCAGCGCGATTTGATCAAAACAAGTTACAGATGTGTCACTGAGCGTCCTCAGTGCGAGCATTGATTCAGAGGACGTTATAATGATCCGAGTCTTTAAAAGAAAGGAAAGGCTATTGAGTTTACAGACGTCTAGGAAATAGAACAGTTGGGTCCTTTTCATGAATTCATCTTTTTGAAATCATCTATAAATCCTGAAAGCACTGGTGTCAAAATTTCCCACTTGATCTGTGAACCTCAGCGAATGACAGCGAGCATCAAATGAGTGCCAAATAAGCAGGGTCGCCATCAATTTCAAAACTCTCTATGAAGTTTGGCCAGGGAAAAAAAAAACAACCCTCCTTTAAAGTCTTATTTCTGGTCCAAAAAACCAGTTTTTAATCAGACGAACTGTGGTCATTCTCACCATTATTTCTGTCCATATTATCTTCCACAACAGGTTAGGACTGACGCTATCCCATAATAATTCAGAGTTGCAAAAATCCCATCAGGGACACATCAAAGACAAGCTCAGTCTGGATGTCCTCGCATCGCCCCACATATTTAATTGCTTCAGTTCGCAAAGTGCGAAATCGAAGCATATTCATGGAAAGTTGACTAGAGGGACAAAGTGCGTCGGGAGAAGTTTTCACTGGCAGCACCGAGGAGCTGCAGCCTGGACAAGATCGTCAAGAAAACTAGATTTCAAGAGCTGGAGGAGCTGTGGTGTTTTTTTTGTTAGTTTTGTTTTTTTTCTTATTAAAAAAATGCCACCCACGTGTTCTCTTGTGGGACATTAGTGCAAAATAAAGACGGGTGACGTTGTGTTCTGAGGATTATCTCGAGATGCTTCCCGGAAAAGAGGAGCCGCTGTTAAAATTGTCAAACATCCCCCTGCTGGAGAGCGTTCCGCACAAACTACACTCCAGTCATCTTTGCAGCGGTATTCATAAAAACACAGAGAGAGAGAGAAAGGGATTATCAATGAGCTTTAAATGTTGGCGGGATAAGCACTTTGTCAGTTTCTCATGAAATAAGTCCTCCGGGAATTATGCTTCAACTGAGTTTTGATAATTATGCTGAACATATTGTACCAAACGCAGAGATGCCATAAGAAGAAAAACCAAGATTTAAACTCAACATGACGCTGACGGGGGGAACTACGGTTCTGACGACATGTTTGCAATACATTAGCAACAAAAGAGTGAGGAGGTTATGCAATGGAGAAAAAAAAAATCACAGTTGAACATTTCGGGACTAATGAGGTTAAACAGTCATAGGTCAGTAAGATGATTGGATATAAGAACAGAGTTTTTGAAAGGTGAACATGAGGAGTGGCTCATTATTCTGTAAAATGTCACAATTGTTTCTCAAGACGAGAAGCTGTGACTTACACTGACGGAATTCGATTTCCCTTCATTGTCCCCAATGCTGGGAATTGTGTTATTCTGCCTGAGGCAGCAGGGAAATATCATTTTTTAATTTGTTTTAAATAATCCCTGACGTCAGGACAGAACGGCGGAGATCCCACAGCGGATGATCTTCTCTACTATTTTTCATGTCAGACAGGGGAACCGTTACCGAGAAACAGTTTACTTGTTACTCTCGGGCACGTCTGCTCTCGCGATGCGTCGCGGCACGTATCAAGGTGCAGGAACATCTAAAGGCATTTATACAGTTACAACTTTGTCCTACTTGTCAAGATGAGCAATTGTGTTGATAACTTTTGTGGCTAAAGCCAGTTTTTTAGTGTTGAACAGCTAAAGAGGTTGATGGATGACTGCTGTCAAAGCATCTCTATAGATGTAAGTCAGACGTACAAAGAATACATAATATATACTTATATATATGTAGGATTCAAGGATGCAGCTGCTTTCTAATTCAATATGGCCTGAGGTTGAGCTAATCAGTGTCCTGTGACCTGACAATTCATAATCTTTATAAATATTAGATGCCGAGTCCTCAGGCCATAGAGAAGAGGAGGCATCATGCAGCTTGGTTTGTTTTCAGCGGCCACTTAAACCGCCGGCTTCTATAATTATATTTGGCTGCATTAATGCACATGAAATGAGTGAGTAACACATCCGCGGAGGTCTATTAAATCTGAACAGTATTCACAGGGTCTGTGCCAGCATATGCTGCCATCAAAATCTTATCAAGGCAGCGCCAAGAAACACTGTACTGTGCTATGCTTATAGTAAAATCATCCAGGAAACAAATGCAGCTGCCTGCATTACAGACCTGATGGCCAAAGAAACTATTAATCCAATACTAAGATAGTCTTACGTTCACTTGTTTTGATTTTTTTTTAAAAGTCCGCAATAGTTCATCTCACTGGTTTCCGGATGTTTTCAAGGTGCTTTAAAAGGACGAGCGAATGTGATTTGCAGGTGACGCCCCATAATGACAAAGCAAAAACATAATCTAGATTTTTTTTTTTCCCCCTCTTTTTTTTTTTGGCAAGTCTATTATAAAGGAAAAATTGAAATATCACATTGCCTTGATGCGTCTCAGTGTCTGTCTACAGCACCTCTGGCAGAGATAACAGCCTTGAGTGTTCTGGGACGTGAGACATCGTGCTTTGCACACCTGGATTGAGGGATTTTTCTGTCGTCCTCCTTTGCATATCCCTACAAGCTTGTCACCAGTAGGTGGAAACCGAAGGCGTGCAGCCGCTTTCAGGGCATGCTTGATTGGGCTGAAGCCAGATCACAGCCTGGGCCACTGGAGGATATTTACATTTGAGCTGTCCCAGAAGCACACCTGGAATGTTTTGGCTGCGAGCTGAGAAAGCCTGTCCAGACACGCTGAATTCTCAACAGAGTGTTTTGGACCAAAATAATTTCCATTACTTTTGCTGTAGTCCGTCCAGCTCTGACCAAAAGTCGTTCTCAACCGCAGAAAATTCTAGGCTGTCATTTTGACATGGCGTAATCTTGTTTCATTAGTGTTATATCTCTCTCTCTCTCTCTCTCTCTCTCTCTCTCTCTCTCTCTATATATATATATATATATATATATATATATATATATATATATATATATATATATATACATACATACATATTTGTTTTTCAAATAAGACATTTTGTTTTTCTGGTGAAACACAGTCAAGACAGATTTAAACCATCTGGTCTCCTTTTTTGCAAGCAGCTATCAGACTGCTATGAATGGAGCAATGTGGTACAAATGCATATGTGTGGAGAAGATACAGATTTTTCTAATAAAGCTCAAAGGAGTGAACCCTTCTCTCAGCTGAACTGCTGTAGCTTTACAGCCCTAGGAGGCCTTTTCATTGCTCCACACATCTTTATTTCATCTCTGATTTTTCTGTCCTCTATGGTCCTGATGGAGGTGTGTTTTTGTTGCTCTTTCACCTCAAGATAAACTTTTCCTTTGCCAATTCATTCTCATCCGTGGCTGCTTCTGGGATTGGGAGTGGTGGCCTAGTGACAAAAGGGCTGCAACTGGAGGGTCAGAGTTTAAATCAGTGAGCCTCTGAGCAAGGCATTAACCCCGAAATGCCCCCTGGGCGCTCCACTGTGAAACTGCAGATAACTACTTTCACTGTGACTAATAATTGCTTTCTTCCTTCTAGCATTGTTCAATGTTTTCCCTTTGTATTCTACTCAAATGGGAAGTGTTGTGAAGTAACTGTGGGTATATCTGTTAACAGGAAAAGCCCTTTGAAATTACAATAAGGTTATAGGGAATAACATGTCGTGACATACACATCTCCAAACACCATGCCTGGCCAAAGGAGATAAACTCTTGTTAATGAAGAAATAACTTTAAGCAGACATTATTTTTTGCTTTAATTAAGATTTGTGTTCTATTATGCAACTGGGAATGAGAAAAAGGAACACAGTTTGATGCTAATTTCTATTCACTGTCACCATTAAGCAGGACCAGGTGACGTGAATTTAAAAGTTTTATGAATAGTCAAACTCCTCAGACTTTGTTTCTATAATCAAAGCAGCTGCCTGGGGCTCGGAATATTAAAATGTTTTTTTTTTTTCTTTAATTATTATTATGAAGCTTCTATTTTACCAAGCAGTTCCACTGAGATCAAGGTTTCCTTTTTAGGAGATGCCACAATAGCAAAGATGAGTCATTGCAACAGGCAAAGATTCAAAAACATTCAATCTTTGGCACATAAAACATGCACATATAGATAATTTCCCCGGTGGTGTAAAAAATAGCTTGTAACACTCAAATTGGAAGGCAAGTACATCAAATTCTGTCAATAGAAATTGCTAATTCATGCCTGGAGTTTCTCACGATTTTGTCTTAATACTGAGAAAAAAGAGAGAAAATCTCTCTTTTTGCAACAATTTCAAAGAACACTGTCCGAACTGATGTTTCTGCATTGATTTACAAGCAGGTCTTTTTATGTTATTAGGAACAAAAACAATGAACTCTTTAAGCTGTTTTGCTTCAGGACAGAAATGTGTTGATGAGCAGCGATATTTAAAAAAAAAAAAACATTGTATTTAGCACTGATTTGAAGAGAAGATCACTGCTTGTTAAAATCTAGAGTCTTTAACCAACAGCGAGGTGAGCTGCGGGATCTTGAACCACGTTTTGTTTGTGCTTCTGTAGGTTTACATGTCTAAATGAACTTCTTTGATGCACCAAGCTTCTGTTCTGTCTTCCTGCTTCCATGGAACTCATCAATCCATGCAAATGAGTTGGTGTGTTTCTTTCCTGAAATCTGTGCTCTCTCCTCTTTCTACCTTCCTGCAGGGATCTCTGGCTGCGGAGCAGAAACTTTCTGATGTTTGTTTTATGATCACATCATCCCCTTCTCTCTTTTCCCTCTTTACTCGCTGCTCCCCCTAAACTTCTTGAGACAGATGTTTTCCACCTCTGAGTCTAACTCCGCTGGAGGTTTCTTCCTGTTTAAAGATCGTTATAATTGATTTTTTTTCTCTCCCTTCCTCTCCATAATCACTCATGCTTACTCATGCATGAATCATTTGATTTTTTTTTTTCACTCCATTTTATAAAATCTCTGACTTTACTGTATTAACTGTCTTGGCATGATAATAAATCTTATTGATCAAGAAAGTACTTTAAATCGTGCTTGGGAAGATGAAGGTCTTAAACTTTGGAAGAGAAAGTCTTGTCTGCATGTGGCTGAGAGCAAGGACGCTTTGAAATCTTCAGATTCATCCACCATCCACCGTTCACCCTTTCATCCTTCAGAACTTCTGAATTTTTTTTTTTTTTTTTCCAGAGTAAAAATTTTTGGTTTGTTAAAATTCTATTTCAAACCCATGAAATAATACAATGTTAAGAGAAAAAGAAAGGAAATTAAAAAACTTCTGAATATAAATCACATATACGTTTTCAGCAAAAGTCAAGTCATTTTTTTGCTGGTATTGAAAATAGTTTAGGAAGAAGATGAATGTATCTTATAGCAGTTTTACCAGATGCAAGTCACGCCGTTCACTTGAAAAGCAGAATAAAAAAAGAACAAAATGCAAATAAGACGATCTCCGTAAGTTATATACAGCTATATAGTTTTGTAAAATAATCATGTTTTCATGTTTTCTTCCATCTTTTTTTCACTGAATCACCCCACAACACAAAACACAAATATTTTTAAGATTAATCCCTGAAAAATGCTTTAAATTTAGCATCTGACTATTATGACCACCCTCTCTGTTAATAATTCCTGTAAGTTCCATTTTTCTTGCTTTGTGAACTATTTGTGCTGTTCAAAATGTTTGAGATTACATGAATCCTCTGCAACACAGTGTGTGATTCATTTGAGGCTGAAGGCAGAATTAACATAATGCAGTTTAATCTGAGTCAGTGTCACATTGTGAGGTGAACTCAAGGCCAGTGGATCTTAGGAAAAGTATCATCCCAAAGCATTACGTATTTGAGCAGTGCTGCGCTTCAACAAATATAACTTTAATGAGGCGTCATCAGAGAAATACTCTATTTTTTTCTGCATATTTACAACTAAATTCAGCATAAAAAGAATGAAAATTAACCTAAAAAAATAATAATCAAGTCGCATTTTGGAGCCAGGGTTCATCTTCTTCAGCTTTAATGAGGAACAGATAATTGCAGCACTTTGATTGAAGAAGGGCTAATTTGCTAAATCGTGCTTCAGGTGTGTTACCGCAGTCGGTTGTACGCAGAATATGTGACGGGCAGAGAAAAGAAAAGACTCGATAACTAAATAACCAGTGGCGCCTGGAGGAAAACGCCACACTGAGAGAACTGTGTGGACGGGAAGAGAAGCGCTACTACAACAAAATAATGATCTTGGAGCAACGTTAAAATTCACAGTACGGTCCACAGGAAGACATAAGGTGAAGGTTTCGCTCTCGCTTTCCCCTGAACTGCAGCTGAGTGACAATCATGAAGGGTGAGATGCTTTCTGTTTGTAGAATTGAAGAAAATACCAAAACAGAAATGTAAACTCCACAAAAAAAAAAAAAAATCCCTTTAACTGAGGCAGTTTGGAAATAAGGTCATCCAAAACGTGCTTTCTGGAGTCACATATTGATTTCATTCCATCACATCTGGTTAACGGAAACGTACTGAATGGCTACGCTTTTAAAAATAAATTTCACTTTATTGCCTGCGCCTCCCAAAAAGCACCTTGCTCTAATTTTTTTTTTTTTCCGGAACTGGGTTTTAAACCATTTAATGTCGGCTCCCCTCGATCCTCCGTCGGTTCTTTAGTCGGGACAAAGTGTCATTTGTGGGGTAACAGCTGTCTGATGGCGTAACAGATTGGTGCCTGTGCTAATCTAAGCTGTAAACAGGAGGAATCGCTGCCAGCTTAATCTGCCGGAGCGGGGCCTCGCATGCAGCTAGAGGAAACGCTAGGCTAGGCTAGGCTAGGCTAGGGCTAACGCAGCGAGGTATTATGGCGAGTGGAGCTCGCCGCTCAGCCGCATTCAAGTCACCTCAAATTAAGCTGTGGTCTCCAGATGGTGGCTGGGTGTAACCGAGCCATCCACCAGTCAGCACTGGCTTGAATTTATTTATAGCGCCATTCAGACGCAAGGCAAAGGATGCAACGCAGAATCTTAATGTTAAGTGATGAAGAGAATGACACACTTCGAAACTCTTCTCTCTCACACATTATCATCAACTTAACTTTGCGATTTTCCCAAAATTCATACTGTTTGCAAACAATATAGAAATGGTAAATTGCATTACTTTAAAAACGAAGCCGCAATTCGTTCCACAAGGAGCAAAACTTCAACAGAACCACTGTTCCAAATGTGAGTTAAAGTAATTAAAAACTTCATATAAAGAAGAGTAAATGAGGCAAGAGCTTAATTAAGATAATGGCATTAAAATAGGTAAAGTCTATTGTTTTGTGTGTGCAAATAACATTTTGGACTTCACCTACATGCAGTCCAAATTATGCAAACTTTCCTCTTCATTTACTTTGCGTCAATGACTTGATCAATGATGTGCAGATATATATGTATATACAGATACATATATATAGAGTTTGTCCTTTAATTTAACGCAGATCTGATCACAATTTTTCTCTTCAGGCCAATGCTGACAAAGTCATGGTTTCTTCAACATTTAACATGAAAATTTTCAAAAATTCTCCATCATTTTCACCACTGCATTCCTTATTTCTCAGGTAAGTTCTCAGGATTTCTGTGTTCTAGGTTAGCTACTTTTACCAAAACAGTACGATCAACTCTTGGTAAGTTGGAAAAAGCATTTACTTTAATAAAATAAAATATAAAAGTTCTTCTTTGCTTTGTATTTTTCACACTTTGCAAGATCAACAGGCCATCATGAGCCCTCCAGTATGAGCAGAGGAGCCGTATGTTAAACACACCTTTTCTAACCTAATTATAAGGTCACAAATCACCCTTGCAGCACACAGATAAATCTGAACCATACTTTAGCGGATGGATGTGAAACCAACATGTCACTGACACCATCATTCAGCATGATGAAGCTCAAACATTCAGGTTGGGGAGCATGAGGAAATAAAAGGCCGCGCTCTCAGGGGAGCGGGGACGTCGGCTGAGACTCCACTCCCACCGATCTTTTAACTACGTGCCCGTTTAAGAGTGATCTGATAATACAAAGAGCAGCAGTCAGTGTGAGTCGGTGGATTACCACAGTTATCTTTGATGTAGTAAGCTGGATACAATCTTCTAATTGAATTCTGTTATCTAACTGGAGCAGCGGCAGCAGCCACGGCTCCGGTGGGTGTTCGATGTTCCACGACCCGCGAGAAAAGACATTCAGTCACTTCTTGTTGACACATACAATTAGGTTTTGTCTCGTGCTTGCCGTTGACACATTAATTTAATGGGTTTATATCCGGTTTATTGGACCTAAATGATTACAACCTGCTGAGTGGCAGTGCTTATTAGCTCAAGACTTGCCCCAAATGTAATGGCCCATCAGAAAGTCCAATCCAAGCTTCCAGTTTGTTTCCAGTAGTGGACATGGGATATTCAAAAACATATATGAAGGCTGCACAATTAACTGCATAAATTGAAATCTTACTCATTTTTATTTGGAAATTTCATCTCGCTCAGGTTTAAAAGAATACACTAAATCAAATGGAGAGGTTTTCTTTTTCCAGTACAACACTCATACCTCTCTGCGCCAAAACAAATGCAAAAATTTGGAGGTCACCAAAAAAAACTAGTTAGTTATTCTGGGATAGTGCTGGTCTGGCCCCCTCGAGGTAAAATAGTTATCTAAGTGGGCCCTGAAGTGAAATGAGTTTGACACCCCTGGCCGACCATGCTTCTGTTTGGTTTTCTGCAGTTTGGTCTGCCTGTCGTCCTGCGTGTCTCCACCTCTGTTCATTTGCATTCCCTCAGGATCGACTGCTGGATCCATGCTAATTCTCTGGATTCGTACTTTGATTTTATCTTATTGCCCTCTCATATGAAGTCAGGAGATAGCGTCTCAACTGTCTGACTTTCAATACGACTTTCTAAAGATAAGTAAGCCTGACGAGAGCGATACTGTAAGTGATTATAAACAAAGACTTACAAAGAACCAAGACGTTTATATTCTCTGTGGATTTGTCTGTTTTCGGTTAAACTCTCGTTTAATGGATTTGACAAGTCGCTGGTGCGCCACTTTGTCTGATTCAGAGTGTTAATCTGATAATTTTCAGCAGACCAAAGTCATGCTGTATGAAAGTGTTACTTTGGTAACATCACGAGGCAGGGCACTACAATGAAACTCAAAAAAAAAAAAAAAAAAAAAAAAGTTTTCAGATTGAAGGTCAGCAAAGAAACTGGATATTTTATTAATGTGATAATTTTTTTTTATGATATAACACTTTCACACTATCACTTGAAAATACAACACAAATACATGAAAAAAAATCAGAATTGAAACTTTCGACAAAGGAAAAACGAAAGAAGCCGATTTAACGTCACTTTGAATGAATAATGTGCATTTACACGAAAAAAAAAATTATATTTCTTTGTGGGGAAAAAAAAAAGAAAAACTTAAAAAAAGCCTGCCCTGGCCAAGTACAAGAAAGAGCTGCACATGAAAACATGTAGAGCCAAAAGCATAAAAATGTTGGCCTGACAAGAATCATTTCATCCATGTGAGTGGTAAATGGACTTTACTACTATATAAGTGCACTTTTCCCGCTCCAGCAGCTGCAGCGCGCTTTACATGGCCAGTCACATTCACACACCAGTAGTGACGGCTGCCACACACAGCGCTCACACACTGTTTGGGAGCAACTTGCAGCCAAGTGTCTTGCCCAAGGACACTTGGACACATGGATAGAGAGAAATGAGAAATCACCTCTCTGAGTTTTTTGGTTTGTTTGTTTATATATTTGATATCGGAATTCAGTTAAATTTGTATGTTTTAAACTAAATATTTTATCTAACTTCCAGGCAGTGATTAAATCAGCATCAAATGTGCGAGAGATGTTTTTTTTTTTTTTCTTAATTACAGAGGCTGGATGTCATCAGCTGCATGTAACTCTCTGAAAAGTTCACTCATCAGCTTATTAAATCTCCACAGGAGTTCTGCAAGCTGCGGGGCCCATATGCTCATATTTTGCATCCTCCCGAGAAACACTGCATCGCAGCGCCGGCGTTACACACAAACACCCACACACACACACATCATGACGGAGCGACACCTTCGCCTCAACAGAAACCCCGATACACACATCACCTGCTGCTCTCAATAACTGCAGATTTATCTCCATTCGGAAAAGTGTCAGTTTACAAGGGTCTGCCAGAACCTGCCCGTCACAGCTCTCTGGTGTTTCACTTTGCTTTCTGCGCGCCGCTCTTGAGATGCACAAACGCATAAATGACAATACAAGCACATATCTGCTTCCACCATTGCACTCGTGTGATTAAAAGCGGGGCGCTGTCTAATCTGGGACAGCTGCGGCTCGGGAGGCGAACGGCGTTGTCCTTTAACGGGCGCGCCGTGGAGGGTCGGTTCTCAGCTCCTGCAGCCTGCAACCTAAGACAGACACTATTTCCAGTGATGCCTGCAAGAGCTGAGCGGAGGAGGAGATAATAACGCGATACGCCACATGGAGCTACCCCATCTTTGACCTTGTGACCTCCAGTAAATCCACGACGCCGCTAAGCCACCACGTTTTCTGAAAAGCGCACGGCGGTTTTCGGCGTGCGGTCGCCGGATCGTAACACGACTCGCTTTGAGTCCATACATCAAATGATCTGACTGATGGGCTCTCCATCTCTTTGGCTTCTGCGTGGATTAACAACGAGCTTAATGTGTTATTTTACCGAGGATTAAGAGCAATAATACAGCCCACACGTTAGCCACACTTACTCCCCTCTGTCCGCCGACAAGCTGGAACATTTGACCTTGGATATGTGTAAAATGGTATACACGTGTAATGGTCTTTGAGTGCTTACAGTACGCACATTATGTATTTTCCTCATCAGTACTTGCAATTGTGTGATCGGGGATTATATTTGCCTTGATCTTAGTCTCAAAGCGAGAAAGAGCCATTTGAGCCACCGGGTTTCGAAAGATACAAGTGATGGCATTATGGGAAATGTTTAAGCCTTTTGCATGCTTGGCCTTCACGAGAAAATAAAATTCACGTGGATGACCCTTGTGAGACGTGAAGGAACCGTTGTCCAACAGAAAGAAACACTTGTTTTAAATGTCTTATTCATTTGTGGAGTCGCACTTTACTGTGAGGATCGCTAAATTTATTGATCTCATGAATGGAAGCAGCTTTGGTGTGTTAAGCCTAATGCTGTATTTGCACTCAGTGACTGACAACAGGCAAGAGCGACTCCGGCAGAAAGAAAAACAGTCAAAAGCACTGAAAAAAGCCATATAGTAAACCGTGCGTGTTGTGAATGCAGAAAAATAGTGAGATAATAATAAGATCACGCAACTGTTACATCAATACATTACGAGCGTTTGCAGTATTTCCTCCGTCTCACTTACATTTCCTCATTTCTCTGTGTGTGCTTCTTTCTCTGTGTGTGAGAGTGGGCATCCATTTACCACTGCTGCTGGAGACCTAAATCTACACATTATAGGTAGTTGTCATCTGTTTGGTCCCCACGAGTCAGAAATCACACGATTTTTCAACAGAGACATGTTTTTAGGTCAGACTGAGGTTCAGCTTTCTCTGCAGAAAAATAAGGTAAGTGACTGCAGTGTCCCCTGAAGGTTTGAAAACGCATTGTGTGTGTGTGTGTGTGTGTGTGTGTGTGTGTGTGTGTGTGTGTGTGTGTGTGTGTGTGTGTGTGTGTGTGTGTGTATTTCATTGGCATCTGCACTCTCCTGGTTTTTAGGTACTATCTGAACAGACACACCTCCTCATCATCTCATCAGACTGCAGTAATGAAACTCACTCCTCTCTCTCTCCCTCTCTCTCTCTCCCTCTCTCTCTCTCTCTCTCTCTCTCTCTCTCTCTCTCTCTCTCTCTCTCTCTCTCAGTGGGGGCCACCGTCCTGCATGTTAACACACCTGATTGTAATGAATAGCTTGTCTTTTGCAGAGTTTGATGTTCACATTTGGGTGTCTGAGCTGTGGCTCTCCTGGACAGGACTGATCAGTCGTCGTCTTTATAGCAGTACGACTACAATACCAGCCTTAATACTAGACATTCATCTGTTTGGTAGAATTTATTTGCTACAGCAGGTATCACACGTTGCTCATAACACCATCAGGTGGTGTAAGGCGGTACTGCAGGACGGAACGGGCTCCGTTTCGCTGGTTTATCCACTACAGTGCACAAAAGCTGCTGAATTCCACAGCCTGGTCGATACACGACTGGAATTTCAAAATGTAATAAATAAGTACTGAAGATAACCTCATCTACAAGCTAATCGATTTCCTTTTTCCAAAACTGCCTGTATTTGTATGTGAAGCTCACTTGTTACTCGTCTCTTCCCCGCGTCTGTCCCTGCCCTGAAAACTATCTGAACCTGGTCTTTTGTGACAACTCCTCAATGATTCAATTGTACTGAAAATTTAATATGAAGCTCACAAAGGCAGATTTTTCACACTGTCAGTTTTGAAGAAGGAAAAAAAAAAAAAAGAAACTTTACATGCAGGATTTTCCTGGGGATGAAGAACAAAAAAAAAAAAAAAAAAAAGTCTGTTCGCTGAAATCCCAGCCTGAGCAGGATTAATGTGAAGGGAGTAACATAGAGATGCTTCATGGTTTGAGAAGATTACACAAGAGGTATGAATAGTTTATAGCTGAGGTTTACAAGAGCAGGCCTCCCACAGAGTACTTTCAGGATAGGCTGATGGAATGGATATTTAAAAAATATGGCATTAATTATGAAAAAGAGAGCCCACAGCTTCACCCAAATGTGTCTGATTTAATTAAAGAGACAATATTTATTTTATCTAATATGTGTCAAGGGATTCCTCTCTCTTTGCTTTAGCACTTCTTTGCGGTCAGAAACATCATAAAAGCTCTTTTGTATGTATTTAAGTTAATGGAAATATGAGAAATGTCCAGGCTTTACTGTTTGAAGTCTATAAGATTGAAAAAGAAATAAGGGCAGATTTACTTTACAGTTTAAACAATGTCAGTGTGTCCAATATGCCTGTAACGTCTGCACCTTCCTGGAGTTTTTTTCCTTGGGCTTCTAAGGAAAGAAAATTCTCAGTTACTCATCACTGATGCAACTGTCGATGAAGTAAAAATATGCAGTTTTTTTCAGGAATCCCTTGAAATCTAATTTAGGTTTTCTTATTATTGCGTCCTTTCAAGGTTATATCAATCGAAGCGTTCCATTTTAGTTCTTCTTCAAGGTTTCCGTGCCAAAATACGCCCATTTAGTTCCTGTAATGTATAGTTTATAACAGACCCAATGAATTATAGGGCGGAATAAATAAATGTGAATGAACCGGAATGATTCAAAACTGAATTCTGATCAATAATCCTTGAAAGTTTTGAGCATCTAAGATGAATAGTTGAAAAACAAAGACGCATTGTATTGGTATTTTTTATTTTCTTGCACCTACATTTCTGTGTAAGTATTGGAATGTTGCACAGACTGAATCAATGGGTGGAATGTTTCCCATTGTTTCCTGATACCTTCTCCATGCTGCAGGATTAAAGGGACACGTCACAGACTTCACATGCTAAGGTCAGGTCTGTTTTCACGAGGAGTGCTTGAGCAGGGCGCTCGATTCCACTCGAGGCATCGCAGCATGTTTCAGCGGGAGGCGGTTCAACAGCGCACCCCATTAAAAAAATAAACATCGAGCGGACAGACAGCTGAACAACGAGGCAAACGCGGCACAGGGAATGTTGGACTTTCACAATGGAACAACGCAAGACAGTCCCGTTTGCATTAACACTGTTAACAAACTGATGTGTGGAAATATCATGTAAGTGAATTATTCAGTCAAAAGATCAATCCCATCAAGCTTTGCACTGTGATGTTGGCTGTCACATGCACACAAGATCCAGAAGCCCGTCTGTACCGAAGAGGGATTTTTTTTTGTTTCCATATAGACGAACAAAGATTATTGTGTTTCTTTTTGTTTCCTTTTGAAAATACAACACCAAAGGAACCTTTTCCTCGTTCAGAGTCTGATCAGGAAGAAACAAACATGAAGCGCTTTCATGTCTGATGTCTCCTGTTTCAACCTGTTGTGCTTTAATCACAGTTTTTGTCAGAAAACTGTTTAGAAAGCATCACATGGTGGGAAATGGAAAGCAAATCAAAGGGCCTGCATGCACCTACTCAATAGGACCAATGTAATCAGATAAAAGTGCTGATATGACAGGATTTTTAACTGTATCGACAATTAATAAGATGCAGCTACTGACTGACTGACAGTTACAGTGTCTTGTAATGTCAGTAGTCTCTCTTCAGTCTGTCCTCAGATGAACTCTGACACTGTTTAGTAGAATTCTGGACACAATACTGGTGGAAGTTCCTGACAACACCGCCAGAGGAAAGCACAGACTGGATAATGCAGAAAATCAACAGCTGTCGAAGCGGCTACGACTTTAAATTGAGACATTTCCAGGATTGTCAAGTTTTAAAATGGTGTTAATGGTGATAAAAGACAGGTTTATTGGGGTACCTTAATGTGAAAAAATGTGTTTTCCCTCCTCTACACAATCAATTTCCCGACTGAAAAAAAAAAAAAAAAAAAAAAAAAACTTTTCTGTTATTTCTGCTAAACAAACAAAAGATGAACGACTCCAAAGCACGCTGTCTATTAATGTTAATATCTGCAAGGCTGAGAGAAATACACTGAGTCTGATGTTGCTTTGAAACTAAAAAAACACAAACTAAGTGCCGTTGGCTTTTTCCGCCTACCTCCAAACGCCGGCCTCATGGTGAAGTCATGATCATCTACTTTCAGAAGGTGCTCGGTCTTCAATTTGCGAGACTTGGTCACATCTGGAGGCTTCTTTGCCAAGGAGCTGGAGGAAGATCACATTTCACCGTCAGAGTGTTTGGGATTTTAAGAGATTAAAAGTAAAGCGCAAAACACAGAAAATACAAAAGCGGACTCTGCTGGGACTCCAGTTTCCACCAGAGACGACTGAAACATCAATACAGCCATGCGCATCAGCACTCCGTAAAAAAAACAAACTAATTGAGAGCTGGCAGAATCGGGTCAGGCCAGGTTAGGTGTGGGAACACTTGCCGCCACAGGCCCTCTGTTCCGGCCCCGCCGGGTCTGTGGTGAGCGAGCACGGGGTCCATCGACCATCTCGCCACATAGTTCTGGAGCTGGAGCAGGCGCAAGGTCACGACCTTCAGGGTCCTTGACTGCAACTCAGCTAAAGTCATTCCACAGGGTGAGACTTCTTGGAGTTCGAGATTGTTGAAGGCTGCTGCAGAACAAACAAACTGTTCCCGTGTGACATCTCGCCAAACACACATGTGAATGTTACCGCGCCTCTTGACTCTGTGGTTTTGAATCAGCTTGAAAATATCTTAGCAAACCCCACCCCGGCTCCGTTTGCGATTCAGGGGAAACCTTTGTGTGTAACATTCAAAGGTGGACTTCATGCCTGTGCTGCCGCTCCAGGGAGAGAACGGCTCACGCTACTTGCTTTAGATGTTAATTATTACATTCAGGGGAGCGTGAGGATTTGTGGGGACATCTGCCCAAAGGGTGAAGTCGAACCAGGAGTGAATATTTCAACAGGATATCGATCCTCAATAACTCAAAATGCAGAAAAGGGGTGTTCATTGATTGGATTTGTGGAGAAAATGACCTTGTCTGAATCCCAGCAGGCTCATGTGAAACAGGTGAACGTTGGCGGAATGACAGCACCAGCAGCTTCTGAGAATAAGGATATACGTTACTCCCCAAAAGGCATTTACATCCATTTACACTTTCGTTAAAAAAAAACTTGTTATTTCTCCAAAGCAGATCAAATAGTTTCTCTGCAAGGAGGTCTCGCTTGTGTGCCTCACTGCAATTAACTCAGTATTGCAATCCTCTGAAGAATCATCAGTCTGAATGTAAATAGCAGAGAGGTTAATTACTTGGAATAGGTACAGTGTGCGAAAGGCGACACGTTGATATTCATCTCTGTGTGTGGATGTGCATATAGAAAGTAATGAATTAATAAACCACATAATATCAAATGTATTACATAATTAAAATATAATGTGTTAAATTGCTTGATGAATATTTCAGTCTGTCAGAGTCTGTACACTTAATGAAAATGTTTCCTGGCATGTAACTGTGCAACAGAAATTATTGATTTGCAGATGCTCGGTTTTTAAAATTGAGAGCCTGACATTTCATGTCCATTCCTCTGCAATTTTTTGGCCTGGAGATCCTCTTCTCCCTCTGAAAAACAGCGGCCATAATTCACATGATCATTAAAATTTTTTGTTCACCGAATGACATTCTTTTTGGCCTTTACTGGAAAAATCTGCAGCAAATAAGAAAAGCTGTTATCTTCCATTGTCAGATCCAAACAGTCAACAAGTCCTCAAAAAAAAAAAAAAAAAAAAAAAAAATCAAAACTAAGCAACACCACAAGAAAGCAGCTGGCACGGCGTGCCCTCGGGTCAGTCCAGCTTTCTGCTGAACAGCAAATAATCACAGCGATGTAATGGTTTAAGTGGCCACTGATACAAGCCTGCATGGATTTCTTCAGGTGAATTTACACAAAACTGTTTCAGAAACGCTCTTGTTCATTTGCAGCAAAGTAATCCGGCTGCATTGTGAAGTCAAAGCGCGCCGCTTTGGTCCGATGTTAAAATCACAGCTTGATTTTTTTTTTTTTGCACCCAACTGATGTATAAAAAAAACATTTTTTTTTTCCTTCCCCCAAAGGCGATGAAACCAGACGAGGGGAAAAGAGTTTGTTTGTGAGTGAAAAATCCACATTGCCTGAAAGGCAGAAGTATGGCGTATATCCTGTGCAGAGTACACATTCACAGCAGCATCTGTAGCAGAAATGGGAGCATATGAGTTTAGGACAGGCAGTGAAGCAGATTGCTGAGGGCCATTGCATATTTGACTGGCCGATCTCCTCCTGTCCTCTTGCCCACAGCTTATAATTGCGACATCTTTTTTTCAACGTTTTTCTGTCTGAAACTTTCTCCAAAGATCTCAAAGAGTTGTAGTCTGTTTTCTTCTTTTAAGATTGTGAGACCCAAACATCTCTGGATGTTGAGACCAGCAAGGTCAGAAATGTTATTTCACTACTGAATGACTTTCAACCCCTGAACTTCAGTCTGTTCACATTTCTAAATGTATTTTATTCATTTCACCGAGGCAGAAATGGACTGAAAATATATGATGCACAAAATGATTCAGATTAAACTTCCCTCAATGCTGAAAAATATCCTATTGCATCTATTTCAGATAGATAGATAGATAGATAGATAGATAGATAGATAGATAGATAGATAGATAGATAGATAGTCTGGAGTTGATATTGTACAAGTATAATTAATGTTTCATTGCCTAGAATTAACTACTCCCATCCTAAAAGTATCCAAGAGTTTGATCTGAGCCAATCCCATCTGAGGATGCACAACAATACAAACTGTCTCAAACAACGAGATAATCAGACGTTCAAATTCATACATATGCTCAGTTTAGAGTCATTAGTTGATTCCAACTCCATTCCAGGTTTTTTTTTTATTTAATTTTTTTATTTTTTGGAGGGGATTGTGGGTCGAGAAAGCCCATGCATTCACTGAAGAACATGCAAACTCCACAGAGAAAGACCCTCAAGCCCAGAATCACACCTGCCATATTTTTTACTGTGGTAACCAGAGCATAAGCGGTGATAACCAGTGCACCACTGAGAGAATGGTTTGCTTGGCTTGAGTATCAATAAATAAATAAATAAAAATAAATGAATAAATAAATAAATAAATAAATAAATAAATGGGTGAATGAATGAATGAAATAGGAATAGAAAGTACTAGATATTTTATTACATTGTCAATAAAATGTATTCCATTTATTTTACCTGTACACAAGCACATTTCTCAGACAATGTAATTAGAAAATATAAGATGAGAGAGTGTGACATTTAGATGAAAAGGTGAGAGTATTCAGAAAACACTTGGAAGCAAATTGTACTTCAGTATGTTTGAATTTGCACTGCTGGCAAAAAATAAACATGTTTTCTGTGTCAACCTTGCAGTGCACAAAGTTCAGACGTGACCTGCCGCTCCTTCAACCAGCCAGACGGAGAAACCCTCATTTCCAAGCTGCAACCCCAGAAACAACAGGTTCACTTCAGTCTCTGTGCTTCCAGGTAATAAAATTCACAATATTCCTCCGAATACACGCACAGCTTGGGAATTGCGCTCAGTTCGGTTTTTGGTTTTCCTCCCACCTTTCAGCGAGAATGAAACAAGTCAGTAATGTGCCATGTCATGTTGGAGTTAATACCATCTAGAACACCGTCTAACCAAGCCCCTCTGTCCGCAAAGTTCACCACATTTCCACGTGTTTTTCATTCATTTCTTCCTCTTTTTTTTTCCACTTACGTGCCATGCTTCGGCGTCTCCGCCGTGCCGGTCCATCTCCGCACCCGGTGGCCGTGTCTCCGGCACTCCCCGGTAACGGCCAGGCACAGGAGGAAGAGCAGAGCTGTGGTCAGATGCGGCATCCTGACGGCGCAGATCTACAGGTGAGTCCCTGGAAAAGCAGCCCGCGCGCTCCGTTCATCCCAGCAGGGCTCAGCCGGCAGCGCATGGTTCCTCTCTCAGCGCGAGGTGGACGCGTCCGCGGGCATGACAGCGGAGTGTGCGGCGCGAGGCTGTGCGGGAGGGGACCGGCTGGGAGTGCGCGCGAGGGAGAGAGAGAGAGATAGAGAGAGAAAGCGCGTGAGCGTAAGCGCGCGCGCGCGTGTGTGCAACACTTATCCATCCATCCTCCTCACGAGAGAGAGAGAGAGAGAGAGAGAGAGAGAGAGAGAGAGAGAGAGAGAACATCTGTAGCAAAGCCTTCAATTACAACTTGCGCGCGCACACGCACAGCTGTCTACTCTCACCCCTAACCTAAATTTAACCTTTAGAAACACACCATGACACTTGGAAATGGTTGCTTCTTCAATTTTGGTCCCCACAGCAGGAGGACAGTGAGGACACAGACGCACGTGCGCACGCACACACACACACGCACGCACGCACAGAGGGGGATTATGCTGCCTGGAATGACACAACAAGAGAGCCAGATTATTCCCCCTCTTGTAAATAAAAACCTCATCCTGTGATTCCCGCTCCTCTAAAACTCGTGGCCACGCAGAAGCACTTTCAGTGCCACCGATATTCAGGAGCGAGCCCACAAAATCCAGGACTCCGTCCAGAGTCAGGGGAATTATCCAGTTGAGAGCTGGATTTCTATCTGCCGTTCACAGTAGGTCAGATGTGTTGATCCGGCGCCGTGTATTATGCTTTCTTCGGTCATCCCATCCCCCCCATGTTTGTGTACCATTGTATTTTTTTTTTTGCTTTTTTTTTTTTTTGTCAGGTCAACAAGGTCGTCCAGTCCCGCTGAACCTCAGAGGCCTCTGACCAAGGATCATTTATTCCGGAAAAGCAGTTCATGCTCTCATATCATCCAGATTAGATTACTGCAATTCACTTTACTCTGGTATCAGTAAATATAATGTTCCAAAAAAAAAACAAAAAAAAAAAATATAGATCATCCAAACCAAACCGCTGGACTTGCTGGAGAACTGACCACGCCACGTTTGTCCTCGTTTCACTTCAATGGCGTCCTGTGAGCTTTAGAACTGATTGTAAGATTTAACTCCTTGATTTTAAATCCCTAAACAGTCGGGCTTCTCCTCGCTGCTTCAGAGCCTCTGATTGTTTCCTTTGAGCAGCAGCATAATCTCAAGCTTTCGCTGTTCCTGACATTTTAGTCCGTGTTTTCATCTATTGTTTTCAACTCTTCTGTTTCCTTTTTCTTTGAGACTACTTTATAAGAAAGATTTGGAAAATTTGAAGTTATTATCCCAAAGTATACACACAGGAAATTAGAATGATTTATATTTTTATTTATGCTTTGTGAAAAAAAAATCGGTAGCGGATGGACATCTCATCACTTCGGAGTGGAAGTTTTTCTCTGCTGTGGTTGATTTCTTTTGATGTGAAAATGCAGGAAGTCTAACAGTCATCCAAGATTCACTTGTTGGCGTAAAGGAAAGCGTATCCAGCTGTGAGTGCGAGTTCAGAGTTTACCGTGTGAGTTTCACCGCTGACGCATGAAAGTTGGCAGCTCCTCTTTAATTAGGTGTTTAAAACACATTTATTTGATGTATTTTCTTCAGTCTTCATGGTGAAGCAGCTTTAATCGCTTTGAATGTGGTCAAATTCACTCCCACCCCACGGCGATGAAAATAATTTATCAGAGAAGAGGAATATGTTGACCAGAGGGAGGGAACATTATCCCATCAACCCCCCCGGCAAAATGCGCCCTGGATGAATATATATGCATACATACAGTATATACATTTTCTTATTATTTGACATTATTCTGTTTTTTTTTTTGCAGGATATAATTAACTGTTATCAACCTGCAATCAACCATCCGTCGATGTGGCATTAGGCAAAATTTGTGCGGCGAATCCATGGGTAAATAATGGTAATGCTGTCACATGTGTAATTGTAATGCTCGCACAGCCTAACTTTAGAGATGCATGCAGGGATCCTTGATGTAGATACACTCCCAGAGAGGAAATAGCCCCATAAACAGCTCAGACGGAGCTATTTGCCTTTGATGACTCATCGGAATGATATTTTTGTCTTTTGATTGTCAGCTGGTGCATTCTGAATAGGAAGTGAAGGGAAGAGGTATCTGACCGTGAGCACAAAGGCGTCGACCTTGTGGCTCCCGCATACAAATTTTCTTTTCAGTTTGTATAAAAACTAAATCACTGATTTATTTAGCTTGTGGTGATTTCTTGGGGTAATAGCTTGCAAATATTGGACGTCGTCTTTGCTGCTTTCGGGAGAAAAGGTGAAAAAAATAATTTCAGCTTCTAAAAAGTTTGGCAAACGTGTAAAGATCAGCGGGTACAAGAGTCACGAGTCACACGAAGGGTTCTGCGCCCTTGGAATAACCAGAAAACGGTGTGCTATTTACTTAAAACCCGGTTTTACTCAGCCAATAACGAAAATAAATAGCAATGTGACTTCAATATGCCAGCGCACGCCTCATTTTAAGACCAAACCATCCATAGCAGGTACATTTGCTATTTGAAGGCTGTGGGCGCTGGATGGGAAAATTACAGTTTTTTTTCAATGGAAAACTGGCAAAGACACTTACTAAACATTGCCTCAGATATAAGGCTAAGCATGTTGTTGTGTTTACTCTACGACTTCAACTGCTTGTCTGACTCAAATCTGTCCGCCTCATAACAAGATGCAGAATTTCATATTCAAGTTCCACATAATCCCTTCCACATGAGATGGCTTTCTAAAAGGTAAACATTTTTAATGAGCTCTGGGTGTTGCTCCATTGGTCTCCGGCCAGACCGGTGGAGTTTGCCGAGATTAAGTAAATTTACTCAAGAAAAAGAGGCAAAAAATATATGAAAATCACTGGTGTGAGTATTTGTGGATGCGTGACAAATGTCGGGAAGAAAGGGGGGGAAAAGACACCCAGCGGTGCAATCAGCCATGATGACAATTTGTGAAGATGTTGGCTCGATGCAAAGCCGTCCGTCATGAGATCTATTAAAGACACAGCCGACTTGATATCCTCACGCCGTGTGCTTGCTGAACAAATCTAAAACAGCGCGTGTGCACAGCTGGGCCTGATCTGGACCGCGATTTCAGACCTGGCCACTGAAGCGGCAATATTGGACAAAGTAATGAGCACGTTGAGCCTTTTGAAGTCAACTGCCATCAAAGTGCGACTGGGACGGAGGCCGCCGCCGCCTTCACTTACCAGTCAGGCCGTGTGTCTTCCCAGACGAGGCTGCCAAGCTCGCTCGTTCCCACTCTTTCAAGTGCATTCAAAATTATCCACAACAGCGTGTTGTTCTCATCCAAACCTGGCAGCGTTCGGAATGACAAACTGGACTCGTAATTGTCTGTCTGGCAGGCCGGCAGCATGTGCCGCAGAATCACCTTCCGTTCAGAGTGACGGGGGCGTAATGGTGTTAATTATATATGACTGATCAATGAGTGTGTTGGATTTAAATAACTGCCTCTGATCACATCGGCCACACACAGATCCGGAACGCCCATGGAAGCCGGCGAATGCCCTCTTCCTGTAAATAGAATCCATGTCGTTGCTGTACGTGGAATGATTGCTGCTCTTAATAATGGCGACTGAGCCTGTGTTTAAGAGGATAACGTCCCCGATAATATCCCAGAGGTTCTCACCCTCTGTTGGGGTCTGAACAGAATGAAAAGTAGGTGAAGTTAAAGATCCCTGCTGCACAAAAGCCAAGGCGCTCTGTGCCACTGTTTATCTGGATACCTCAGTCCCCAATCTCATTATTACACTCACACCCTGGTGATGTTTTTCAGAAGAGGGTAGGATCTACGATTTCATTTAGCGGATGCTTTTTTGTTAGGGACGCCTGAAATCAGGTCATGTTTTTGCTATTTCAAGCTCAGACTGCTCACGTCGGTTTTGGGATTCTTGCTGTGTGCCTGGTGTGTGTTTCTGTGTACAAATTCTCCCTCGATTTTCGAGAGTTGCGCTGCCCCACCCGGCATGTTTCCTCTGTGCTGACAGCAGCCGCCTCACCTTTTTGTCTGCCTGCATTGCCACGGCATCCTGTGTGTGCGCGATGTGTTGTTTTGCCCGTTTGCCTTTTTCTCCCCCAGCCGTTGCATCAAAGTCTTTCTTGACAAGTCTGCACGCTCCTCTATTTTTAGCCTTTTATACCTTCTCCCCTGCATTGTTGTCTGATTATTGCCTACATGTGTGCATTATAAATCAGCCAAAAACCAAGCTCTGTCTGTCCTCCGTCTGCTTTTATTCAAGGATGCACAGAATCCAACACAAAGATCCTCAAGCAAGATAACGTTCCAACTTAAAGACAAACTGAAGACAACAATCACTTTATCAGCAGGAATCAAACCTGTGGCCAATTATTGTCCAGTTTGATGTATGGACCACTTACCTCAGGCCATAAACTCGGGTGACAGTTGTTAAACCATCACCTCCGAAGGCATTTCTGTGAACACACACTCTATAAACACAGTCTGTTGATTGTAGAAAGTAAATAGATGGATCAAAAATAACTTAAATAGTTGACACATTTTTGCTATTTGGGGTTTCCAGGTCAGACCACTTCAGGTCTGCAACACTGGGGCTAAATTATATCTGTTAACCCCGTCGTCACCCCCGTACTCATTTTGACCCTTGCAGTTTGCCCACTTTTGGCTGCTTTGCACCTCCGTCTAACCCCCACCTGTCCAGCTGCAGTCTTTCTGAGGGCTGGCAGTGAGCCCGGCGCCGCATCCGCCCAGGTGCCGCTGAAGATGGGGACATCATCCCGATAGTTGGCAGCGTGCGCGCCCATCGGATGCGGCACCTGGTCCAGGAGACGCTGGAAGGCGCCCGGGGAACAAACAAGCCAAAAGTAAGTGAAACAAATTGGACCCACTCGCACCGAGTGCCAAGAGGCAAGTTTTCCCTCGACTCTGAAGGGAAATTTGATACTAGCTCTTGGCCAAATCCAATAGCATCAAAATGTGAGCCAAACCCAATTGGTCTCGGAGCTCATTGAGCCAGGTTGTTCAGCGTAGCTATCGAATCACAAACACATCATTCTCCTTGTAGTTGTATCAAAGCAATTGCATATATCCATTTGCCTTGACAACAAGGCGGACGGTGGATGGGCCTGTATTATTCGATGATCACTCCCTCAGCAGCAGATCTCAGCGAATCTCTTGAAACCTCATTTCTTTTTGTGGTCAGGTAAACAATGGGGGTGATGCCTACCGTACACAGCAGGGAAGAGTCTTTTCATCTTCGCTCTATCTTCTCTCATAGCTGTGGAGAGATCTTCATCACGAGTGATCGTGGTGAGACCAGAGGGTGTATTTTTCCCCTCGTCCGTCTGTCTCCTCTCTTGCTAAATTATTGAAATTGACAATGGAGAGAAGCCCTCCATGTTCAGATTCACCCATCTTTAATAGCAGACCAAAGCAAAAAAAGACATAAAATACCTGAATCAGTGGAGCTCATGTATGGGATCTTTTCACTATTTATGCTGCTGCACACAAAAGTTCATCTCATCATAAAAAAAAAACTCCTACTTCCTAACGTCATTATGATTGTTTATGAATCAACTTCCCCAGGTCCAGATTTAAATAGGGGTGAGGCAAGATGTCGATACAATACGTTGTTGTTCTGCCTCTTGAGAAGCAGGAATCAATAAGCCTGCGCCAATAATAATAGTCGCTCTAAAGTGAACTATTCCTTATTATTGCGTCTCCTTGCGGCGGCGCTTCTCAACTGAATATGTGAAAACCAATGAGATGTAGAAATGGATGAGAGCGGGGAGTTCCTCCCGATGTGTTTGGTTCCGGTTTGCTGCTTTTTAAGAAATCGGCGGCGCAAACAGAAGCGACAATGGGATCTGCAAAAGTTTTTCCTTAAAAAAGATCACACAAAGGAAGGAGATCCGCTCACACAGCTGCCATCCCGACGTCCTCGATAACAACGCCTCTCTTGTCATTTTAAGACAGATTGCCGTTTTAGATGCAATGGTAATAAAAACGCTCTCCTTTTATGTTCTCAAGGGCGAAGATCAGTGATAAAGTACTGGCTTCAAATGTAAAGAACTCTGCCCAAATAATGAGCACGAAAATAGAGTTTTCTCACTCCAGAGGTGGAGAATGAAAAACCAAGCAACAGATTCTCCCCCCAAAAAAACAAACAACAACAAAAAAAAAAAACATGCGCCACAGTAAAACGTGCCTCATGATTAAAATGTCATTATTTTTTTGGATGATTTATGCAACACAAGTGGTCGGGGTTTGTGAAAGGACAATCATTTCATTAGGCATGAAAAGAAAAGCGCCATTTGAAGTTGTTTACATTCATTAGTTTGATGAAATTAATATTTTTCTGTCCCTTTCAAATAGGAATATTATTGTTTAAAACAAAATTGTCTCATATTTGAAACTCTGTTTGATCAGTATCTCAGCTCAGCTTGTTTCCAACTCATCAGACTGGAGTAAACAAAGTGAGCTGGCTTTTGTTTTCCTTGTTTAGTCAAATATTGTGATGTATCCCAACAGAATGTTCTTTATATAGTTATTATTGCTCTATAGCAGCATTATCAGGATTTTAGCGACAGATTACTATTGTGTCATCTTTAGTCCTGATCAAACATTGACAATGTTTGATTGTTGATTGACAATGTTGTTTTCACAGATTAAACAATAAACACATTATAATCTGACGTGCACTGTGTTGACAATAATAAACAATAATACTATAAATTACATTTTCTCTTCAAAATTCACTTACATCCTCATATTCCACCTGCCCACTCACAGTTTGGCCCTCCGGATGAACTTTCTGTAGCGAATGCCCCGTTCCGATACAAATGTGGTAAACTTACCGAAAAACACGCAGCTGAAGCTGTAGGAGGCCGAGAGAAACATCTGCCTCTCGCTGGGTTTTCTTTTGTTTTTCTATCTATTTATTTATTTATTTTTACAATTGCACCATATGTGTGATGGGATTTGGCAGCCACAGTTACTCTTCTGTGGGATCAGACCACACGTGCCAGACACACACACACACACTCACACACTCACACACTCACACTCAGACCTGTGAGACTTGGGCCGATGTAACACCGTCACTGGGTCAGCAGTTGTGCCCCCTCGGACCGTTTCGGGCGGCACCACCCACTGCATGCCAGAAACACAACACCAGCTGCTGGAAGACGCACTGACACACTCTTTCTTGTAGCTGTCATATTTTGGCTCTTGTCAGTGTCACTCAGATTCTTTTTTTGGAAAAGCTCCCAACATGTAAGCTTCTGGAGCAGTTTAATCTGTATATCCCACCCGCTGACAGATATCACTGTAGCAAGATAATCAACGATATATCCTCCGCTGTCAGAGGTGTCGATGCGCGGTTGATGGATGTATTACACAATAGTGCAGAGCAGCTGCGTGAACAGATGTTACCTATGCTGCCATCCTGCCCACAAACACTTGGACGGATTTGCAGCAGCATCATCCGCACACCTTGAAATACAGATTAAAGCGAAGCCGCCTGGAAGCATCGGCTCTGATTAGTTGCAAATGACTGGTTACCCTTTTTTTTTTTTGTCCTTTTTTTTTAAATATGTCATCCCAACTGTAAAATAACTCTGCGTGTACATTTTACCCACATGAGCAGTATTCCATGAAAACCTGAGCGCCAGATTAGCACAAAATTTTATTTCCCTACCTTCAGTTTTATCATCTTTTACAGAGCAAGAACTCTGCACAACCTTGCCACAGTGCAACAGCGAGGGAACACGAGTTCGCTTCGTGTCTTTTGTGCTCTTGTGCTTCCTGATGTCTGATGTTCCGTGGAGTGTATTTATACTCCCCCTCCTCGCCTGATTACCCTTGATCACTGTCTGGTGTGTGGAGTCAAGCCCTGCCTCCCAGCGCGTCTGTTTAAGCCCTCGGTCCGTCCCTGTGTTTTGTTGCTTTATCTGCGTCATTCTCTGGATTGCTGCTCGTTTCAATCCGGCGCCCTTGCGGTTTTGATTTTTCTTGTCTTTCCTTTGAAGAGAGAAAGAAAAAAAAGAAGAAGAAGAAGAAATTTTGAAGTGGTGGTGCGTTCGGGGTCCTGCGCTGAAGTGGAAGGGGGTGGTTTGAGTGTGAGGGAGTGTGATCCGCTGCACTGTTTGCGGCTTATTTGGAGACATGAAAGAGAAAAGCCTCTCGTTTGTCAATCAGGACAGAAACTTCAAGCACACGGTGATCAAAAATCATGAGCAGCGCAGAATTTCCAGTTTGAGACCCTCTCGGCAATGAGCGTGACGCAGACACATGAAAAATGTATTTCCCATGATCCCCCCAGAAAAGTGAGCAGTTTCCAACAAAATTTAGAAAGGTCTTTCATGGACTGGAGGGATTTTCTAACAATAATTTTACTATTTTACCTGTAAAGGGTGCCAATCTTGTTTTAGGGATAAACGGTAAGAGTATAATCAGCCTAAATCAGGTCATGAAAAAGTAAAGAATGAAAAATTTGTCAGTTCCTTTAAGTCACGTGAGCAGACTGCGAATTAACCCTTGTGAAGGTCTTTGAATCATTCGCAAATTCTGTGCACAGTTCATCCCAGACTGCCATGCAAAGAGTTTGCACACCTTTGGGAGTAATTTGGGGTTCAGTGTTTTGCCCAAGGACACTTTACCACATGTTCAGGGCAAGATGGCTGATCTAATTACCAGCCAGGGGACTGGAAGACAATGAAACACTCCCAAATACTCACCTTGCATGTGTGTTATAGTTAAATGTTGTGGAAAATACTGAATAACTACAAAGGAAATTTCAGGAAGCAAAATTTTGGGTTTGAAAAAACCTTTCAAATGCTAACATTTTGTCTGGTAATTGGAATGAAATAAATGTAGCTGAGAAACGCAGTGGGACAAAAGGCTCCTCGCACAGTCAATACTTCCAGTGGAAAATCCAGCATAGCTACAATTAACTACAAAGACCTAATTCCCGAAGAGGATCTTTCTCTGTTTCTTTCTTTCTTTGATTTGTTTGTTTAAACGAAGCTTTTCCGGGAAGACAGTGTGTCTTCGTCCGTAGTCAATAAATGGAGAACATACAGGAAGGCTTCAGCAACAAATGAAAATTGGAAATATGACAGAGTGTGATTTATTTGAGTTTCATCGGGCTAAATATTTGCAGACGTCACATGCTCTGAAGGAGTAAAACAAGATTAACTGGCGCAGACGGCAGGTAATCGTATGGACGTCATTCCAGGCTATTTTGAAGGCACAACAGCAAAGGCTGCCTCTTGGAGACATCAGAGAGATGTTGGAAGACAAATGAGATAAAGTAAACTATATATAAAACAATAGCACCGCAGGACGAGGCGGCGTATCGTTGCCATAGTCACAATCAGCAGTGAGTAATAAATGAGTTCCCCGAGGCTGTCTCTCCTCATGCTCCACTTCCAGTAAAAGTCACTTGGCTGAAAAACAAACTGGATTCATTCAGCGCGCCTATAATCTCTCATATGTTCCAAAACTACTATCTGCTGACGTGCTCTTGGTGGAGCTTCTGAGAAGGTTAATTACTTTCTTCGCCGCCATGGAGGCTGTGACAAGGATCCATGGGAAAAGCTGAGTTTCAGATCCGCACCGCCGGATAAAGGCGTCACATTTACTGTCCTGAAATGACATGACGCCCGCGAAAAACAACAGGTTAAACGGGAGGCTGTTAAACATCAACACCAAACCCGTTCATTTAACCTGTCATTAAAAAAATAAGACATCTGTTTCCAAACTTAAACACCCAGAACCAGTGGAGTGTTAAATATACTCATGAATATGACTAAATTAACAACCGCTGGAACATCACAACGCCTGGAGCCTGCAGCGTCTCCCTGTTGACTGTAACTTCTCTGCTGCTTGATATAAGAGAGGAAAATATGAATGAGGGATTATAGTTTTTATCACAACAAAAGCACGAACAATTAGGACCTGATTAAAGTCGCTGGCGTTTTGTCGCACGCCTCCCCTGCCACCCGCCAAACACTGGAACAACAGATAAAGATAGTTGCTTGTCTCACAAGTAATTTTAGCACATAAATATGCTTTTGTTATTGTGCTCACTAACACCAGATGGGTCATAGAAATCATATTTTGTCTCCATGTCTGGTTCTTGGTGCGTTCACTGTTTTTCTTTTTTATCGCGGTGATATTTTTAACAGTCTTAAAATCAGCGTTCTGTCATACAGTGAGAGGTCACTGAGATTTGGTTTGTTGGTTCAACTACACTGATTGATCTCTGACAGTGAAATCTCACTCCGCTGCGCAGCGTCGCTGTCGCTTCAAGCTGCAGCCGTTAACATCCGACACAAAATGACGTGAGGATCAAAACGCTGCGCGCATCAAAACAATTTCTCAGATCCCAGAGGAGGGGACTCGCGGAATCAATCTACTTCCCTACTGAACTCAATTAATGGTTCACTTCCTTCGTTTCATTCCTGAAACTACCCGTGGCACACACTCTGTGTCGTAGTGTGTTGTATGTAGCTGTTGATGCTTAATTTTCAGTGGAGAAACATTCCGTGGAAGGTAGTGAGGAATAAACGTGCAAAACTGCTAACATCGCTCCCAGAGCTGATTGAATGGAAGGGTTTTGAGATAATTGTGTCTTATTTTTGGCATGTGACTGACAGGTGGGGTAGTGGTTCGTGCTCTTACTTATGAAGAATGTGCTGGTTTTTCTCCAGTTTCTCTGCTTTTCGATTTTCCTCCCACAGTCTAAAATCCTGCACGTCATTTCAACCGATGATCTGAATTCTCTGTCGTCTGTCTCTCTTTTTGCAGACCTTGAACTGGATAAAGTGGCAAAGAAGAAGGATGAGTGTGACAGACGTGCAAAAAATCTGAACTGAATGTCATTTTTAAATAAAAATTACAATAAAAAGACCCTTTTTTTTGCAAAAGTGATCAAAGGTTACCCTTTAAAAAAAATCCCACATTTACATAAGTTGTTGCAACTTTATCACATACTTGATTTCAGCGTCTCTGATGTTCTGCTTTACTCAAGTTTGACACAACATCACAAACCTGAAGTATATCCTGCTTGTTTTAACCTGACAACTTGACAGTGCAGATGTGTTGTGACTGAGCCACCAATGCTATCATTGTTATTTTTGTCTCCAACATCTGTAGTAGTATGCAGAGCAAAACTTGAGGCACACTTATATTTTCATCTTTCTACCTTGACGTAGTATTTTTTTTTTTTTTTTCCAAATTCTCGCAGGGGCTGCAGAGAGTTGTTTGTTCTTACGGGCCTTGCAGATATGCGGATTTCAAAGTACCAGGCATGAAACTGCAGCAATTAAATGAAAAACCCTTTAATCCTGTGAATTATCTGTCTCCTACAACTTGTCAGCTGAAATATTTGTATCCGGTGTGCGGCGTTGATGACTGAATGTGTTTGGAAACCTGCGCTCTGATAGGATTCATATACATTTCACAGTGTTTGCTTCCTGCTCAGCAGTCAGGGTAAATGCTCCTGTTCTGCAGCCTAAAGACACTGTGCTACCCCGCTGACTGTGTACTCAAGCTGTGTGGCTATATTTATATTTATTTCCACAGCAGCGAACCATGACTAAAGCCGCTTCACATTCGTATCACAACTGGAGGTCACCTCTGATTCTAGTCTCTGTATTTCAGCTGCGTTGCAGTGTTGCTGTTGCGAGGAGAAAAAAAACTTTGCTGCGATATGAATTACATTAACTTGACCATGTAACTTTTTTTTCTTTTCATCCTTTTTCAACCTTTTTTCATTTGCAGGGTTGTTGGAGCCGAGCTGGCGTTGAGTGACAGTGAAGTGTTCATGGACTGACAGCACTACTTTACAGCGCAGTCACACAATTCACACAATTAATCAATCAACCAATCAATCAAATTTTATTTCTGTAGCACTTTACAATAAAGTGCTTTAAACAAAACCATAAAACAAAGCAGGATTTTTTGTTTGTTTGTTTGTTTTTGTTTTTTTGCTATGGACGGTGTGTTGCAGGTTATTAAAGTCGTCCAGAAGAGCATGTAAAAAAGCACAGACAGAAATGAGTGCAAACAAGAAAAAAAATGAGACCGCCATAGTCGGAATTAAAAGCTGGAATTAAAAGCACAGGACCCTACGAAGGCCACACATTGTTAAAATCTTCAACAAGTAAGAGGGATTCAGGCTGTTACAGGCATTAAAAACAAACAATAGGAGTTTAAAATTGATTCTAAAAGTGCATTATTTTCATTTAATCTCATGAGCAAATATATCTGCAGACCATTGGCGTAAAAGTGAAAAGACAGATTGCAGCTTTTTTTATAATTGATCCCAGGACTCGGATGTGGAGCGAGAACAGAACCGGGCCGAGGATACAACCCTGTGGCACTCCACAAGGGAGGGAAGCACATGAAGAGCAGAGGTCACCAATCATTACAGAGAAGCTCCTGTCGGCCAGGTGTGACCTGAACCACCGGAGACCAACGCACTGCTCCAGGCGAGATACAGGGACTGCATGCTCCACTGTATTCAGTTTAGACTTCATTAGTTACCTTGACATAGATATTAAAACAGATTTCAAGATATAGTGTAGATTTTCTACAAGGGGTCTGTGTTCACCTGTGTTGACCTTGACTAAAAACTTCCATCCAGAAATTTATGAATTGTGAAGGGAAAAGGACAATTGTAGGATGTCACACTTGGTCTCATGAGAGCTGTAGGTTCATTCTAAATCATAAAAAAAAAAAAAAAAAGTGGAAAGTCTTATACGGAGTTTTAAAAGCCAGCCTAACATTATATTGCCGGCTTGGCTGGAGTCAGCTCGGGTTCATTTTCTGAGAAAAATAAAATCTGTTCAACCCTAGTATATTTTTTATGTGGTAAATTCAATAAATCTCTATAGATTGTTGAATAAAACCTGAAGGGGAATTTTTGGCCACGCCATTTCACCTTTCTCTGCAGGATTTTTGTTCACAACACATTACACTGGGCACAGTTGCATGAAATGAGAGAATTGTATAAAAGCATTCCCACTGGGCCCAGCTGTGGGGGGAAACCTCGACTACAAAATAAAATGTGTGGATTGGTGACAAATTCCCTGGGAGTCAGGTTTAATGAAATCCACAGGTTAACGCAGCAGGCTGGCTTTTCCCTGTTTAGTTGCAATCTATGCCTCTGCCAGTTTCTCCAAACGCTGAGGCCTTGTGTGAAGTGTAACAGCTATTTTAACTCTGTATTTACCTTGAGACGAGCACATGACTGATATATTAAGTGTCTGGCATTGCTGTAGAGTGTGTGTGTGTCTCGATTCCACAGTCGAGAGTCGCACAATATTTACTTTTTAACATTCACTCATGTCACTGAGTTGCAGATTAAGCTAAATTAATGTTGTGTATTTAAAATAAAATGAAGAAAAGTACATTTTTCCAACATTTCCGTCTTTTCAAGTTGGGAAATCTCATAAAGATGTCGTCGCTACTTCACTTTAAAGTTACTCGGCCGTGGTCGAAGCGTTGGTCCAAGCGGACGCTGTCTGTCGCCGCAGCTTCATGAGTGGAGTAGCGTTCGTGTCAAAACGCCATGGGGCTGAGAGCAGGGCTCAGGATGAGGGCAAGCTGGAAATCCCAGATGGGGAGTGCAGCAGAGGCGGATTATGACTCTGAACATCAAATTGTCTTATGTAACACGTTGCAGTGCAGAGGACAGCCGCCACCAGCTGTTACGCAATCCACTGTTGATCTGGCAAGAAGGGGACATGGCTGCACATGTGTGCGCGCACACATAGACACACACACACAAAGACTTAAGCATATGTAAATATGTAAACACAAGTATTTATTCAAATGAAAAAAGCTTTTGTGGCTATAAATGCAGGGAAATCCAGATGCAAGAAAACGGCGCATAAACCCCTCGAATTCCCTACTTTTCCGCATGAACCGTTCATAAAAACAAATCTGCTCTGAACCTAAGCTACAGGTTTCCACCAGCTTTCAGAGTTTTTATCAAACTCTGGAGCCATCGGCCCCGTTAGGCGCGGTTAGAGCCGATGCGCCACTCCAGCAAAGACACGAGGAAGATTCCGAACACCGAATTTCAAAGCCGATGGAGGAACAAAAAGGTTCACAGATTATCCTCTGATGGAAGCATTTCTACCAGAAGCAGGGATACTTTTATATAAACAGATTGGATCCCTGATAAATACAGAAATAAGTGACACAGAGAGTATAATGGCGCCCATCTGTTTGGAGTTTCTATCTTCTTCCTGAGCCTGTTTTCTACAGATTCCTCCAACAAAACGCATCCTGGATAGGTTAATTGGTGCCTCTCATACCTCACTGTGAGTAACTGGATGACTGTATGTCTCTCTGTGTCGAGACCTTTCCATGAGGTTAATTGGGAAAGTCTTTCACAGAGATTACAGAGGCTAAAGAACGATCATATCAAGACATTTCATGAGTCTCTAAAGGTTTAAAAAAAAAAAAAAAAAAAACAACTCAGTTTTCTTAATGATGATAACAGATGCCTGAACCGGAGTATTTCTCTCTTAACGGAGCGATCCCATTTGCCACTCGTGCATATAAACTTTAATGCCAGCTATAGGAGGAAAATGTTTAAAAATAAATGTAGTGAATATCAATGAAAACACGTCTGAATAAATACGTCGCTAAGCAACAAGCCACGGCTATAGGCTTTTGGTTATTATGTTAATGCCAATGAAATGACTGAAATGAATTGTTTGATTTTTCCAGCAGTCGAGCTACTTCAGAACATCGACTGAATGGGACTTCTGCATATCTGATTAAAAACTAGAGGCCTCGAATCATATCTGTAAACGCACAAACTTTATTGTGGTCTTCTGGATTTCCTTTGCAGGAGCAGAACGCAACTATAAACACAAACACACCAAGTCTGTGTGATTAGAATATCACAAATTTACTTGAAAACCATCAAGAGCAGCAGGTGTCTTGTCGCACAGTTATCGTCACACTTCACTAACGCCGCCTTGTCGAGTCTTTGGCAGATAGCAGGATCTAACAGTCTCTCGTTTCTAGAAGCCTCTTGTATCTTTTTTGCTGCTCGTTCCTGACATTCTTCCACGGTGATGTGTTCAAAACTCTTTTAAGTCCGCAGGAGTCCTTTCTCCAGTGGTAGATTTCATCTCTCTTCAAAGGCTTTGCAGTTTGGATTTAGGTCAGGACTCGTATGGCTGGTCACTTCAAAACAGTTCAACTCTCGCTTTCTTCTGTTGGATGTGAACTTCGGCTCAGTCAGCTTCAAAGAGCTAAGTGCTTCGCCTGAAACACATCTCTCCGGCACTGACAGACACTTTTCGCTCTAAATGTCGAAGTGATCTCCCGACTTTCCCAGCACTGGTGGCAAAGCCACCCAACAGCATGATGGTACCTCCACCGTGTTCTGTTGGATTCTGGTGGCTGATAAACTGCGTTCTCAAAAAGCTACGCTGACTACTGAAACCTTAGAATAAAGATTTCAGATGGAAAAATTAGACAATCAACCTCCTTTTATATCATTTATCAGTTCATTTTATAAATTAGGTGAATCCCGACAGGAAGATACAGATGAGATGATTATTAATTCTTAATTCTTTACTCCACTCAAGGAAACCTTTGCACATTTCATGCAATATGTTGATGTTACCAATTGCCAATAACCTCAGCCAAACACTATTTCTGCTCTCAGTCACATGCAAGGAGTGAATGGGCCACAGCTGTCTTCTAACTCAGCAACAGTCTGCCTCTTGCACCACTAGGACCTGCGCTCTCTTCCTCTAACTCGTCCACCATCTGCCTCTCGTAGCGGCGGCGGCACTCGAGCAGCCGCCACTCACTTGACTCGACGCTGTGAAGGGAAGATTACAAGTGTGATCCACATCGGGCTGAAAACAAGAGCAGCAGACTGCTTTACCCAAGTTAAAAAAAAAAATATTTGTTCATATTCTGCTAAACTTGAACGATAGAGAATATGTAAGAAACAATACAAATCAGCTGGTTTCTAATTAACGAATCACAATCATTGCATTCAATGACCTGAACCAGGAAGGAGCAGTATGGCCGTTTACGTTCAGAATGCTTCTGAACGCTGAGCGCACGATGCACCGACAGGCGGAGCGTGTCAAAAATGCGTGCAAACTTGATATGGCATGTGGACGCAGAACTACTCACTGGATTGTGTCTGACAGATGGACAAAATAATACACTCTTTTCATTTAGTGAGGTTGACCTTATGCGGATGTGTTCACCATCAGAATACACAAGTTTATACTCGCAGATTAATTTACCGCACGCATCTGCTAATCCTTGTTTATTATTGCTTCAGCGTTGGAAAGGAAGGTGCCGATCTGCTCACTATTTGGCAGAGATTATCATTATGAGAGAGATCTCTGCTCTGCTGGCAGCCCACAAGTTTAATATGCTGAGGTTTTATTATCAGATATTGTTTTTGTTACGTTAATCCGCCAACACTTTCAACTCTGTATATTCTGTCTGTGTCCAATTCTCCCATGGCAGACAAACACAAAACCCTCATTTCAATAAATACTTCTGTTCGCACGGGGCTGGAAACACACAATTAACCTTTGTTGATCGTTTGCAAACAAACCAAAACCATTAATTAACTCACGTTAATGCAAACTAACTTTTGCATATACGACGCCTGTGGGTGGACTTACATGTTCTCCTCTCTTGCTGTTGTTATTAATTAAATCACAGTCAAACATTCACCACTGAAAGCTTTCTGGTATTGTGGGAAAACCAAGGGTTAAATAAAGCACCAATTAAATCTGATTCTAATTTGTTCACTGCTCTGAGGAGACAAGAATAAAACCTTTTGGAGATCAGACGATACATTTGGTAGCTACTAAATAATGCACTGCAGACATGAACAATAAATATTACCAACATTCGTCATCCTGAAAGTGAACTATGGCTTAAAAAAAAAAACGACTGATCTTAAAGCAATAGTCTGAAAAAACAGTGAAAGCTTTACAGAAGTTGTTTAAAGAGAATGTGACTATTTAGGAGTGATTCAGTCAAAGCTGATGCTTCATTACAACAAAGACTTCATATATCTGGATGGAGTTTCTAAATAAATTAATAAGAATGACAATAAGAATAAGGAAGAAGAAGTTGACGATGATTCAATCAATAAAGACAATAAAAGAGGAAAACATCTACTGAGGTGAAAACATTCCATCGGCACTGCGTTGATCTCACAGTAACTTAAACGTGAACATTCCCATCATTTCTATTTTGAATAAACATTAAAAGTTGTGCTGTGAGTTTTCAGTAAATAACTGTTAAGATCACTAAAACTACACTGATTTTTGTGCCGCATACATTAAGGAATTGTCGGTTGAGACAGTCCAGCTGGCAGAAGACAGGAAGCGCACGGAGCAGTGAAAGCAATGGACGGCTCAGCACATGGGTTCTCAGTGGGCGTTGCCGACCCCTCCGTTGGTCATAGTCAGTTTGCTCCACCGCCTCTGGCTGAGGAGTTTGCGATTCTGTTGAACCTTTAGCCGAACGTCGAAAACCTCCTGGATGGCTTTCTTGAAGCAGTGAAAGTTGTAGTCGATCAGTCCTGCAGAGGACAGAGAATCAAAAGAGGGGAGGACTGATCAAGGTGTTTTAGTTCCATGTGTTCACTCCTGCTACACCACATTTTAATGAATTATTTCCCTGGAATAAGCAGAATGTAGTAATTATCATGAAAAAACAGACATGCAATGAATTTTGATTTGTGTTTTTACATAAATATTACTGAAGGTGCCATCTGAAAGGTTTTCGCTGACAATATTATTGATTTTCTAATGTGTTTTCCAGCCTGTAAAGGTCAGTAAAATTGCTCTTTAGAAGGACTCTCAGTCCCTTCGTGTTAGAAATGTATTTATAATTCTCAAACAGATTCTGACAGAAACCACGACTGAATATGTGTCACTTGTCGCGACTCTAAATGAACAACACCGCCTAAAGCTAATGCTCCCTCTGTGTTTTCGTATTCCTGACATGGTGCTCTTTTGGTTAGACAAAAAAAAGAAATGTGAATAATTCAGACATGCTGGGCTACGCATACCATTTCTTGCATAGAACAGAAAGTGAGACTCTTAAAAAATTTAGTTTATCTCTTTTTTTCCCCAACAGTTTCCATGCAGAGAACATCTGAACTGCCCTCCAAGTCTGATATCTGCCATGTATTTTTGCCAAATGAAGGTCAGGATTTTGTAAATACGGGCAGGTGGTATTTTGAGTTGAAAATATAGTCAAACAGCTGTCGTGTGAAAGAAGTCATGAACCGACGACCCTGTTTTCGCCTCACGGTCAGTCGAGGACGGCTCCAGCGCTCCACGGCTGTACGACAGATGAGATTTTTCGACGATGAATGGATGGAACCTCACTTCTAAGATACGTTTTATCTCTACGAGAGTCTGCTTATCTCTTTCTCTTGAATTATTCCTCATAATGTTAAATGGCATTCTGTGGATTTTTATGCAAGTGGTGTTTTATGTTGCTTTAGATCATGTTTGTATTATAACTTTTAATCATTTCTCACCAGGAGACGAGGACAAAGATACAAGAAAAGAAAAATATAAGAGAAAGAGATATGAAAGCCTGTCTGACCCAGATGCCAGTCTCAAATATAGCAGGTCTGAATTTAATGAATGATGCACTTGAAAGCCTGGCTTGGTATTTTTTACTTTTTTTTTTTTGTTCGATATAATTTGGAAAAAGACATTAAACTCAGTTTACCAACAGTCGTATTAATGGCGGACGACAGATGATGAAGCATTTCTAACTTTGTTCTGAAAGTCAGGGAAATGTATCCGACTTCAAAGTTGCTCTTCAAGTGAGACTCCCGAACTGGACGTGTTGCTGGCGTGGCTGTAAAGTTCCGGCGTTCGGGGCTTGGGATATTGCGGCTTCACACTGTGGCTCCAGCTCGATTCAGCCGCAGTTACAAACAACTGACTTTGATCTCGTGATTTAAACGGCCCGTCAATGCCGTTAAAGGTTGAGTCAATCGCTGCTAAAAAAAGGGCCCGAGAGGTCGGCCGACAGAAGTGGAGAAAAAAGCTGATTCAAATCTGGAAAATGCTTAAAGACACGTCTCTTCATCACTGTCTGGTCCAGTAGCCTTCGGTGAGGTGGTGAGCTCCCGCTCCAGGGCAGCGCAGAGAGGTGGGTCTGCGTCTTATGCATTATGAAGCATCCCATCACCTTTTCTTCTGAAAGAAATAGTGTATTTTCCAAAGTTCTCCTGCTATTCTGCCTTCGCGCTCCTGCTCATGGTTGCTGGTGAACTTGAGTTTGAGCAAAGAATTTAAAAAAAAAAAAGTTACTGAAAAGAAATCTGAACACGTTATGCAACTTTCAGCATCACGTGACTTCATGTTTGACGACATCTAAAGAGGCTATTTGTTTGTGAGAGTGTCAGAAAGACAAAGACTACAAGGTGATCAACAAAGCACTTGATTTTCTTTTTTTTTTTTTTTCATGAGTTACACGGCAATCAAAATGATCACATTTTTCGAAAATTTGAAACTCAATGTGAGAAAAAAAACAAAAAAAAAAACACAAATGAAGCCCAGAAGGAGAAGTCGAGCCTCAGGTACAGGATGCATTGACGGCAACAAAGGAAAGATAAAATCTGATTATCACCAAGACATGTTAGATAAAAAAAAAGTGGAAGAAAAGTGCAAGAATACTGAGGTTGAATGTGAAGAACTGCGCACAACAATGGGCCAAAGCTTGCACTGAGCAGAACAAAGGTAAAGTTAGAGTATATAGAAGTGTCTTGATCTGAATCTGGAAAAAAGATGAAATGCGCTGCTGCACGAAAAATTCACAGAAACTTCAAGAAGCCTGACCGAATTCACCGCTGAGTGTCGAAACTGTCAACAGATGGGTGAAAGAAGCTTCTCGATCAAGGCAGACTCGATGCAGGTCTTCGGCCAGTGGCCATGTATTTCCAAAGGACTCTTATCTGGCAGTTCAAGGTGACAACGAGGGCATTAAAATAAAGTTAGGCGCGAGAGTTTAATTAAATTAAAGTTTAATTAAAATGTGTTTGACATCCCACTACATCACCTGTGTGTTGACTTTAACTGCGTGTGTTAAATGTTAAGTTTCCAAATGCACATCTTGGTAAGTTAACCAAGATTAAATCTAACTAAATAAAAGTCTAAAGAAAATAGAGTTTCACTTAATGAAGGAAGAAACAGTGAAAATGACTAAAAACAGCTTGCAGCTCAATAACTTTGTCATTCTCTTAAATACTCTAAATCTACAATATTGGTTCTTTTGCATACATTTGCAAATATGTTTTTTTTATATATTTTGCAGCACTCCCGATAATTCTGACAAGCGAGACAAGTTGTTTTGAACATTTGTGCATCTAAATTATGCAAATATACACAAAATGCTAATACGCGCGAAATGGCGGTGCTTGAATTATCTCGACAAGGACAGATAACAAACAGAGATAAATAATATTGCGGTCTGTTTATCTCAGCTGAGCGGTAATACAGTCTGCTCAGGTAATGAAAGGGCCTTGGAATGGGTGAAAAAATGTGCATTTCAGCAGGAAACTTGCGTGCCGCTTCCACTGCGACCTTACGTCTGCGAGTCTGAAATATTACATTCATCTGCGAGCGAACTCGTGCCGACAGTTATGCATAAAAATGTTCACCGGCTTTTGAAGTGAAAAACGGGACGGTCGTGTTGATTGTTGGATATATTGAGTTAAAGCTGTTAACTTTTGGGACTAATCATATTTTTGAGAAAAAAAAAAAAAAAATCTCTGGATTTTATATCAAACCTTCAGAGGAAATTTTGATGAAATGTTGGGAAAGTTTCCAGGTCTGTCAGCTGAAACCAGCCCCGGTATTTATTACATCTTTTTACATCACGGTCACCGCGGCGCAGTTCATGTTCTGCATCTTAATCACACTGACACTGGCGTGACGCGAGACGCCGCCTGTTAACGGGACTGACCTTTCCTCCCGAAGCTCTCCTTGCGGAGGAAGCAGACCATCGCCAGGAACTTGGTGACCTCCTTCAGGTACATGACCGTGGTGTTGTTCAGGTGGATGATGGCCATGGATTCGTTATCATACGGTGAACCAGCTTCGCTATTGGCCAAGCTGGAGGAAAACGAGAAAGACAAAGTTACTTCATTTCCAGTTATTGGTAGAATAATACAGAACTTTTTTTTTTTTTTTATCTCACCCATAGATGCAGGAGATGTCAATGACCACATCAATCATATCGCAGCTCAGTTCGTACGTCTGCATGTCGACGGGGCTGCTGTCAGTCGCAATGTAGATCTTACTGACGACGTCAAACAGGAAGGCTTTTTCGATGCCCGAATTCTGGCAGGGAGAAGCAGGAACCGCAGAAAAAGAACGGCCGAGTGCCAGTCAATCCATTTTTTAATACCTGTGCACGGCTTCGGTGTCAGAGTGTACCATACATTCAGACGGTGTACGCTTCTCTGAATGTATGGTACAATTTTATCAACTATTTTGACAGATCAGTCAGATTTATACCGTATTTGTAGAGTTTTATTCACCAATAACTGCAGATTTATTTCCTTCCACACTTTGGTCCGTTTCTTTTTTTCTCTCTCTCTTATCCACCAATATACTATTTTAGCCACTCGTCCACTGTTTCATTCAGCCACCGCAGGAGTCAGGTCACTGTGGTCGCTGCCTATTTTCTGCTCTTGTTACGAGTAGAAAAGTTGGGAACGGTCGAAACACAGCGGAAAATCACTCACAGAAATGAAAATGTTGAGCAGGTTTTCCAGCGTGGGGAGCTGCGGGATGAGCTTCTGCACCACTTTGCTGAAAGCTTCGAATATGGAGTGGTCGTATATACTGGTTAAATAAAAGCTGGAGGGAATCAGGGAGATCGGAGAGGCTTCGTTAACAATCTAACTCACAGAAATAGGTAATATTAAACACATGTTAGAACTGTGATAACTGGCATACAAACCACATTGGGTGCAACTAACTTTACTCAGGATTTATAAATAAAAAAAACACTTTGCGAAAGCTAAGAAGTAACTCCCACCTCAGAAGGATCCGTTCCAGACTTGCGTCAGCCAGATCGTCGTTGGCCCGTTTGTGGATGTCCCTCTGCTTCTCGATCTTGTGGTCGTCTGACAAGCCGTCCACTTTGTGGATGAAAACCTCGAAGTTGATGTCCGGGTTGACGTTGTAGGCCCTGGTGACAGTGAGATGCAGTCGACTCAGAGCCTCCACGTAGTCATCCTGTCAGAGGAAAGGAAGAACAAAATCACAAAATCGACTTCAGTACAGTTTTAACATTCTATATGACAACGGGAGAAAAAAATGGTTCAGTCTCAGCAAACACCTGCTAAATGCTGATTTTCCACAAAATTCATGCAGTGGTGTACGGTATATTCTTAACCTGAGAGTCGATGACAAATATCAGCGCTCCGGTGCCTCTGAAGATCATTTCATAGTCGAATGTGGGGTCAAAAAAGTCGATCTGGCCGGGGAAGTCCCAGATCTGGAAGCTGACGAAGGAGCTGCTGGACACGTCCTCCCTGCAGATCTTGTTGGTGCTCTCCAGGAACAGCGTCTCGTTGGGGGACATCTTGTGGAAGACCACTTTCTGGATGGAGGACTTCCCGCTCCTCCTCAGGCCCATCAGCAGGATCCGAGGTTTGACCTCTCCGCTCAGAGAGTCGCTGAAACGCAGCACTGCACGACAACAGAGGCACGGACAGGCTCAACACTTTCCGTGGTGACTGCAGCTCCACACGACACACACATCTGATAAATCTCTTCATTTTCTGCATGGATCTATTCTAAAATGTGATCTGATCTACAGCCGAGTGACAAACGCAGTACGCTTGATTATAACTATATGCATAATAATGCAAATGAATGAGCTGAAGTAGAGTCACGAGTTTATATTATTAAGTAATGAATCACAACACTGGTCCATGAACGCAAAGTACAAAAACACCGTCTGCAGGCATTTAGTTTAAGGAGGAGCCCCCACAGCACCTTGGGTCTGGTTTCATTTAATTTGCTCTGCAATTTTACATCTACAAGGCAAAATATGTTTAAAAATACCATCTGAGAAAAACACTACCTTACCTAGACAAAAAAAAAGAAAAAAAAGAAAAAAATCCAATTTTCTTACTGATTTCAGAATATTCTGCACTGAATGTAAAACACTTTGACTGCGCAGGAATAAAGGAAAAGGTCCAATCTGCATTTAATCTGCACGTCAGACCTGCGTGAAGCTCCCTGTGGAATAAATAACTATTCTGTAAATTTAGATATATGAAGACAACTAATGTATTGAAACAAACGCCGCATGTGATCGTATTTAATAAAAAGCATAGAGGTTAATGAGCAGCATATGCCAACTAGATGAAGTCCAGAAGTATCCAATCACCAAACTCTGTAGCAAACAATCAGTCAATAATAACAGATAAATACAGTTCAACAGCAGTGTGTGAAGAAAAAGAACTTCACCGGTTTTGCTGGAGTGTGGATTTGTGTAAATGGAAGACCGGACAGTAAGTGAAGGTGTTGAAAGTAAAATCTACTTACCATTTCCTGCACAACACCGTGCCTAACGCCTATACTGCATCTATTCTCACAGCTCAGTGCGATTCAAAAGGCAGAGTTCAACTTTTCAGGATGCAGACTCTAGATTTAGAAACATGAAATGTCAACATTTCCTCACAAAAAAATACTGCCTGAAGACTCATGCAGCTGTCAGAGGCCATTCAATCACCGCGTTGATTAGTTTCTGAAGGAAAATGTACAGAGGCTGTTTGGTGGGTAACTCACCGCCTGGATGTTCACCAAGAACCAACGACTGCAAATATATTCCCTCTTTTCTATTACATTCTTTGCAGTGGTATATAAAAGAGCAAGACGCCTTGGCTTTAGAAGACAGGCGTTATTCACTCAAAAACAGTTCTATAGTCTTAACTCGGCTGTTTGATGGACCAAGTTAAAGAGAAAAGGGCTGAAAAACGGAGCAGCCAAACACAACATGAAATCCCAGTCTGACGCTCATTCGGTCCGATGAGTTTCATTCAGTTATGTACCCCTTCAGCTCCGCACTCACACGGGGGTGCGTCACAACTCAGACTTATTGCCGTCCGAGGTAAAGGATGATATTAAATCATTTCCCACTGGAAAGTAGGTTTTGCCTGGACAGAGCCCCGCAACGACTCTCCTCACCTTAAAACATAAGCAGCTGCCATTCAAACTTTTTTTTTTCCTGTTTCGCTGAAATATGACAAAAACTTGATCCCAGCAGCTTGCTTGACTAAATTATGACCTTTGAATCGCCGCAAGGCACATTTGTAAGCGCGCAGATGTCACCCGCTCCGAAAACCTTTCCCTCGGCAACAATAAAATCGAGTGATTTACATGCCGATCACGGGAAAAGTAGTAAAGCAGCCATATTGACTTGGAAAATATAGAATGGAGTGATGATTTTAATAATGCGGCCCGTGGGACAAATTTACCACTGAGAGCTCACTGTTTTATTAATAGAGGCGGACATTTGACAACAATAATGCAGCAGTAAAAATCTGTACATCCCGTTGCTATGTCGTACTAACATGTAAGCCAAACTCTCCGAGCTGTGAGGGTGAATTTGTGAACACATGGATGCTGAGAGCTGAAAGAAGTCGTGCTAAAATACGAGGCCGCGGGCTTTTATCAACATTAGCCTGAAGAGAAACACTGACAGAGAGGCTGACAGATGTTTCATATGATTTGCTCCAAAAAGCACTTTAGAATGCTCAAGGAAACTCAAGGAAAAGCTAAAACGTGGGAAAAAGAGGACAGTTTTTTTTTTTTTTTTACATTTCACTGCATTTTAGTAAAAGCATCTTCACAAATATCAACATGTTCAGGTTGTGAAATGGTGAGATATTGAATTTAATGCAGGTGCTTTAAATGCACTCATCCATTTTTGCATTAAAAAAAATGAGGATCTATCTTTAATTACAGCTTTTTGGTGCGATTTGGATCCCCTCAGGATCAGTTCTGGCTGTGTATATTCCCCGAACTGAAAAGATTTTGGCAAGACCAGCCTTACCTGGTTTGATCTCATGACACATTTAGACAAGAAGTACATTAAACTGCAATGTAATCCTCCCAGATTACCTCTAATAAAACCTGCAGAAGCTCACTTCGAGATTTAATTTTTTTTGCCAATTCATTGCAGTTAAGCTAAGCACTCAGTCTCATGAACATACAAAAGGAAGATCCTTGAAATTAAAGCAACAACCAGTTCTTGCCGTTAGTTCTTGATGATAGTGTCTCATTATGAGGTGTGTGTTTTTTTTGTTATTGTTTTTAATGAGCTTATCTAATTTTGACAATCTCACAGCATACAAAGAAAACAAGGTATTTTGTGTAGTTTGGCTATTTCATGCATACCTTCAAATCACATGGAACAATTCCATTCACATCCTACTATTCTACGTAAAATTCTGTTACAGAATATACTGCTAATCAAACACCTGATCAAACAACGCCTCAATACAGTACAACATGACTCTTTTCTGAAAGAATAAAAACCAATACTAATCTTTCAATTCAACTTATGAAGCATGAACTTTTCTAAAGGTTTACTGCTTTCTTCAAGCATTCCCTTCATATTCAAAAGGCTTCACTCGATAATCTACCTCCATACTTTTTTTTAGATGGGAATATAAATCTTCTATAGTATCTGTTGCATGCTTTCATTCCACCGTTTCACTAAAAAAAAAAGAGCCAAAATTCAAAATAACTCACAAATTTATACTGCATAACTGATATCTGATATTGTCAGATTTGCACGCTTTAGTGTTGGAAATAGTTTAATTTCAAGACTCCATAATGTTAAATGGGAGTCTAATTAAAAATGTTTTGGGGGGAGGTAAACCAACAAAAAATAAATATTTGTGTGTCAACAAAGTCCTCTGATACATGAAGCCACCAATTTGCTTCAAATTCAACAAGACATGTAATTAGTTTGTATTACTGGAATTGTTTCATGACAACAGCTGTTGATCCCCTCATAACATGCTCATTAAAATGCCTTGTGATCACAGTGATGTATTATTCTCTGTGTAGTGGACAAAGTAAGATTACTTGGATGTGGGCCCTGAATCAACTGCTTCTCTTGGTTTGAGAGGAATAAACAGCTGCAGCAGCAGGATTTCCGAAGTTTTACCTCCATGTCATCAGTTTGTACTTCTGGGAGGGACAGCAAGTTTTTCCTCAAGAACAGTTTTGGAAATTTTACTAAGAATTGGAGTAGTGCTGCGAAGGCTGCAGGATCACAATGGAAAAAAAAAACTACAAGGTCTGGCTTTTCTAATCATGACTTTCTTTATTTATTGTGAAGAAAATTAGAATTTCACAGGAAGTCAATGGAAGAAAATGAATGAGTTGAGTAGAAAAGTAATATATAATAGATGTAAGCCCATTTTTTAAACTTTCTGGCAGAAGGAGGGAGAAGTTGGCCTTGAAGGTGAGAAATAAGCACCTTTTGTGGATTCTATTGTCACGAGTGCTGATAAAGTGAGGGGACTTTCTTTCTTTTTGTCTGCAATGTTTGTTGTTGTATCTGCAGGCTGAGGAGCAGTGAGAGTTTTTTTGTGTGGGGGGTGTTTAGTTCGTGCTTTTGGGGGTAAAGTTGTCCTCCAGTGGCGCAGCTCTCTTTCTACCCAGTAACCAGCGCGCGCCGCCGCCGGGGGGGACGCTGCAGGGCGCCGCGGGCCGAGCTGCGGCCGTGTCGGTATGTGACCTTCCGCGGGCTGCACCCACCTCCGTCCTCAGAGCCCAGCTCGGCTTCTGAAAACGCCTCCAGGTCGTCGTCGTCTTCGTCGTCGTAGTATCCCAGCGCGGAGTCCTCCTCTTCCTCCTCCTCCTCCTCCCCGCTCGCCGCGCGCTGCCGCTGGCTCGCCATGCCGGTGGCTCTTCCCCCGCCGTGTCGGTTCTGTGTTCAACTTTCCCACACTGTCACCTAATATGTGGGAGCCATGCTGCTGAACTTTCACCTCCGTGTCTCCGGTCCCCGCTCGCGGCGGCCGGCCGGGAAGGGGAGGGGAGGGGAGGGGAGGGGAGGGGAGGGGAGGGGAGGGGAGGGCCGCTCCGGGAGCGCTGCGCTCCGAGCCCGCAGCTCCGCCGCGGCTGTCAGCCGGCGGCAGGGCCGCAGCTGGCGGATCAGGGACCCGGGACGGAGAGGGGGCCGCTATCTCTAACTACACTGGAACAAAATCTTTATTGTTAAAATTACTATTTCTTTTTTTAATCAACTCAACATGTGAAAAACAGGAGCGGTCTGCAGTTGGTTTGTGGACAACCACGGTTAAGGCAAAAGCGCTCACTGAAGACCTGTGGCTGTATCTGTGGGGCGACCTGTAGATCAGAGTGATGGAAAGACCCAACCTGGAAGAGTTGGAGTTCATCACTAGAGCTGAAATGGCGAAAATAACAGCAGAGACACTCCAATAGATGATCAACAATTACAGGATGTGTTTGACAGCTGTAACAGCCAGTAACGTGTTTTCTATCAATTGAGAGAGAAGGGTATGAATAATTTTGGACATGCCACTTTTTGTTAGAGTGCAAATAAAACCTGAGATATTTTCCCCCCACAGTGTGGTGCTTCTTTCACATCATCTTGTTATCTTTTGGAAGAACCCTCGGTCATTTCCGGTCAAAGTTCAGAGGTGACCTGTTCAGAGATGTAAACGTTGACCTCTGTCTTGTAAACATTCCACTGTAAACAAGTACATTTAAATTCTTACACAGCGTGCATACTCTAATTGTACTTGACACAAATTGGCCAACACTGACACCTGCTGCACATTTTGGAGACTCGTCTCTTCTTCCATAGTCCCATCTGGAGAGGAGTTGTAGTAATTAAATTTGACCACTTGGGGTCAGTGTTCACCTACTCTTCAACAGACCCCCGGAGGAGCGTCACTGCAGCTTTCAGACACATATTCCTCAAGTGTTTGTGAATTTGTTGTTCAGTCCTTTGGGAAATGTTGAGAAGCACATCCTAACTTTCTAACCCATAATAGTCAATGAATAAAAAAATAAAATAACAAAATCACACAAAACAAACATGCAGTTTTCGATATTACCACAAGTCGGCGCTGTATTATCCATGGGGCCGGAAGACGAGGTGGCCGAGTGGTTAAGGCGATGGACTGCTAATCCATTGTGCTCTGCACGCGTGGGTTCGAATCCCATCCTCGTCGGATTTATTGTTTTCTGGGAATATATCTTTCCGTGAGGAAGCACACTATCAACCGAAATATGCTCTTAAAAATATGCCAGAATCCGGAATACTCGTGTCTTGTCTGGAACGTGACCTTCTGAAAATGTATTCTAATGTGTCACGTGTTACTTCGGTTGTTACGGAGCTACTGATTGCATCAGGGTCACTCAAAGGTAAATAAATTGTTACATTTATTTATTGAAAAGAAAGTTATTAAAAAGACATTAGGTTTTGATTTTATTTTTTTTTTTGTTTAATGGTTTGTTGGTTAAATGCCTGCTGTTGTATATCCAAAATCGACATATCTTCCTTTAAACGGATTTTCCAGAGAATCAATGATACTTTCGCTAAAGAACCACAAATGAAATACTCTATTTAAGCTTAATTTTTTTGTGGACAGACACAGACACTGTTTGAAAAACCTAACACTTTATATATTTAAATTAAATGAGTGCAGAGAAGAAAATAAGTGCAAAGCAAGTGGATTTTTTTTTTACAAGCACATTCAGTACAATACTGCAATGATTAACAACAGCGTCTTTTTGAGGAAACCACTGGATCATTCACAGTAGATGTACATTTGCTAACATTTAATTTGTTTTAATTTCATGGTGCCAGGTTTGTTGCAATCTCCAGTTAGTGCTTGAACTTGAGTGTTTGTTTGATGCAATCTACACTAATCTATCTCGTACAATATTAGACAATTTAAAAAAACAAGAAATATATTATTCTATATGCATTTGAAACAAGTTAGTTATGAAGGCTCACAGTCCAGCACAAAAAAAAATCACACTCACACTGAAACTTAGAGTAAACAATCATTTTAATAACTCATTAATGTTCATTTTGTCTGAGGAACCTGATATATCTGTAAAAAAAAAAAACAAAAAAAACACATACATGTGGAGGGAGAACACTCCACACAAAAACCTCTCCATCCTGGTGTCAAATCCAGTGGCTTCCTATAAAGGCTTTCCTGGAGCTGCTGGTCTAGATTACCTCAATGATCAATGTAATAGTTTGGAAAACCAAAAACTTTTGCAGACACATCCTCACACACACACACATCATACCTTACAAAAGCTGGAGTTGCTTCCAGGCTGCTTGTAATTCCATAGATTTTATTACTTTTATTTGACATGTGCCAATTTACTTTTGACAGTCTTTGAAAAGCTTTAGCTCTTCTGCTCTCCCACATGAGAGGGTCTCAGACCCCAGATTGTGACCCACATTTCTACAAAAAGACGTATGCTAAAGATTTTTATTTCACTCAAAGGTTCTAACCTAAAGTGTCACCATCCCCACATATTAAATATTTAAAAACTGCCCCATTAAGCTGACCGTCAGCATTTCTGGTAAGAATTGAGATCATACCAAAAAGGTCATAAAAAGGGATCAGCTTCAGCTGCAGACCCACCTCATTGACTCCTTGAGTTCTGTGTTATTTAGCTTAAGTACAGTAAATTAAAACTAGATGTAGAATGTACAGTAATGCACAGTAAAGCCTTATGAGAGCTCAACGATAAAGTTTAAAGCGGTGCTTCAGTTCATGTCAGTTGCAGCCCCATTTTGGCTCCATATAAAACAAATACGCTAAAAATATCAACTGCAATATATACAAGAAGATGGAACATTTATGTAAAACGATCTTGATAGTTATCCCCATCAGATGCAGACGGAGGCCCGAGAACGTGAACGTCTGTCCTGGTCAGTCTGCGATATGGTGAGGAGCAGTAGTCTTGATCTCAGACAGCGTCGTACTAAACCTCCTGGCCAGTACATCCAAGACAGGAATCGAGGAAGTTTCGTATTTAGCTGCGTCAGAGTGTCTCCTCACGCAGAAACAACCCTTTCGAGAGTGTCATTAGTCTTATTATCCAGGTTGTGTTCCTGCTTGTGCGATCGCACCGATTCAGTAGGTCCTAAAGCGTCGTCGTCACGGTGCCCTCTTTAATTTTCTCCTTCTTGTTTAAGCTCACCTGGCTGCCCAGGGTCGGATCAGTTCTCCGATACTGGGACCTGGGCGGCGCGATCTCGGTCAGCTCGTGCTGGTCGGCGAACATGACCCTCTCGTTCTCGTGCCGGACCTTGACCAGTTTGGCGATGCGTTTGCCGATGAGGTAAATCATCTCGCAGATGCACATGAAGATGCACAGGGCGCTGGACACCACCATGAACAGCATGAAGATCTTCTTCTCCGTGGGCCGGCTGATGAAGCAGTCGACGGTGTTGGGGCAGGGCTCCAGTGAACATTTGGAGAGTCTGGGAGAAACGAGCAGAGCAAATCAGAGCCAGCAATGTTTTCATTTGTTATCTGAAATTAGGATTAATCGCATACCTGGGCAGGTCATATCCATGGTAAATCCGATACAGTATGTAGAGAAACGCAGTGTCGAATCCCGCTTTGAAGACCAGACTCAGGAGATACGTCCACCACAGGCCCCCTCTCTTCTTGCCGGGGTTGGCGTACAGGTGGGACCCTTGATGCAGCTCCACATATTTCCTGTCCTTCCCCTCGCGGAATTTAACATGGGCCATTACCAGCAGCGACGGGCAGGTGACGAAGATGAGCTGCAGCGCCCACAGGCGGATGTGGGAGATGGGGAAGATGTGGTCGTAGCAGATGTTGGTACATCCAGGCTGGACAAACACAGGCAAAGGCTTAGAATCAAGAATAGTGGAAACAATGCGTTTTATGATGACTTATCTGACATTTTACAATAACAGCGAAGACTAAACTGACGACTTTAAATAACCAGAGGCTCTCTCAAGGGAACACATGAATAAACTGTCATTAAAGAATGATTCTTGCACCTCAAAATGAACTTCTTTACAATGAGATAGAGGAATGTTGAGCCCCAGTTACCGCACTGTTCCATTTGATCTTAAGATGAAAAATCTGAAATAACACACTGATAGTGGACGACTGCCACAGTTGTGCTTTTACACGGCTGATTTCTGGCTTTTGTTTGGTGAGTTTACTTCATTCGAAAGGATCTGTCTTTTTGGTTTACCTTGAAAATAACAAAAACTGATGATTCTATTTGTGTCTAGAGTACAATCAATCCAGACCCGCCTTTAGTGGCTCAGTACAGTTGAAAAAAGCAAACTCATTTATTGATGTTAGGACAAAAATATACATGCTGAAGTCACTTTTAAATGCTTGTATTAATGTGGCAGACAGCTCTTAGGAATTCTTGTATCGGAGAACTAATTACAAGACTCCCAGTCATGCATTTCCTATAACTCAGTTAAAGCCTGTCTCATTTGACTCTCCCTGTCTGGAAAATTCCGACTCTTTCATCCTCCACACCCTATGTTAATAACTCAAGCTTCACTCTTTTTAAAAAACTTCCTCTCATAGTATTTCTCTCTTTTTTTTCTTGCATGTATCTAATGATAAGGGCCATACATTCCAGTACGCCGTTCACCGGCAAGTAGTAGAATCAGGTATGAAATTTGGCCAATTGACTCCTTCAGAACAAACGATGTCCATACAAGCCTCACCTGCCGGGTATTGCACACAAAGTCTTTGCTCTCGTCGCCCCACACTCTCTGCGCCGCCACCACAAACACCATCACACGGAAGACAAACACCATGGACAGCCAGATCCTCCCGAACGCCGTGGAGTACTTATTGACTCCACTCAACAGACTCTCCAGCCCCGACCAGTTCATCCCTGCTGCTGTGCCGGCCTGGGAAAATCACTGAAGTGCCCCCTGTGAGGAGAGAGAGAGAGAGGAAAAAGAAAAATAAGAGTCGTTTCCTCGGATATCACTTTTGCTCCACAGAGGTCAGATACAGACTTGCTGTTGGTGGGGATGAGCCACACCTTGCTCAAGCCAACAAGTCGCAGACTCAAATACACGCATGGGCTTGCATGCAAATCACTCATGCCATCTGAATTGCGAACATCCTGGAGGGGAAAAGAGGTAACAATAAGAAACAGTTCATTTCATGTCTGAAGTTGTGCAACTGCATCGCAAAACACCAAAATCAAGATCAAGGCCTGCTGACTTTTCTTCAGGCTTGTTGATGCCATGCCAATTAATGAAAGGGCGTCCTTCATTAGCTGTAATATAATATCGACCGGCTTCAGAAACTCAAGTCTTGTTATGCTCGGAGTGGAAAATTGTTGTGGCTAAGTATTGTGTCAGCTGGCGGCCAAAATAAACCGAGATGCACAATCATGCGCGTTAGTGTAATGTGGGGATAAATCGCCCGTAGGTTTGAATGTGCGGATGTGTGCGATGGCGTCTCTCTTGCATTAGGCCCCATAAACAAAATCACGGGATGACAGGAAGATCCGGACTCACTCCCTCAGAAAAACACACAATTCTGGAGAAATCCCCTCAAAAAAACGGTTTTCAGTTTTTTAATCTGCCATCACTGCTGGCATACTAATACAATACTAATACATAATTTTTCTTTTATGGGTTATTTTTTGATTTGTTTTCTTCTACTCATCAACATCCCAAAAGCTAACCTGCATATGTTAAAAAAAATGTAAAAAAAAAAAGCATTTTAGAATACCATCATAGTTTAAGAAAGACCTTTTTTGGGCTTTTTATGCTAAGTGGCTACACCAGCTGAATCAGTCGTCTCAAATCATAAACCACTACACACACGAAAAGCCGCCCTCAGTTAAGTATACACAGTCTGTATTTGGCAGCTTTCATTATAAATGGGCTGTTTTAAAACTGTGTTTGTATAAGCTGTCACATCTAGACCCTTGAATTCTGAGAAAATTCATACCTGAGGTCACTGTAATGTAAAAAAACCTGTACCCAGCATGAGTACTACAAAGAATAAAATACTGAGGCTGGAAAAGCTGTGAAATAATAATAATAATAAGGGCATCTTTACTAAAAGACACTGTTTGAAAGCTGACGAGGGTTAGTGTTGAGTTCAGGTTGGGGTCAGATACAAAATGATATATTTTAAAGGCACAAAAGAGCAGGAAACAGGACCCAAACACATGTTGACATGTTTTTTTTTTTAATGTAAACAGCACTGCAAAAACTGTAAATCTAAGCAAGTACTTTTGTCCTGTTCCCAGTCAAGACACGTAACATCTGTGGTAAGAAATTAAACAACATCACCAAGCAAATATGAGTTTATATATCACTGAGCTAGAAACTAGAAAAGCAAAGCTATTTTCAGTTTATTTTTGTCAGAGCTTTTGTTCTCCAAAAATAATGAGGAAATGCGGATATCTGGATACACAGAAGGAAATATGCCATCGTCATTATTGAACTCCAAAGTTACAAAACAGGCTCTTCTTGGTTAATCGTCAGAGGAGATCTTTCAAGAGAAATGAAAACAATAAGTACATCATCTTAAGAGAAGAAACGCTGCCAGAAATACTCAGAAAATATGACACCTGTAAAGTTAAGTATGGCTGCTTATACATATTGCAAACATAGTCTGCGTGTTTATTTTAACATGAATGCATTTCCAGTCGGATCACCTGTGTGCACACAGCTGCTCTGTGTTATCAGCACCACTGTACGTCTGAATGAACGCGGTAGAAACGCGTGTAGAGGTCGTGCAGTTCGTGAATGAAGCAGCAGTCCAGTATAAACACAACCCCGATCATATATCTTCCGGTGGTTTTTGAGGTTTTTGTTACCTAGTTACTATACTGTGTCTTCACTCGCAAACAAAAAAAAGGAATGTAGACAATCAGTCAACAATTTCCTCCTGAACTCTCATGGTTTCCACTGGAACTAGGAGAGATAGTTTTACAGAGGGACTGAATCTGTTTTATGGAATATATAAAGCAGCAACAGAGGCTCTAATTCATGTTAATCTGAAGAATGAGTTCAACAAAACACGAAAGCTTTTCCCCTGAAACTTTACTGACATTAGTTGGAATCCAGGAGAAATCAAATCCATATGGCTTCATTAACACTCTCCTAAGGCCTGTATGGTATCCAGTATAAGCATAACTGTGTTTAGAAAAGAATAAACTATTTGGATTTCAGAAAATCAGCCAAGTCTTAGAACTCTTAACTTTTTCTGAGTTAGCACTCGAAGCTCTGGATTTACCATTTTGTTACTGTCCTCACACTAAACTATTATCAAACATACAGTGCTCAAAGACATATATCTACATGGAACACCTGGTTTGATATCACAGGAGATCATATTTGCCATGAATAGTTAGTTTTTTGTCGAAAAAAGTGAACTTCAGAGAGACACACAGCACCACACCTCAGTCTTTGTGATGAACACCACATTTTTTTCCTCTGATTGCTCAACATATTCACCCACTTTGTGTCTGAGTCATCATGGAGGGGAGACTTTCTTCTCTTTTTCTGAGGGAATACCAGTGGTTTCAATAACTGTTGGCACAGCAAACAACTTCTTCCCTTCCTGTTCTGACTGAGTCCGTGGAGCATTTTAACGCTTCGGTCTACATTGTCTTTGTTTTAACTCCTCTGTCAGGACTATAAGACAGAGTGAGATTACTGAAAATGACAGACATGAAGAAGCTTACCTGATGCTGAAGCCTCTGTCAGACGCTCGAGTCCACACCAGCAGGAGAAGATCAATAAAAGACAGCAGGGAAGTTACTGAGCGAAGGGGAAAACTCTTCTCCACTCCTTGGCTGCTTTCTCTTGCCTGCCTCTGCCTCTCTCTCCATGTCCTCAGAAATCCTGCCAAACCAGATCCAGCAGCTGCTACGTCATGAAGCACACACACACACACACACACGCACAGACACATGAACACTCTCTAGGTTTGCATGTCCTGTCTTGTCAGCTTGCGAGGAAACAGGGGAGACTCCACACCCTTTGAGCCATGTAAAGCTACACCTAATAAATAAGTAAAGAAACAGACACATATCCTTTATTGAGCACGAGGGACAAAAACATCTATTCTGGCCAACTGAAAATGCCTGTGTGAGTCGGAGGAAAAGAGCAGAGAAGATTGCCACACCCTTTGTGGCGGTTGTCTTGTAAAGCAAATGTGTTTTTTTTTTCTTCACTCAGCTATGTGCACATAGCAGAGAGATTGAAGAAATCAACGCTCAGTTAGGAGAGTATCCACAGTGCTCCATTAAAAATGTGTTGTAGGAGGATTGGCGCCAAACTCTGAAGTGTGTTACACAATGTTATAAATTAACAGTTACCATCTTGTGGTTTCCCACTATTTAAAAAGCACAGCATTATCCAAAATGTTTTGGCATGAACATTGTTTTATACACCCATGGGAAGATGTCTCATGAAAACAGCTGGAATATGTCTTTGCATAATCCTATCTTTGTGGAAACTGCATGTTCTCATGTGTGTATGGCTTTCCTCTGGGTACTCCAGTTCCTTTAAACAGTCCATAAGCATGCATGTGAGGTTGATTGGTTACCCTGTTGTTCTCGTCTGCCTCTTTATGTTGACTCTGACCTTGTTCTTGCCCATCGTTGGCTGGGAATGACTCCTGCTGCAAAATGTGACTGAGCAGGATGAATCAGTATAGAGGATGGATGGAAGGATGGATGATCACTGAAAAAAATGAACAATACAATGGATAGTGAGGTGTACAACAGCACAATACAACACAGTGATATCAACTTTTGCAATCCAAATATTGCAAAAGGACTGATCCTTCTCTACACATCCATATATTTTTCCAGTGAAATAGAATCCTACTGACTGAGACTGTATAATAAATCATATATCACTTTATAATTTCAAGTTCACATAATCCCTCATGGGAAGTGCCAGGAACCACAATTGAGAGTGTATAAAAAAATAAAATAACAAATATCTTATACACTGTCAATGGGAACCACACACACCAAGTATAAACATTTAGGGGAACATGATGATAGACTGCTTCTGAACTGCTGCTGGTGGGAAATGCAGAAACCCTTGTGATAAGAAACACTAGTAAAAGAAGTATTGGGTTAAACCTGAGTTCACCTATTTAATTTAAAACCACAATGGGATTAAAAAGATATCCTGATCGTTTATTTGTTACAAAATTGCATGAAGATCTCAATATTTGACAAGTTAAACTCATTTCGTGCAGTTATAAAATTCACTTACCATATTTTGTAATCCTTACAACACGAAACATAATTACCGGAAGTACACTGTGTATTTCCGCATCCGATTTTATTTTGAAAGGTTGAAGCCGGATGTGGTTGCGTTGACTAATGACAACACTTGCCTTGATGCTTCAGTTCAACATGTCTCCCTCGCAGACTCCTCTCTGTCATTAAAAGCGTCTGGATTTTTCGAGAAGCCGCCACGTTTTTGTGAGTATTTCACACAAATCCCCTGCGTTGCTAATAGCAGCTGTGAGTGTTCGACATGTTCGCTGCTCGCGCTCGTGTTTACAAGGTCACTGCACTCGCTGTTATTGAAAACCGGCGACAGCTTTAGCCGGGTACAGCTAGCTTGTCTGACCTGATTTTATTCTCTCGAAGCGTTTAAAGACAACAACAGAGAGGCCGTTATTGAAAGTGTATTTCTTTAACGTTTGCAGTTGTGTTAGATATCGTGGATTTGTCTAATGCCTTTGTATTGTAGTGAGTGTAGCTTCGATTGGAGTAGCAGAAGCTAGCTGCTTTTTAATGAAGATTTTAATGAAGATAACGCTATGTTTCTCAACATTAACTTCTGTAGAGGTGTGACTGTGAATCGTTTAGTTATTATTGGTCTTTCAAGTATTTTGGTTGGTCGTCCTGTCATCATCTAGCGGATAATTGAGTCAAATTTTAGCAGCTAGCATGTCATTGTGCGTGTGGGTTGTGTAGCCGAAGTGGATGTGAACTCGGTGAACTCAGCTGGGATATTTTCTATGGCTCCTGTATCTGTTGATGCGAGATAATTGGTGGATTCTATTTATGTAACTAAGAAGACTCTCGTGTATCGTTTCGCCATGTAAGAGTCACAGAGGCAGCTACTAATTGCCGTTTTTCTCTTGCGTGCTGCAGGTTAGCATCGAGCTAGCGGGCCGTTGTCAGCCAGGACCCAGAAAAGCAGCATCATCATCAATGGTGTGTCTACATCCCGGAGCCGTCACATTTTCCTGTGTCCGCTCAATGAACCATCTCCTCAGCTCTCATCACAGTGAGTCACCGGCTCTCTCTTCATTTACACTGCCGATCAGCAGCCACCTTGACGTTCGTGTCCCCCTCCTCCCCCCGTCAGGCTGCACATGTATGGCGTTTGCGAGGCTTGGAGGGGAGTTTTGCCAAGCCCAGCACCTGCTGCTTATTGTGGACAAGTGAACAGGAGACACGAGCTCAGCACAGCCACTGCCACTCACACACACAGGTCAGTAAGCATTGAACCTCACACGGTCACATTTAACCTGACTGTTCATTCAACAAGAATGAGTGTATTGAATATTTCTGATTGTAAAATTTCTTGATAAAGATAAATGATTGTCATAAAAATGTGAGTGTGTCCTTGCAGGTCCTTACTGCCATCCTGCTCAACCCATATGAAGAGAAGCCAACCTTCAGTCTGCGACCTGTCCTGGGGAGAAGGGGGGCCTTCATCGTCAGCCCTGGAGTTCCCTTTCTGCTCTTCTCCTCTTCTGCCTTTCTTTCCCTCCTCTGCTCTGATTAGTACAAGGTTTCTCTGGATGGGCTAACAGATTAAAAAGAAAGGAAGGACAGAGCCTCTTTTTCTGTCTTCAGTTTTTTTCAGGACTTCTGGTGTCCCCTCTCTGGCCCTCTTCATCCTGGCCTAATACATTTTTACCTCTTTTTTTCTAACAAGCCAATTTTAGTTTTTAATTTTCATTGCCAATCGATTTTTGTTTCCCCAACAGTTTTTCATTATAAATAGTGATTTTTTTTTTCATTTTTATTTACAGCTTTTTTTTCCATCACCAAAGGAAGAGCACATTTTCAAGTTTATTTTTTACTTTTCTAAGCAGCAAAAAAGTTTTTCTTGATAACCCTGTTACTCCATTCTTTGAAGCACAGTACTTTTCTGACCTTTTACTCTTTAAAAACAAACCTATATTGGGTCTCAAAATGAACCGACCGGCTCCAGTCGAGATCTCCTATGACTGTCTGAGATTCCTCATCACGCACAATCCTACTAATGCACAACTGGGAAGGTTTATAGAGGTATTCAACTATTTTCAGCCTACTCGATCTTCAGGACAAGAGCAGCATGTTGACTTGTTTGTTGTTGTGTGTAGGATCTGAAGGCATTTGGAGTAAACACCCTGGTACGTGTGTGTGCCGCTACTTATGACAAGGCCCCCGTGGAACAAGAAGGCATAAATGTTCTGGTAAGTGATGTCTCTGTAATTCCCAGCAATGTGTCTTCTAATGGAGGTGAGGTCAGGGCGAGACGTGTGGCAATGATGAGTCACCTTCTGCATCCCAACAGGATCTTTGTAACTGGAGGATGAAGCTGCTTATGGAGTAACAACAAAATTGAGAAACATTGAAAAAACGCCTGAATTATCAAGTTATTTTAAGGTTAACTTAATTTGAAACACTTTTCATTACTCTGAGAAATACAGTAACCCAGAGGTGCGAGCTACAACAGTTCATTAGTGTTCTTGAAGGTCAAGTGGTCTGAGATCAAACGAAGGACTCGTTTCTTCTTTCCAGGATTGGCCGTTCGACGATGGGTCCGCGCCCCCAGACCAGGTGGTTGATGATTGGCTGAACCTGCTGCAGACAAAGTTTCGAGACGAGCCCGGCTGCTGTGTGGCTGTGCACTGCGTTGCTGGTCTGGGACGGTCAGTGTGAACCAGAGCGCTTCATATTGTCTTTCTTCCTTAATTTGGTGTCTCTTTAGGAAAGAGTGCATGTTTTGAATTAGCCAGTGTAATCCACCTGTTTTTATCATTTTTGTAACAGCTAGTTTGTAGACATGGGTCAGAAATCTGAATTCGATTCTGGTCCACTACCAGGATCTGTTTTTAAATTGCCACAGGCCGTCTCTGGCTGCTGATGCTCCCGATCGACTGTCAGTGGACGCGTGTCACAGCGTGATCTGATTTGCCATCCTCAGATTGTAGCTTTGTGCAAACAAACACTGTAACTCGATCAGAGGATTCTTAATCTAAAATAAATTAACTGAAAACTGTCTTAAAGTCTGTGGTTTAAAACGATTTGCTGGGCTTTGGGCTGTTCTGTGCGCTAAAACAGACGATTGACCATTCTTCCCTCCTTGCTGTTTGACCTCAGAGCGCCTGTGTTGGTGGCCCTGGCTCTGATTGAGTGTGGAATGGAGTATGAAGACGCAGTGCACCTCATAAGACAGTAAGTGTTAAGCTGCGCTCGACACGTGTTTAATCTTAGTCAAACCACACTACCGATTTAAAATGTGCATTCTTCCGGCTTTCCAGGAAGCGTCGTGGTGCATTGAACGCCAAGCAGCTGCAGTACCTGGAGAACTACAAGCCCAAATTGTGTCTGCGCTCCAAAGATGCCAACGGACAGAGCTGCTGCATACAGTAGGAATCTCCTGAGGATGAGCGGAGGTGGAGCTGTTCCAAGTTTTATATTTCTGTTTTCTTTTTTGGTTTGTAGCCTCATCTAAACATGTAGCAAAAGAATATTAAAGTACAACTGAATTCCAAGCTTGTTTGTCTGCAAATATTAAAAGTATTTATTCCGAAGGTCCGGGCTTTTCCTAAATGGGAAGTTCTCCCGCTTTCTGGCCCACACACCCCTGCTCCACCTCTCACACTGAAAACATGTCATTCTTGGAAACGTTTTCAATTAACTGCCTTTTAAATTTCGGCAACTTGTGGAGGCCTGTATTACGAAGTGGGATTAACATACCCGAAATTGATTTTTAACTTCATGAGATTATACAATATTAATTCAATGGATAACATGAACAGACGGCACATTTTGTGTTCGATATTAATTCCTCACTTTGATGGCACCAGTAGTTGTGCATTCCATAGATTCGTGTCTGTAGTTATGCCACCTGTGGCCATTATTATTAACCTCTATTTCAGATGCAACCCAAGTGGAGCTAAACGGAAAATCTGTTGGATGTTTTAAAGATGGAAAGTCCTTTTCCAAGAGATCTGATTGGTCAAGCAGCGGTGCGTTTATCCACGTTGATCTCTTATCCAGAACATAACTCGCTGCGGAGCAGATTAGCTGTTAAGTTTAAGTTACCGTGGTGATTTTCTCTTATTGAGGTAACTTTAAAAGAAAAAAGAAAAGAAAAAAGAAAAAGTCCTGCTTCATAGTACAGGCCCAAGTATCTGTTTCAAATGAACAGCCTCCTCATGTTTTATGCGTTTTCCAGACACTGAAGACTTCTAGAATCGATATTCTAATTTGTGAACTTTATCCATTACAATCTGACACAATTCTCGTGGACACAAACCTTCACCGATGACTTAAAAACATCCCATCAGCTGCACTAAGTTGTGGCTCACAGGCGTCTGTGGACAGCGAGTGTTACTTCCCATGTGAAAAGCCTGTCGCTCTCTGCTCAACGTTGCAGATTTACATGCAGCTGATGTTATTGATCCCGTTCAGCATGTGAACATCTGTACACGTGACAGTATGTGGAATCATTCTGATCAAATCTGCAGCTTGACATGCGCTAAAAGTGCTGGAAATGTGTCAGAATGAGCATTACCGGGCTTGCATTAATGTGCACAATGGCTGAAACTGACCAAATCCTCATACACACACACACACACACACACACACACACACACACACACATTTAAGAAATATGCTTCAAGAAGAATTTAAAGTAACCGAACTGTGAGCTATGCTGTATGAAACAAGAGTACAATCTATCTACCTGTTCTATGTCCCAGATCAGAGTCTTAAGCGTGTGCTAGAAAAAGAAAGTGGTGTTGGCTGTACATGTGTAGCACTGACCCTCCATAGTGTCACTAAAAACAAGTGAACCAACCTGTTTAACATCAGCCGGTGAATGTATGAATAAAGGAACACTTCAAAGTTTTGGTGGATTTTTCTATTGATGAGAAGCCAATCGTGCTTCATCAAATTTAAAGAAGGGAGATGGTTACAACATCAATCTTTTTTTTTTTTTTTTTTGGGGGGGGGGGGCTGTAAACGATTCCGTGAGATAATCTGGACAATAGGAGAAATTAAGTCATTTCAAAATGAGTTAAATCTCCCAGTATATATTTACTTGTTGATAGGACGATCGCTCCAATACTTTGTGTGTTTCTGTCACAACATGTAACAAGGAGCCGGCGTGGCTGCCTCCACCACCTCTGTGGCCATAGTCGTACTTAGATCTTGGGTCAGCTGCTGTGTTTGTGAGATGCTCTTGGTCTTTTGTGACGTTTTTTTTTTTTTTCTTTCTCTCTCTCAAAGTTATTCTTCTCTTTCGTTCCCACGTACCTTGTACCTGTTTGTACTTGTTATTTATTTATTGATTTGACTGTGTTTCTTTGTGAAATGTCTGTCTGATGGGTGGAAAAAAAAATCCTAGCCCTCTTGGGGAAATTAAAGTGTTTAGTAATGTAACTGTTGTTCGTTTCTCTACATTTGGGTCCTTGTCTTAGTTTCGGTTGTGTCTCCTTGTATTTGAAATTTCCAACACCTGAAATAACCAACAAGCCTCCAACCAGATCCAGGAAAAACTTTTCCTTTCTGTGTTGCTGTGATGTGCGACAAGACTGACCTGACCTCAGTGAACTGTGTGTGTGCTGAACAAAGCAGGGTTTCTATTGGCTGTGGGATCTCTGCATGGACGTGGCTGCTGGAGTGGAATCGCAGCATCACGCACAGCAGTGTGTGAATGATAGGAAGCCGATTGGCTTTATTGACTGACCCGGCCACATTCAGCCTCTAACCTTGAAACCTTGGAAACACCCTGCATGAAAATACTTACGAAGACTGAACTTGTCAACCTAGGCGTAATACTCACTTTCTACCTTCCACACAATGAGCAGCTGAAAGGAATTCACACAGCTGTATTTTACGTATTGGTCCTTGAAGGTCGTGTTCTTGCCTGACGTCCAGGAATGTTTCCTCATGTCGGCAGTAGAGGGTGCTAATCTCTCTTCACACTTTCATCTTCTACATCTTTCTGCTGGCTTCATCCAGTCCAAGGTCACGGCGGCTTGACTCAAAGTCTGTCGCAAAGTAATCACACATATTCTCACCTGCAGCAAATTAAATTAGCCGATTATCCTCGAGCTCAAACCGGGGCTTCTCTGGATGTGACATAAGAATACTAACCACGAAAGCACTGTTGACATCTTTAAACTTTTTAATTAAAAAGTCAAACTTTTTGGACTACAGTTTTTACTGAGGGAGTATGAAGCACCTCCACTTTTTCAGTGTTTTGTAAACGTACAGCTCCGAGTCTGTTTCTGTTAAAGAGCCTGACCGCTTCACAACAACAATAACTTCTCCCCCACTGCAGACATCACCCAATCCAGCGGGATTACAGCAGGAATGTGGTGTGTCGTGTTTTCACGTCGTGTGTGTGATGTACGACTTGGAGGTGAGGAGACACACACGTCGTCCTTGGCTGCTCGGGGCGGCTCAGAGATAATCTGCTGAATTTATGACAGCTGAGCGTCTCTAAGCTTGATGTGCTCTACATAGCCCGTGTGTGTGTGTGTGTCGGTATGCATGTTTCTTCAACAGTTCCTTATTTATTCAGTGGTACGTGTACAAATACATATATACAGAGCTTGATTGGAGAAATTACATTCACATGGAGAACATGCAAACTGCAACTGGAACCCAGTATCCTCATTGTGAGGTCAAAGTGCTAATCACCCCAGCACTGTGGTTGATTAGTTCTAACTTAAGTACTTCTCCACAGCAACAAAGGTGAGTGCCAGTTCTTTTATTTGAGTAAAATACTTGGATACTTCCATCATTCTCAGGGTCCTGGCTCCTCTACAGTGACACAACCAGCTTGTTTGCAATTATAATTATGTACACATTCCTGTTGTACCTCTAATTTAATGAATAATTCACATTCTCTTGTTGAAAATGTAAAACAAAATAGTTATTTTGATACTGGTTTGAGTCTTTATGAGACAGGAATATTAATACTTCATTGATTAATTTTCTTTACAGTAACTCGTCTTATTCAGTTAAGCTGAAATACACATTTTAGGTGCAGTGGGGCTGCAGGAGTGTCACCAATTTTGGCAGAAGTATTTATATGTAGAAATTTAGGCCATCAATAGCTGCTGGATTTAGAGGTGCAAATAGAACACTAGATCAGTGTTTGGAAAGTTTTTCTGTTGTAATCAATTAAACGCTGAGATACACCTAAAAAGCAAGGATGGTATTTTTGTCTTAGTAATAGTGATCACATTTTATCAGCATGGTAGACCAAACAGGCAAACACATCTAATGAGTAAAATAGAAAAAAAAAATCCAAATTAATTTAGGGTACAAATTGCTCAAATAACTCTATACCAACACGCACACAGCAAACTAGTGATGTGCACATCCATTCATCTTCTCTTCTGCTTTATCCTGTTTCAGGGTCAAAGGGCACTGCAGCCAATCCCAGCTAAGTGTGGGTAAAGGCAGAGTACATCCTGTACAGGTCGCCGGTCCATCACAGGGCAGACACACTCTCACACACACCAGTTCTTCTCACGTGCTTGTTTCTGAACTGTGAGAGGAAACCAAAATAGCACAGGTGACAGAGATGAATTTCAAAGTCAAGCTCATGAGATGTGTTTAGCTGAAGACAGATGTCTCACACCTTTCACTCCTTTCCTTCACTACATCATCCCAACTATGCTTTTATTTGTTATCGGATTGGCCAGGAGATCAGTATTCACTTTCAAGTTTATAATGCACTTTGATTTCCTGTGTTTTCAAAAAGACATGGCCTTAACCTATTGAGCAATAATGAGTTGAATGAGAATGAATGTTGAGAAATAGCTTTTATTGTTTCAACCTATGCTTCTCTGCTTTATGAATTACCTTCATCTAAATATTTTCCAGTAATCTGACTTTGTGAATTTTGTGTTTTAGTGAAATTATCATTATTATTTTCCAATCATTGCAATATGCTTGCCTTCAGTTGTTGTTATTCCTCACACGGCCGACAGAGGGCGCTCCTTCCACCAAAATCACTGTCATTAAAACGTCCCGGAAAATCAGATCGATCCTTTTATTGGTTTGTTCTTTTACTGACAAACGTTGCTTGTGGTTTTATCGACAATGGGGCGTAATTAATATCGAGGAGAAGGGGTGCGAAGAGCAGCAGCAGCAGCAGGAGGAGGAGGAGGAGAAGCAGGAGGGGGTCGGGGGCCGATGGGAGGGTTTGATCGGGACGGTGACCCAGTTCACCCCGCAGAGAGGAGCCGAGCACCGCCCGCTGCTGATCCGAGGATGCAATCAGTGGGACGAGAGAGGAGACAAGCCCGGCAGTTTCCTCCTTTTCTTCATTAAAGCGTTTCCTCTGCGGGGCTAAAGCACCACAGAGAAGGAAAGAGGCGGGAAGGAAGAGGAGGGAGGAGGAGAGCAGAGGAGTCGGACTTTGAGGCTTTCCAAGCATCTGGATCTCCACTGAGCCAGGAGGAAGGTTCGGATGTATGGGAAAGTGTCTGAAAACGCAAGAAAAGAAGGGAAAAAAGCCCGTGAAAGGAGGACCGGAGGACGAGAAAAGTTGGTGTTCGTGACGGCTGAGGAGGACGACGGGGACCAGAGCGGCAGGAATGTTGCCGGTGAGCTTTCATTGATTTCACATGTCAGACAGGATGTGAGTCCTGAGGAAGTCCAGCTCCTCCGAAAGCTCTCAGCTCTGCTTTTACACACTCCCACACACAGGAAGACTAAAAGACCCAACTTTAAAGTCCAACAGAAACACAACTTTAACAACTTTGAGTGAAAACTTTCCCAGTCCTGCTCAAGGAAACTTATTGTCACTGCTCGCTCAACACACTAATGGTGGTTTTGCTATAGGCATGCTGTTGAGGTAACATTTAATAAATGCTTAAATAATTAATTTTAAAAGAAAGAATGAGAGAAAGTGGGGGGGGGGGGGGGGGGGGGGGGGGGGATGTTATTTGTAGTCATACTGTATGGAGCTAGGAACTCAGAAAGACACGAGTTGGAAAATTCCCAGTTGGGACAGTCAGAATGACAACAGCCAACAAATCTTTATTCAAGTATGCAGATTATTAACAAATTCTATTATAGCTAAAACTGGCTATTTTGGGGTGAGTATAGGGTAGAGTGGACTGTCTCATAGCCAGGAGGTTGTGGGTTAAATCCATTTGTCAAAGTGTCCTTGAGCAAGACACTAAATCCAAATTGTTCCAGTGGAGGGACTGAACTATATGGTGTGTGAATGAGTGAATGTGACAAACTGAGTGGAAAAAGCAGACTGGAGAAACTAAAACACCTTAATGTGGAGTCATATCGCATTATGTTGTCCAGACTTTCCATGACCTCCCACTTTCCCAGTGGAGTTTTCTCACCTTGATGGAATTCGGATCAGTTTTTCCCACTATGAGGTGGTAACTTTACCACTTTTCGTTATCTTCAAGTAAATGTTTACATTTCCTTTCATTTCTATATTTAATGTATCAACAGCATACAATAAAAAATAAGGAAAACCATATCTTTTTAAATGTTAAAAAAAGAAATTCTTTTTTTCCATCAAATTGATAGTCATTTTGTGTTAGGGGAACTCTCACAGTGCAGTCATAGTTTAAACTTACAAAACCCATTTTCGAGGGAGTTTCATGATGTTAAATGAAAGAGGAACCATTTGTTGATTTAGGTGAAACAAATTGAAGAACTGGGAAAAATGCATGACATTTTTTTGTCATTTATTACTTTTGTTAGGAATTCAGAAAGTTAGCATTTAAGAGATTTCAAACAAAGTCACCAAGTAATCTATTCTACACTGGGCTAATGGTGACTGACAATGTTGTCCTGACATATTAAGATTTAGCTTTTTTTTGATGGTCAAAATCATTCAAGTGAACTAAAACTGAGGTTCAGTTTTTTTTTCTTGAAAGACCAGAAGTTATTGATTAAACTAGAGGAAGTTGGCAGCCAGTGGATGTGACCCCCTTTTCCACAAGACCCAAGCATTAACAATAACAATCACCGGATAGCTGGAACCCTCAGGCTTCTGAGAAACAGACACAACCTTTCAAACAATGAAGCCATGGCTATAAATACTGACAAAGCATAAGAGCTTATCCGCCAGTCTTTTTCAATGTATAATGCACATATTGATATTGTAATAATGGTAATATATCGCGCAGCTATAGCGCCAGCCCTCTGGAAGTTTTTGCTTCAACTTGAAAACATTTTTGCATTGCTATTAATATTGCAGCCCAGCTGTTGTCTTACTGGAAACTATTTTGATCCAAATGTAAACCAAATGCTGACAGGTCTGGAAAGTCGCTCTGCTCTTTCGAGTAACTGTGTGTAAACACGATACTCCACAGCAACACAGTCTCTCAGATAACGCACGTGCGTTTTGCCAGTGTATCGTGTGTTTGTTAATCCAAAACTGCTTCTGTTATTTTTACATCTTTAAGACTGTAAACACACTGAATGCCACACACACTGTCGTAAGGCCAACAAAACATAACTTGAACATATTCCTCCTTCCAATCTGTCCTTCCTCTTCTTCATTACCTTGTGTCTTTATCGCGCTCGCATACAGAAACAGAACACAGTGCTGCTCTTTGTGGCTGCTGTCGGCTCCAGACAAAACACTGAAGATATAGAGATGTGTTTACTGCACTCGCAGAGAGAAAGGCTCCTTTGCTCTGACTTTTGACCCTGGACAGCCTCGGCATGCTGGTTCAAGCCTTTTCTGAACCCTTGAATCCTCATGGAAGCATTAGAAGAGGATGAATAATTATCCAACCTTCTCTTAGCCTTCTCTCTGAACAGTGGGCATCTTGCAAGATCGACACAGCAAGTGCATGATATCATCTGGCAACTTCTTCTGAAATGTTGAGCACATATTTTCCTGAGCAGAGAGCTGTCAGTACTACTGTGTGCACAGATCCTCTCAGAACCGTGTGCAGTAGCATCGGCAGGCATCGCTGTTAGCTGAATGTGTATTTTCTTTCAGCTGTCCCCATAAACACTTGTTTATTCTTCATGATCTGATTCCAGCCAGCAGCCACGACTAACGTGTGCTATTTCTGTCTGAAGCCAAGACCTCGGTGATTTTAACTAAGATAAAAACATTACTTTGCGGGCAGAGGGAAGCTCCCTAAACTCCAAGTAAAGCTGCTCTGTGGCTCTAACCGTAGAGTTCAAAGCTTTTTTTTTATACGCAAGACTGTGAAATATTGGCTGATATTGACATAAGAGTGAATATATTTATTGAAAAAAATTATATATTCTTAACTTTAGATATACAATTATACAAAAATGAATATTTTGACCGTGTTTTTGCAGCACACGCTGATACACATTGAAGCAATTTCATCAACTTTTACATTGATAACTACATTATTAGTACATTGTGGATAAATTTAGCTAATACAGATTACACAAAACAGAAGTAACCGGCTGTGAATCCCAGATGAGTTTCCATCTACTCCACATAGCAGAAATATGTAAGTAGAAGTAAGAAGTCAAAGGTCCCAAAGTGTATATGTGATTGAATTTCACATTCCAGAGCACGTTTTCATCACTTCAGCATAATCAAAGCATTGCACACACTCACACACACACACACACAGACACACACACACGTCACTGGTGACAGCTGTCATGCAAGATGCTCAACATGCACTGGGCGCAACTTGGGGTTCAATATCTTGCTGAAGCCAACAGCTGTGTAGTTGTTGCGGTTGAGCATGAGTCGAATGTGTGTATGGGGGTGTGTGTAGGTCTTATCAGAAATTCTACAGGAGTTTTATTTCAAAATGAGGATTTTGCTTTGAAGTCATTCCAGGAAGTCCAATCTTTTATTCAGCCATTACAATTTTGTCCATTAAAAAAAAAAAGTTCATCTCTTTCTCATTATTTGTGTTTATGGTTATTTTCTAATTGATCTCATTGTTTGCTTGAAAAAATATTGAAGGTTTCTTTTTTACATTTGCATGCATGATTCACTTGGATTTCACTGGGATTCCTCAGCATCTGTGAGAGAATGTGGTTGTGAAGCTGTCAGACAGAACTCTGTGGAGGAGAAAGTCCCCGAAAGTGAAGCATTCAGCAGCGCCCAGCAGGAGATACAGTGTCCTGACTCCCAGGCGTGGCCACTGTTTCCTTCTCACTGAGCTGGAAGCTCGTGTTTAACTGGTCACATGCCGTTCCTATAGAGACCATGTTGACTGTGACTGTGTGTGTGTGTGTGTGTGTGTGTGTGGGCACCAGGAGCTGGGGGTGTCTGGAACGCAAATCACCTTCAGCTGTCACTGTGCTCCACTGCACACACACTCGTTCAGGATCTGTTCTCCACTCCTGGATTTCAAAGTTGAGTGTTTTATGTGAAGAGGTTAGATTGAGTGATCAGAGTGGATTCATTTCTTCTTGTGCCTCGTCACACCTGACTCCATATTTACTCCCGTAAATCCTTCCAGTTATTTAGCAGGTGCTACATGAAGCCCCCTGGTTTGGCCGGGGGCGGGGGGGACAGCGTGGCGGCACTATTTTCTACTCACCATCCTAATTTTGGTCGGCGCTCCCCGAGTGGGATTCAAGCGGCAGCAGTTTCCTGGACACCCACGTTCACAGATTTATCCTCCCGTGATTCATCGCGAGCGAGCGAGCAGGTCACCGTTCGAAATGTCACAGAAATTAAATTTAATTTATGTGCGCTGCCTCCGCCAGCTGCCCCTCAGCCCTCTTTCCTGATTTCATTTAAACCCTCAGCGCTGGTAGGAGTTCATGAGACGTCCGGGAGACGGTTGTAGGAAAAACACAACAAGACACAGACGGACAGAAACTTTTTCACTCTTTCCTGAAATGATTCATTTCTGGATCTGTCATCATTGAATAAATTTCAGAACAAGGTTGGAACTGTCAAACAGCTTTGAATCATAATTCACTGGCAAATTCAGGGATTTATCCCAAAATTCAGGTTAACCAATGTTTATTTAAATCAGTGGTTCCCAACCTAAGGCGCAGGACTCCTCAGTGGCCTCGGTTTAGCCTGTCCTGAGGCTGTCAATCATGTGGAGTCATGTGATTTCCACCGCTTCTGTTTTTTCAGGTTCATTCTGAAACAGAATTTCCCACAGTGTTTCGTTATGTAACTTCCTCTGAGCTGATCATGGGAGATTCAGATCACGATTTTTTACCCCTTCCTTTTTAGATCAAATGTTTGAAATCTGGTTTGATTTGTGTGAAATGTTCTTATTTTTTCCACTTTGTAATGCTTTTGCTCACGGACTTGTGGAGCTTCAGTCGGCCTGACTGTCACCGTCAGCTGTTTCTCAGCACGCTCTGGTGGCACAGCTGCTTTGCAGGGATCTTTTCATCACAACTCCACTTTCAGATCTTAAGAGCCAGGGGGGTGGGGGGGGTTCAAAGCGACAGCTCACACTAATGAAGTTAAACTTTGCAGATCATGGATTTTCTTAGATCTTTCACAACAATAATGGGAAGAAGTGAGTAAATACTGGAAAGAGATCAAAATAAATTCAAATCTTCAAACCTAAACTGCCATTTAACCTGTTTGTATTGTGTTTAGGTTTGAATTCCTGTGTGTTCCACTGGGATCTTTCAGAAAGAAACTGATTGCAGTGGAAAAATGACTTTATTTGTTCGCGGTTTTCCCAGCAGTCTCCACATGATCGGCCACAGGTGATTGATCTCCGACCACATGATCGGGGTTCGATCTCTCACTCTGCCCGAGGATAACCCAATAAACCCAGACTTGTTCACAGTGGTGTGTGGCCACCTTGTACGGCAGCTGTCAGTGTGTGTGAGTGTGTGTCTGAAAGAGAGAAAGAGTCCTGTTCGTCTCTGTCATGTGGTTGTTGTGGGTGGAAGTACAGAACTGTTCTTTGGGAGAACTTGGAAGAACATCGTGTTTATAAAAGTGCAAGCACGTGCGCATGCACACACGCACACACACACATGCACGTAGCCAATTTTGACATAGTTTGGCTGTGCTAATGTGTGTTAAGTGAAGGGTCTGTATGTAACACCTGCAAAGAATTGTGGGATATAAATGTAACACTGATTTTTCCTGGTAGCCAATTTGTGCAGATTTATCACAAAGTGTGTGTGTGTGTGTGTGTGTGTGTGTGTGTGTGTGTGTGTGTGTGTGTGGACACTAGAAACTGTGAAGCATACTTTGCAAGTACAAATAGATTTATTCAGTCAACAGATACACTGAGTGTGTTAATGTAACTCCCTTCCCCTCAACTGGGCAAGGATTTTCTGACAATGCAAGTGGTGGACGTAGAGGATGTTTTTGTGCAAGTGCGTGTGTGTGCGAGGGTGTGTGTGTGTGTGTGTGTATTTTGCACATGTAGCTGGCATGTGACTTTATGTTTGTGACAGAGACAGAGAGAGAGAGAGATTGCTCTTCTGCCAGTGTATCTACTGTGTGTGTGTGTGTGTGTGTGTGTGTGTGTGTGTGTGTGCGTGCGTGCGCGTGCGTGTGCGTGCTCTGCAGTGTGTCAGCGTAGCCTCTCTAATCTCTGCCCTCCAGCTTTGCCCCTGCTGCTGCTGGACAGCTTCCCTCCACACTTTAAACAACCCTGATGCGCTCATGCGTCGGTGATATTAGAGATGACACCGGATTCGATTTTCTTTTGAAAGCAGATTAAATAATCAGTTTTGTATCGCGAGATAATTTCTGAAAAGGTTTGAAGTCACTAAAACAAGGACAGAAAGAGCTAAGCGAGTGGGAAAATTGGCACCCGTCTGCAGATGAATAAATTAGCTCCACCAAACAAAGTCAAAGCCAGTCAGACTGACTGCAGTTTACCTTTCAGCGGTCGGGTTTTAAACTGTACACAGGACCTGGAAAGAGCTTCAAGCTGAGCTCAAACAATGCAGAGTTCTGTTTTGATCTGGGATCAGACGCCAAGCACTAAATCAAACAACTCTCAAATGTCAGAGAGGACCGCGCTACAGTTCAGGGTCAGCTGGACGGCGAACAAGGTGGGGGCATCATCATGATGTAGGGCTGCGTTACTTTAATGGGGATGTTGAAGGAACAATGCAATCTAAAGTCGGAGTGTCAGCAAAAGGTGAAGAATTTGGACCCTCGAGCAGCAGGACAGTGAGCCAAAGCTTTCACCCAGCAGCACAAAGGAAATAGTAGTGTTTCAAATCCTGACCTAAATCCGTCTGCAAGTCTTCACGAGGAGCTGGAATCTGCACCTGTAGAAATACATTCTGGAGACTACAAAGATATTTGATGCATCATAGATCAAGAGTGTCAGCAAACAGGTGCGAGAAGCTTCAATGTGAATTAAGAGAGATTTGGAATTCTCCAGTGCTGCCAAATACAGAAGCACAATATTAACGAAAGCTCATGATATCTCTTCAGGGTAGGTTGTTCAGTAACTTTGACCTTTTTTTTCATATTGCGTACGTATTGTGATGATAGACGTTTATTAAAGTGCATCTGTGTAGTTATTATAAATCGTACTATAAATCTGTGATGCCAGTGGCTCGCTCTGACAGTCCAGTTGAACTTAACACCGCACTGATGACCCCGGGTGACCTGACCGGCTCCAGCTCTGCTCTGCTTCGAGCTAAATAAGAAACCTGACATCCAACTGTCTAGGACTGTTAAAGCACTTCGGTTTTTAGATGTGGAAAGCAGTCAGGAAGTTACCTTTTCAATCACTTTTCACATAGTTTCTTATAAGCTTATAATGCTTATAAGCATTAGATTTCTTAGTTTTCCATCTCCTTGTGAAGTTATATTATGACATATTTTAAAGAAAGGTACCATTTGGGATCAGGTATGGAGAACATCAGGAATATTTTGACTTTAAAAAATTTAACTTGTGAGTGAAACACACATAATGAAAGTATTTATCCAACTGCAAACAGCCTCTATTCATGAGAGCCTTGACGGCGCTAGATCACTACAGTACTCGTTTGTCTGATAACGTATAATAGTCATAGTGTATTAGAAGCAGTGAGGCAGATGGGGTATTCATCAGTGTGATAACAAACAAGAAGTGCATTTTACAGCACAAGTTCATTCCCTTTCAGCCATTTTCTCCCGATTACTGATTTAATCCAAACTTAAATAAGAGTGACTGTCATGGGAAAACATTTTGGGATAAGTCCTGATTTGCACAACAGATTTAAAATCTGTATCTTTAAATTTGATATTAATCTAGGGACGGAAACACAAGATGGATCAGATCAGAAACCCCAAACCGAAACTGCAATATCTACAATGAGACCAAAGATTCTGTCATAAATTATTTCCTCATGAAGTTTTTTTAGGCTATAATGTCAAGTAAGTTAAGATAAATAATAAATAGACCAAATCATGTTTTCCATTTCCACTTCCAATATCAGCTCAGTGTCACAGTTTTGCTCCTCTGAACGGGCATGAAGAGCGTCCAGATTCTCTTTCTTACCTCCCATCATCCTCTCCTGAAAGCTGACTCCCTTCCCTCCCTCCTCCCTCGCCGACACCCTCGTCTCGGTGCTCCCCGCCGCGCTCGCACTCTGACATATACACTTTTCCAACCCACTCACACCTACAAAAGCACCACTTACCGCTAGTGGCACTGCTAATTACCTCTCGGCGTATCTCCACCTGTCACACACATGCGCGCACGCGGACGCACGCACACACTCACCTGTGTGTGCTTTATCTCGATGGCTTTCCAATGAGGCGCTTTTTGGGGGTGGTGTTGGAGCGACTGGCGGCTCTGTCAAAGAACTTCCCATTCAGTAGATGCAGAAAAGAGAGGAAGAAGAAGAAATTCCACTCTGACAGAAGCAAGGCATGGGTGAGTTACAGACAGAAAAATTTGTCTTTATTGAAAAAAATATGCAAATATAGCACAAAACATGTAAAATTAAAAACAAAAAAAAAAAAAAACAATGCAAGAGTGTGAGCGTTCGTTTATCGTGTAAAAGCACTCTTTCTGTCACATGAGCTCAGATCTGGAGCTTAAGCGCTGGGTTGGAATCCTGGTGGGGTGAGTGCAGGCCACCGCTGTGCCCATCCTGCCCCCACCACCTCTTAGTTTCACACGCCACGCTGAAATGCCTCCTGGTTACTAATAAATCGAGCATCGATGTGTTTTGCGCGGCGGGCGGACGGACAAGGACGCGTGTTTGTCAGCAGGCCCACTCGCGGCCGCAGCCTGCCTCCCTCTTCACTATATCTCCGTGACTCCGAAAATAGCAGGAGTCTCTCCGTTCTGCTCCAGAGGCTCCACTTTACACCCTCCACTCCACAAACCGGCTCCACGTCCGTGACTGAGGAGGAAAGCACATCATGTTATTGGGGAAAAAAAAGATTCAGCCAAAACACCACTCAGATGCATTGATTACTTAAAATTGTTTGCAATAAAGTCACACCCATTATTGTCATTTTTTTGGTTTTGCATTTGCTCACAAAGGAGTATTTATTCTGTATTCATGGTTTTGCAATGTTTTACTAATGTCAGCCTGAAATAAGAGAAGTGCTGTGAGTGATCTGATCATAAAATCTGCTTTCATCTGTGGTCACACTCCTTCTCTGTAACAAATGTCTCTTCACCACGTGAAAGACATGAAAGCCACTATTAGCCTATTTCAAACGATTTTTTCGCACTAGTAGAAACCCCTACTGTGTGTGTGTGTGTGTGTGTGTCTAATCCAAGCTTTGGAGTGTGTCCGTGCTCAGTCCGTCTACATGCAACCACAGATTACTTCACATGATCTGGGACAGGTGTGTGGAATCATGCGGATTAGTGTACAGTATACATTTTGAGTGTGTGAGTCCATCCTGTAGTGTGTGTGAACCAACGGCAACATGCGCGTGTGTGTGTGTGTGAGGAAGAGTGAGAGAGGAGGGAGTCAGTGCAACATACTGAGATTAAAAGTGTATCTGTATCTGTGTGTGTTTCTGCCGCGGTGTGTCTGTGCGCTCCTATCCCAGATTACCCTAAATTTATCTCTGGCTGCAGACTGACGATCTGACATGTCGTCACTGCTGACATTGCGGCTGACATCACCAGCAATAACACAGGATGTCCTTTTCTGATTGCTATTTTTAATCTTTTGGCTGCAGAATTGAGAGGATTTGATAACGAAATGATTTCGGGGGGGGGGGGGGGGGGGGGGGGGGATCATTACGATCAGGCGCAGGCTTTAAAATCACATCCCGCTTTCCCAAATAATAGCAAAGTAATGTCAGCTGAGGAGTCCATGCTGTAGTTAGGGGTGAAGTGGTTAATAAACATGAGCAGAATAAGTTAATCACCATACACAGGTCAATTCGCTTTAGCGCTGTCAAGAATTAAAGAATTTCCTCCTGGGATTAATAAAGTAAATAGGGAGATGAAATCAAAAGGTTTAAGGTTTGTTTGATTCCCTTCAGCCTGAGCTCCACCTCGGTCCTGGGCCTGGAGAGGCTTGTTTGTGTTAATGTTTTACTCAAAGGAAGTATTGATTGGGAGTTGAGTTGAAGCTGTGGTCGGGGTTTAGCCGGTGGCTGGATCATGTTACAGCTGTTGGTTGCTGTTAACACACTCGACTTGCTTCCCTGCGGTTGTATGTTTTGGCCATAAAGGCTCTGTCGTTTTATGAAAATAGTTATTTTCTGTAAGTAACATTTTATTATTATTTTTTTGTTCCATGGCTACAGGTGATCCTGACCGTTTACCTCAATGACACCCAGCAGATGCTAACCGAGGTCCCGGTTACTCCGGCAACCAGAGTGGTCGATGTGGTCGAGTACTGCAAAGAGGCCGGGGAGGGCGAGTGTCACCTCGCCGAAGTATGGAACGGCCACGGTGAGTGCGTTCTTCACTCTTCCCATGATTAATGGAGATGCTAAGTGATTGCTGAGTGAAGCCGAAGCAGCGGCGCGGGCCACGTATTGACCCGAACGGCATGAAAGCAGAAACAACACACTCCAAACAAGGTGAAGGAACAATTGAGATTCAAAAGGTCGATTAAATTCAAGTGTCTTGATTGATTATTGTTGAAAGTTCCTGCGTTCTACACCTGCATCTCCGCAACAGATTTCACCAGAGGCCGCTACTCATATAATTACTATTGACAACGTGTCCTGTCTGCTGAGCATCCCAGTATTTACATGATTCTAATCTGGTATTAGATGACGGGATAATCCCGGTGTGACTGGCCCACATTGCTTTCTATGGAACTAATTATAAACACAGACCTATATTGCTGGTGAAATCAATGCAGCGCCGTACTGTACGCCCTCGTGAGCCGGAGCGGGCCCGCCCCGTCTCACGCAGACACTGAGGGCTCCTGTCTACATTAAAGCGTGACCCACATCCATTCAGTCATCGCCGTCAAAGCAGCGATCGGCGCAACAAGGCAGGGCGTTTGTGTTCCGCGGCGGTGTGACTGAGCGGTCAGACGTGCCATAAAACGGCTTTAATGCTACACAGTGTCTCCCAGAGACGCTGTAAAGCAGCTTGCGATGAACGACGGGATGAATGGTATGTCAAAGTGTCGCCGTGCGCCGGGTGGCCTGCCTCAAGGGCGCGACTGGGCTGCTCTGTGTGTGTGAGTGTGTATGTGTGAGTGGGTGGCGAGGTCACTGAGCATTTTGTCTACACGTGTGCATTTTACTTTGATGGACTGTTGTACTTACTGCTGCTATTCCACCCTGACATTTTTCTAGTTTGTCACTTCAGATGGTATATTAGAGGACATGCGTTTGAAAATCTAATTTATATCACATTTTTAAAAGAAGCTGTCGATTTTGACTGGATCTTTACAATGAAATCAGTCCTGTGATTGCAAAGGTTCGTGACTTCAAATTAAAAGCCACAGTTTAAAAAAAATAAAATGAAAAACTTTCTATTTTATGTTGTGTTAATATAGACTTATTCAGAAAGTGAATACTCATTTGAACTATATAAAATCAATCAATCTGCCGACCTACAAACCAATCTATAAATCATACAAACAATGTATTAACCAGTTAATCAATAGACAGACTGACTGACTGATCGACCGATCAACTATTTAAATAATAAATTGATCCAACAATGACTCAAACAATCAATCTGTGCATATCAGTTCAGCCCCTGGTGTCCCAGAGGTTAGATTGATGTGTTAATGCCGAAAAATCGCCCCAAAGGGATCAATAAAGTATGAAACAAAAGGAAAATTTCACCAGTCGACCTGTATGTTGAACAATAGCACTGAGATTTGTGTATTTTTGTGACTGACCGTTCCTCCGCTGTGTGTTTTCTCAGAGCGCGTTCTCCCTCAGGAGTTACTGCTGCTGGACCTCCTTCAGCAGTGGGGGGCCAGGAGGCCGGAGGTCAGCTTCTACCTCAGACACTGCCCCTCCTGGACGCAAGGTACAGCTCAACGCCCTCAACGCCGATTCCTTAAACCTGCCCGCTGCCTCACGGCCTCACGGGCAGACCTCTGCTGAGGGATTGGCAGAATGTCCGGGGTGTGTGTGTGTGTGTGTGTGTGTGTGTGTGTGTGTGTGAGGGTTAGAGGTAAAGTCAGGGACTCGGTCAGGAATTAGCCAGATAAGATGATTAGCGTTACATAACGCGATGGGAGGGTGGGTGGCGCGTTCAGCCGTGAAACAGAAAACACACCAACGAAGGAGTGCGAGTGTGTGTGTGTAGTATTTGTGAAAACTAAGAGCATCTCTGAGTTTTGGGACAACCTCACCACCTGCTGGCTTGTTCCCACCCCCCCTTCATTCATTAAAGAAGTAATTAACATGCATTAGAATCTCATTACGATGTGATTCTAGTGAGCTGTGAGGTGTGTTATGGATAATGAATTAAACATAACATTATCTTTAGCCAGCTTTTTTTTTTTTTTCCCGAGCTCATTAAAGTTTTCTCCTGTGTGTTATGGTTGTTTGTTGCTTCCGGACCTGAACCTTTATTTGTAGCATATTTATGCTACATCTGATCTCGTTCCCTACCGAAGCTCGTGCCAGCAGTGAACAGTCGCAGCTCGTGTGCCTGGAGATCTATAACAAGTTTATGAGCGGCAGGGTGAGATCTGGGGGAAGATGAAAGGAGCGGGAGCTCATGTAGTCGCCCCGCAGAGAAGAGAACACACACTTCCTCTCCTTGATCGTGCGGTTTTGAACTGTCAGTACATGCCATCACGCAGAAAGCAACGCCATGTGTGGCATTCGGGGGGACGGATCGGGGCAACGTGGCCCGTCTTCCCTCCCGCTTCATCCTAACTGTTTCGGTGACTTTTGGCTGCCAACTGTCTCAAATCATAAAACGGCTTCTGAAGCAAGCCAATTGCTCTCGGAGGAGCCGCGCATCACGTTGCTTCAATGCGGTAGTTCCTAATCTTTGTTCCCCTCTGCAGTGTGCCCAGGTTTCTTATAAAAAAAAAAAAAAAAAAAACGCAGCAGACTGCTTAGCGAAACGTTGGCAAACGCTCTCAAGAGCATTGAAAAGCATTTGGGAATTTCCCATCCGTGGATCAGACCAGTCAAACTCATTTCAGCTGAATTTAATCCCAGTTGAGCCAGACTGGTGAAATAAGAGCATAATAAACAACTTTATGTTTTTTTTTTTTTTTTTTTAATGTGCAAAAATGTAATGAAATCAGCAACTCTGTCCTCAATTGGGCTCACATGCTTTCCTCTTTGAATGTTTCATCCAAGTTTGCAACAAATGACTTCAGTGTTTCTCCTCTGACTTCTGCTGACGTCTTCAGCATGCAACGCATTTGAACGAATTCATCCTCGCCGTATAGATTTGATATATTTATGCAGATTTTTGTTGTGTCTATGAAGGCTACCATTACTGAAGCAGTACGGTCTTTACTATGTAAACTGGAACAAGCAGTGGCTTTCACTGAAATCTTTCTTTATCATTTTTACATTCAGAGCAGGGAAAGCTTGTCGCACTAAACCCCACTGCTCCCTGTTACCTGCTCTCTGGGACAGCGTCTTCCTCTGTCAGCTTCAGGACTGAACCTTCTCCATAATGAGTCCTTCAGCAGAGATCAGACTCTCCTCGGTTTAATTGAACAGACGTAATCAACTCTTCTATAACCACATCAGCTAATGATGCCTTTCTCTCTATTTATGTAATTACACTCTTTTATTAACTCCTCCTCCAGCTGTGGCGACTTCGCTGTGTTTTCGTAGCCGATCAATTTGCCCAGAATGCTATTTTAAGTACTCGGTAGACGCTAAAAACACAATTTTAGCTTCTTTATTGAACGTGGAGTCCTTATGGCAGTACTTTATTGACTGGAGGTGAGACCCAGAGCTGTGTGGGATTACTCCAGATTGAACCTGTCTGGTTTTAATAGATTTAAAGTGATTGATGGTGTTTATAGATAAAACTGAGGACAAATTATCAAGCTGCATATAGACCAAAGAGGTCTAAGGAGGGAGGGATACAGAGGGACATATATTATAGCTTGAAAATTAATTGCCGTTTATAGGAAAAGAATATAGAAACTATTACAAAAAAAATTGCTGTTGCATGTTTTTTGTGTTATTAGCAAAGAGCCTGGACAGCAGAGTCATCACTTTAATTCAACGCTTTGTCCTGAGCTCCTCCAGCAGGCGCGTTGCCAGTAACATCCTCTCCATGTTTAGCAGCAGCAAGACAGACTAAACATAAATAATGAGGACAAAGAATTTAGAACTTCTGCCAACATATACTGTGAAAATCCAGAGAGAAATGTTGAAATAAATATCAAACTTGCACAAACAATATGACAGTAAACTCAAAAATGAGATAATTAATGAAATATGGTCATTTTGATTTATATTCAGTGACAGTTTTCACAACCTGAAGCCTTTCCATTGTCTTTTCACTCACACACACACACACACACACACACACACACACACACACACACTTGGCTGAATGGTGAATTAAAGCCAAGGTCCTCTTTCTTCTCCTGTGTGTATGTGTGTCAGTCACATTTCTGCCAGGTCACCGGGCGCAGCTCGCCGCCTTCCATTTTAATTTAGTGTGTCAATATCTCCGTTCTCATTTCTTCCTCATTGTTCATTTATATGCAGGAAGTCAGCAGCCTTTGGAGCAGAGCTGGACCGCAGAGACAGCCGAGAGTGCTAATGACGGGGTAGGTGTGCGCGCGCACACACACACACACACACACACACACACACACACACACACACACACACACACACACACACACACACACACACACGATATCCTTATGAAACCATCGAGGTATCCTAACACTAACCTTGACAACTCAGTGTCTCCGTACCTCCTCCTTACCTTGACCTAATCCAAGTTTATCTTGCAGTTCAAGCTTCTACCACTAGATGGTATGTTGAGTCAGTTAAAGAAGCACCAGGAGGGATAGCACACAGTCCACAGTGGTGTTTACCAGACTCTCGTCTACAGGCTATAAACTCAGTGTCAAGGAGCAAAAACTCTAAGATTTAACTGGGAATAAAGTGTCTCAGACACACCTTCTCATGTAAAACGGAGCCATGGTTTGGATTTTAAGTCTTACCCATTTAGCCGTAACTACGTTACCTTAACCTTAACTTAACCCTCACCTTCACACACATAATGACACACACACACAACCACCAATCTGGACCAGAGCACTTAGAGGAAAAGAGGGAGAGGGCGAAGGCGGGCTTCACGGTAACGGCAAGAGCGCCGTGCGTAATGTCTATTTTAAGAAATCAGTAATTATGCTCAAAACACTCAGAAAACAAACAGGCCGGGGCTCGATCCTTCTTTCTCCTGATTGGCTTCCACCTGTTCAGCTGGCCCAGATTTGGAATATGTTTTATGATCTTTTTATTTACCTCTTAGATCTTTGATTTAAACTGTTTAGTGGCACATTAAGACGACGACCACAGCGTGAAACAACATCAAGGAGAAATCATTTATTTGATCCAGATGTTGCACACAATGAGAAGACTAGTATAAAACTACCCGCAGCTTCTCTTTGAAATGATGGAAGCTGAAAGTGATTACTGCCTTTACTGGCTAATAGTTAGTTTTCGTTTTGTTTGCCAGCTTGGTACTTTTAAATGATGAGCCAGTAAACAATGCGAACCTGAATTTATTTCCAAAACACTGTCAGCTTATAAAAAGGCCCGCATTTAATGGGACATATTGATTTCTGGAGTGAACCTGTTAAATCTTCAAGGTGTTTTCTGGTTGAAACAAAGGACACTGGTGATTGGTGGACTTGAGCAGAGCCCTGGGGATTGTTTCCTGGTCTTAATGTCCCTCTAATGCAGATGCAGCTGCTTGCTGTGATGCTTGGCAGACTTTGGAAATGAGATGACGGGAGCTCAGAGCTCCTGAGAGGAAAACAGTTGAACTTCAATATTTTTTTTCAAAGAAGAGATAAAAATACAACCTGGACAAAGAATGTGATGAATCTGTGAGGCTGGTAGTGTCAGACAGTATTACCATTTGTGCAACACTGTGTGTGTGTGTGTATGCGTCCGTGCGTGCGTCCGTGTGTGTGTGCGGGTGTCTGTGTAGTCTAGCGGATTAGCCCGCAGTGGATTAGTGACAGTGATGATTACACTGCCCTAACATTAAGAACCATGTGAACACACACACACACACACACACACACACACGGTGGACACTTAGTACATACCCCTGTGCTACACTGTATAATTAGAGTGTGTGTGTGTGTATTCACTTAATGAAGCAGAGAAAAGGGGGAATTAGCCTTTAGCCACAGGCCTGATTCATTCTCCCCAGCTTACCGTGTTTTGTTTTGCTAGCTTGCGTTATCCTGTTATGTTCCCACACAACAGTGAATCATATCATAAAAAGAGCAGCTGACCTCACGCTCCGAGCTTTTTATTTGTCACTAACTGCTATTTTCAACCCTGCTAACCACCACATGTAATCCCAGACCAGACATTTGCCTTGCAGCTCTTGGTGAAGGCCATGGTAACTCAGTCACCATCGTGGTGTGTGTGTGTGTGTGTGAATACGTGAGCGCTGGTCAGTCAGTGAAGGTAGGATTAGCTTGGTCCCATGACATAACCAGGCTAAGAGGATTGTTAGGTAGCCAAGCGGCTCCTCCTTCTCCTCCTTCCTCTCCTCTTCCTCTCACCTCACCCACGACTTCACACTCGTCTCGAGGTCCCCGTCTTTCTTCGACCCCTACGCGTTACTTTTCGTTTCGGGCTGAGAAGCAGGAAAGAGTTTGAGGCATCGCAGGAGCACGGGGGTGAGTTTCAGAGGAGTGCTTCTTTTGTTTTGGACGTGGGTGTCTGTGTGTGCGGCTGCATCTCTGCAATCTCAACAGAGTGTGAGTGCGTTTGTTTTGCCTTCAATCCGCCTTACACCTTTTCGCCTCGTCATAAATAATAGAAGACGTGAAAAACTGGAAATAGAAGAAAACGCAGGGGTGACTTTGAAATGTGAGTAAATCTGTGTGTGTGTGTTTTATTGTTTTGCTTTATTTGTGGGGTCCAAGCTTGAAAGATAGATAGGTTTACTTACCTGAATTACTGGATCCCAAAACCCTTTACATGTATTTAATAGTTAAGACGTGATTTTAGTGTCAGTGTCACAGTGAGGCCTTTAGCTGTTATTGGTAGGCGGAAAGGAAACACTTTATATTAATGAATAAACCACAAAGTAAATGCTGTTCAAAATGTGTGTGTGTGTGTGTGTGTGTGTGTGTGTGTGTGTGTGTGTGTGTGTGTGTGTGTGTGTGTGTGTGTGTGTGTGTGTTTGTGTGTTTTTGTTTTGCCTCCAGAAACATCTCACACATTTTTTTCTCACAGTGTTCGTGATCCAAACCACACACACTGACTGGCAAACGTTTGTGTATCAGGACAAGATTTTGGGACTTTCGGCCTTTTCCTCCTCTGCGCTTGTCTCAGAATCAAACCCTAGTTTACAATCCGATGAAGACTGGATGCAGGCAGGGTGTGTCTTCAATCGCTCACATGTGTTTGGGTTTTATGGTTATATTGTGTGTTGGTACCAGTGTGTGTGTGTGTGTGTGTGTGTGTGTGTGTGTGTGTGTGTGCGCTTCAGCCGAACTTTGGGATATGGAAGCATGACTCCAGTCAGGGTGTGCCTCTTGCCGCTGTGTAATCATATCTGAAAACTCTCTGGAACTCAAACACACACCAGATGCTGATGTAAAGATGACGCCGATGACAGTGTGTGTGACACAGAAGGAGGTCATTTCATTGTGTTGGGGTCGGGGATTTGTTTTTCATCAATTACAGCAGTACGTCTCTTTCTTTAGTGACTTAAACATTGGATTAAGTCAGTCGAAGCTCAGCAATAATAATAATATCAGATGAGTCACCACTGATTGGACTGAAACTCCAGTGTAAAACACACATTAAACAACATTTAACGAATGCATTTGATGATTTCTGTTAATTGAAAAATACTGGATCAAATATCCTGTGGTGATGAAAATGTAGTTTGTGCTTTAGGGCCTTTCTGTGTACATTTTATTTTCTCCACAATCTAAAAATATACATCTGAGATGAATAGGACACTCCAAATTGACCCTGAGTGTGACTGTGTGTGGTTTTGCGTCACTCTACCGGTCACGGACTGGTGCAGCGTAATATGACAGGGATCAGGATCAGGATAAATGGACACTTGTTTTTAACAGTACACGGTGATGAAAGATTGAGAAAGCTGCACAAGGTTGAAAATTCAGCATTTAAAACTAGAACAAAATCAAACTTCTCCCAAAACTTGATTTCTTGGCAGCATTATCTGATATAAAAACAGCATCTCAAGTTGGCTGAGCAGCTTCTAAAACAAGTAAAAAAAAGGACTCCACCTCCACTGTGGGGAAGACTGCCAGGTAAAGTATGATGTTTTAAATACACAAAGATTTACATCTCCATAATGCAAAATCTCATTAAGATATTGAGAAAGTCTCTGAAGTCTCTGCAGTCAAGAAACAAGTTAAAACCAAATTTAGATCCTCAAATCTTCAGGTATGACTCTATTAAAAACAAACATGACGATCGATTTCAGATCATACCTTGGACTATGATACACTCCTGCATCCACAAATAATAAATAATAAATAATAAATAATCAATTCCACTGATGAAGGAGAAGGTGCCATGTGGTTCATCCGTCAGTGTTGAGTGAGAGAATGTGGCACTATCTCAACAATGAGAGGCAGGGCACATGGCCCGGGCACCAGAGAGACACACACGGACACACACTGGTACACAAGTTCAAGAAATTCAAATGAACCCTTACAAGCATCATGTATTTGATTTATGGAAACAAACATGCAACCCCAACAGGGCCTTGCGCCTATAAAGGCACCAAACTGCAGTAGCTTCCAGTTGACCGTGCCGTCCTGTGGTCCTGTCAATCCAGTCTTTAAATTAAAATCAAAACAGAACATGAATGATTGACAACTGACCTTATTTTCAGTCGACAGTTGAAACTCAAGTATCTAATATTTGCTTTGCAGCAGGACATGCTGCCAGACCTTTTTTTTTTTCCTTGTTTAGAGGAGCAACATTCTTCATTTCTGGAAGATGCTGCTAAACCACATTCTGCACGTGATCCATCAGCTTGAAAGAGCTTGTTTTAAACGACACCCTCCACCCATCTTCAAAAAGGCTTCATCCAGTTAAGTCCTGGAACCCTCTGGAAAAAGTGAAAGCAATACAACACACAAAACCTAAAAAAAAAAAAAACTGTCCAAACAATGACTGATGAGCAGCTGATGTCCCACATGAAGAAAGACAGTAAATTTAACTTCAGCTTCAAAACAGAGTGTTGGGAAAAGAAATGGTTTAATACTCCTAAATACTACCAGAAGAGAAAAATAACTCGGCACTCAAACTCAGACCGTGTCCCTCCCCTCCCAAACACACCCTCCAATAAACCTTGGCCCCAACACACACACACACACACACACACACACACACACACACACACACACACACACACACACACACACACACACACACACACACACACACACACACACACACACACACTTAAGGCACATGCAGAATTGAGTTTGTTGACCCCAGCCGTGTGTAACTGTATCCGCTTCCAGCTGCTGGAGGATATATTAAGAAGTGGGGTCCCTGTGTGTTTGTGTACCAGGAGTTGTGTTGATGCATTACCATGAATATTCTCTTTGGAAATGTGTTGGTGATAGTTGAATCCCCGTTGTGATATAAGTTAGTCATGTTGAGGTGCTATATGTGGATATGATAGTCTCGTCTGGTGATAGTCAAGTTGCCCGACGCTGAGTTCAAACATGTGATCTTTTCAGTTTAAGAGATGGTGTTTGTAACCAGCAGGCCACCGGCGTCGGTTTGTGGAGTCGCTCTGATAGCAGAGTTTTCCCCTTTGGTCCACCAGAGGCTTCAGGAATGTCTGAAGGCTGTTATTGGAGATTAGGAGGAATATTTATCCTGGAGGCGCACAGCAGATGGGCAGGAGATGGCTTTTATTACTGGTGAGACCTATGATCAGAACAGTGTGTGAGTGTGTGTGCGTGTCTGTGCACAGCATCACACACACACACACACACACACACACACACACCCTAAGAGGGTCAAATATCCCCATGTGCTTCAGATTATAGGCATGATTGCAACTGCAGTAACACGAGAGAAACTTTTAAGATTTCAGTGACTTGCACAACCTCGCTTTCACTGATCTTTTTTTCTCACACTGTACCTTTCTCTTTTTATCTGCCAGTCTACATTTTTAGCCAGAAGAGCAAGTAGTGAATGGATTTCGGTGTAAAAATGAGTGGTCAACAATCTTCAAGCGTCTTTACAAGTGGTTTGTTTGATTCCTGAAGACACAGACTAGATAATTGTCGTTGTAAAACTGCTGAAAACTAAAGAAACAGACAATTGGTAGCTTCCAACCATCTTGGGAGATGGCTCCACCTCAAGGTCCTGGTTGCGTCTTTTGGCAGGATTATGTACCATGTTCCACTGGAGAACATGGTTTCTTTTAATGGTTTAAATAATGTCTCTGACTGTCAATCCCGTCAAGCATTAGAACGATGTGCATGGTAAATAATACATACACGTAGGCCTCGCCTTCTAAATCTTCGATGACTTGAAGGTTCTGCTGCTAATATCTGAGACCGCAAGATATCCTCAGATCTGCGGAGTGTAGAATATTATCAGGATAGAGTCACTGTGAACGGAGGACTGATCTGAATGTGCTTTATTCTTTCTAGCGCTGCAATTGAACTAAAACACATGAATCAGTTTCATGGTGTGTATTAGAAATAAAGGAATGACAGAAACCTGCTGAAATAAACACACAATATTGGAAGTGAGACTTCAGTGTGAGCAGCTGCAAAAGAAAAATGTGTGTGTGTGGATGTGTGTAAGGATGAAAATGTGACGCAGCAGGAGTCAGCTGTTCGCTGTGTTTACTACCGCGTGTGTGAGTGTGTGTGTGCACTTTGGAGCAGCCCCGGCCACGTCTGGCAAGGATGTGTGCCACAAGATCGCCGCTCAAGCCTTTAATCCGCTGGCATCGTCGTCATCTTCCTCGCATCTGGGCCGAGTGGCGGAGGTTGACAGGAGCGCAAGCCGGTGCCCCGTCAGGCTGTGGTGCAGTGATTTCCCTTCTGAGAGAAGGTGGGAGAGAGAAGAAAGGGAGGTGTGAGAGGGCGGAGAGAGAGGGAGGAAGAGAGAGAGAGAGAGAGAGGAGGGGATGTCGCTGCAGCAAAAAGCCAGCTGCAGAGGGATGACAGTGTCTGAGAGGAAGAGAGATGGACCAATGCAGATATGATGAAAGAGGGGTATTAAGGAGATGGGGAAAACAGGGATGGAGAGGAGGGTGGGGAGGGTAAAGAGATGGTCAGAGGCGAGAGGAAAAGCTTGAAGGAGGGAAAGAAAATGGAGTGATGCAAAGTGAAAGAGGGAGATTGAAAAAGTGTGTGTTCCATCTGTTGTAATTGAACACAGTGTCACATCAGTGGGCTCCACTCTTCATTATCACGTCATGTGCAAACACACCAATAACCGGCAGAAGATTTGTATGAAAGGTAGAGGGAGGGAGGTAGAGAGGGAGTGTGGGCCGAGAGAGAGGAGAGAGAGAGAGGGTGAGAGAGCGAGAAAGAGAAGGAGAGCGAGCGTCGTAAATCACAGCACATCAGCAGGCGGACGAGAGGGAAAGTTGTGATAAGATTCGCTGTGGTTTTCCCCCCTCCTCCTCCTCCTCCGCCTCCTCCTCCTCCTCTCGTCTTCCTTTTGGCTTTTCTCTTCGGAGCCTCCGGCGACGTTTTCCTCTCAACTCGTCCCATTAAAGGTTGTCTCTGAGAGGCTGCGAGGATGGAGTGGAATGAGGTGGATCTGGTGCAGGAATTCACTGTTGAAGGACAATGCAGCAAAATTAAAGTCCGCTCCTGCAGGATCACATGGGACAGCCTGCAGGTAAATACGGAGCAGCGGGGCGCTGGGAGGAACTGCATGTTAACGTCAGCCCGGGGCTTCGGGTGGTGGGGGAGAAGGCGGGGAGGGGGAGTTCGGGGGAGGGCTGCGGGATGTCTTACAGCGTGTTAACAGCATGAGCGCAGGAAAACATGACACCGTGTCAGGTGTATTGTTAAGTTTTCAGCAGCCGTGAGGTGCATGCCTACTTTAGAATGACAGAAAGATGAGCTTTCCCGGGATAGAAACTTCATCTGCAGGAAATCCCAGGGCAAGTCATCTGTAATCCAGCATTTGACAGTCTGTTAAGCAAGTGAGCTGTTCGGTATGCAAATGTTGTTACTGCTTGCTTTTTCAATGCCAAACCTTTAAGAAATTAAGATTTTTTTTTTTTTCAATTCAGTCCAGATTAATTAGCAAACTTTATCAGGATGACATTTATTACCGTACTGTTTATAATTACTCTTCCGGTGATGCACATAACAGAACAGGTCATTAAGATTAACACAGTCCAAATTACCTGTGTTCCTGTCTCGAGATAACAGAATCAAACAGGCTCAGGTGTGATTGTGTTATCTGTAAAAGTTCATACAATATGCCAGACAGCGGAGGGGGTCTCCCCTCAACAAACCCCCCACAACTGCCTTCGTGATCATTTCCACGTCACCACCAGAGCAGACTAGTGGAGCAGGAATGCTAACTGTAAGGCGTCAATTAACTCGAAACTTATATTCACACACTTATGTGTCATTCTTTTCCTTGACATTAAATTATGTTGATGTCAGAAGTTGTTTAAAGCCATTAGGTTCTAATGGGGGCTCTAATTTGAAGGTGAAAGTCTGTTTACAGACTGCAACCTTTGCACCTGTTACATTTAATTTCTTGGATTATAGCTTATAAGGCAGTCGCATCCCAGCCGCTTTCATCAGAAATTGCAGCCTGAAGATAATAGAAGGTTAAGAAAATAATAATTAGAGGGGCTGAATGAGAGAGAAGAATTACTGTGGAATGAAAACTCATATTTTGGAACCCTTTAAAAACAGAGTGAAACTGTATTAAGTCTCAACAAAAGACCGCATCTTCAGTTAAATTCAAATACTTCCTTACAGATTATAGAGTGTTTATAGGAACTGTTTCTTCCCCTCTCATTTCTAATGTTACTCTGTTCTGTTGCACGCAGTATGCTGTGGCGAGCTGAGGAGCAGTCTCACTGTAAAGCAGCTCCTGCTCATGCAGGTGATTGCAGTGCAGAGAAGGGAGCTGCTGCACCGTGGAGCAGAACAATAGGAGCCCATTAAATGAGTCTGACTGGAGTTTTTTTTTCCTTTAATGTCATGGATTTTCCCTGCTGGGGATATGATTGCCTCTCTCGTCTCGCTCCGCCCACCTGTGCATTTGATACATCCACAGGTGACTGTGTCAAACTGGACGTGTGGAAGGAAATGTAATTTAAAAAATGAGTCTTTCTTTAAGATAATCGACTCCTTTGCGATGCTGTTTGTGTTGTTTTTACATGATGGAGATTGGTTCGCATCTGCCGACAGTTCGCCACCCACATTAAAGTGAGGATCTGCAGTATCTTATAGCACAGCAGTTAGCTTATGACGTGTGGCACAACTGGTTAGAGAACAAGTTTACTGTATGAAATATGTTCATGAGAATGATCGGAGTCGGTCCGAAAGCAGAGAGGCTGTCAGGGTCATTAATCACCGATGCTGATATTAGGATTGCACTAATGCTGCCAGACTCCAGTCTCTAAGCGGTAAGATACCCGGGAATCTAATTTGTTTCACTGATCTTGTATCGAGGAAGTGCCATAACCGTTGGGGTTGGATGCAGGGCAATAGACTTTCTCGTCAGCAACTTTCTGAGTCGCAGCACTCGAGCCTCCGCTCAGACCATTTTTTTGGGGGACATTTAGGAAAATGAACAGCGCAGTCAATCTTGGAGTCTCTCCAGTTCAAGTGTTTGGAAGCCAAGTTTGCCGTATATGTGGCCAGGATTAAGTTCAGACAAAAGACAACGTCCTCTAATGTATAATTGCTGGGGTACCACAGGGTTTAATTTTGGGCCCTTTCTCTTTTTATTTGGGTGTTTTTCAGTTGGGACACTTCTTCAGATTTACTGTATACAGAAGGACCACTGACATTTAAACACAAACATTTAATGCATTGGACTGACTTATAAATTCACCCTCAGGTTTATTTTTACGGAAGATAACTTTTCAAATCAATAAGAACAGCTCTCCAAAACTCAATTTTTTTTAAAGTGACGAAAGAAGCAATAGTTTGATACTTTTATCTACCTTTCCTGTGAATTATGCAGAGCAGCCATCTCCATTAGTCTCACAGTGACTCACAAAACTAAACATAATTGCAGTTTAGGCTATGATCATGAATTAATGTCACTCCGGCTTGAGCCTCTTATGGTGCCGCTATCGAGTAGCAGACCTGATGTGGGTTGATTTAAGACCTTATGCCACATGGTTGATCATTCATACTCTGTGTGTTGATTCATCCTCAAATTCATTATCAAACTCAAGAATATTTTCCCCATAAAATCCGAATTTGGAGATAAGCCTGAAAGAAATAATTTGCTGTTCATTTCAGTTGTTAAACTATTTGTTTCAGATGATGCTGCAGTGGTTAGATTGGGTTCAAATCTTAGTCGGTGCCTTTTTCAGTGAGGTTTGAATATTATTGAATATTAACCCACAATTAAAATGCATGCTTATCAGTGCAATTAGAGACTCTGTATTGGATATAGAGTGTGGATGTGTGTGTGTAAATAGGTCATTCCACTCAGGCCTAAACCAAACAAGCCCAATTGATGAAGGTTGTAATTCTGGCCAATCAGAAGCAGAGGAGGGCGGGTCATGGCTTTACTATGGCATGCTTGCTTCTTCCACTTTGGTGTTATTGTTTAATCATGGATGGAGCTGACCGGCTGTGGGCTGATTACAGCAGAGCCATGCAGTGACTGAGTTAATTAACACATTGTGCACTTATCTAAAAAATTTAAATGAAACCAAATAACAGCCACTGTGTGCAAAAAGTCAAATAAAACTCTTCCTTCAGGAAGTTGGTGTGTGCGCGCGCTTTTGTGTGTGAACATAAACAATAGCAGGATATCTCTGGGCTGAAACCTTTCACTCCTATCGTCTAAGGACGTTTCTCTCCTCGGCCACTCACATTTCTGCCGCAGTGTCTGGAAATGTCTGTTTGAAAGAAAACAGCGCTCTGATAGCAAAATAGAGAACCGATGATTAGATTTCTCCCCCAGCTGATGTTGATGTCGCGGCGTTGTGATGACTGAGGCTGATAGGTTTTTGGCAGTTTACCTCCAAACCGGTACTATAATTCTGTCAGTCTCCCAAGGCCACCAGCTGCTGGCCTAATGACATTTCTGGAGCTGCTCTGTGGCCTACAGTGTCAGGTGATCTGTGTGTGTGTGTGTGTGTGTGTGACTGTGTTTCATCGCCTGTCACTGTTTTGGTTTTCATCATGTCGGAGACGCCCATATATCGCAGTGACTTGAGACATGGGAGAAACACAAACACATGGATGGTCTCATGGCCATACTGGAATAATATAATAAGCAGGTCTATTGATATGTGTGTAATGTGTGTGTTTAGGTTCCCCGTGTGGAGCTGACCCTCTCAGAGCTCCAGGAAATGGCCACGAGGCAACAGCAACAAATAGAAGCTCAGCAGCAGATGTTGGTCGCAAAAGTAAGTGTTATACACACACATACGCACACATACACATATACACACCAGATGGATTACCTGTCAGTTGCTGTAAGGTTGCCCACATTACAGTGTTTCAAAAGGTTATATTTGAGACCTTTCAGAAATGTGTGTGTGTGGGGACACATACATGTCCTCTTCAGAAAGGTGTGATCCAGGTCAGGGTTTACAGGCCGGCAGGATGAAGCAGCTCCATCCAAGTCGCTGGACCGCCATTAAGCTCCGGTTTCCGTGTGAGACCCAGACCCAGATCATGGTCAGTTGTTCTCATTCCCACGTTCAGGAAGTGACCTTTGTGTTGACTGGAAATGAGGTGAGCACAGGAGACACAGCTGCTGGGAACCACAGTTTCCTCCAGATGCTGGGCCGATGAAACAGTTTCTATATTCGTTTGCTGTCTGCTTTGGATAAAATGACTAAATAGTCTTTAACCTTTTTTTCCCGCCACTCTGGAGTTTCCAAGGCTCCTGCGGCACTGATTTTTTTTTTCTCTCTTGTCAATTTTCTGCTGATAATCAGCATTTTTGAAAGCAGCACTTTCCCTGCCGCTTGTGAAATGACAGCGATTAAGTGTTTCCTTCCAGCATCTAAGTGCTGAAGTATTTCCTGGTCTCACAGGATGGACGAGTCTCCCCTGCATGGAGGCATTTTCTGTCCTCTCAACATGAATACGACACTGCAGGGATTGATGACTTTCAGCTAGAACAAAAAAAAAAAAAAATAGGAGAAGAAGAAGAGCCCCAAAACACAACTTTGTCCCCTGTGCACCTTCTGTGTAATGAAACAGGCTACTGTTATGTAACGTGTTGTTAGCGGGTGTGTTTACACTGAGTGATGGGCGGCTTCTTGCCAACATTCCATTTCCCTCTTTTCCACACTCACACACACACACACACACACACACACACACACAGGTCAGCGGTAGTACGTGCCAGCCTGATAGAGAGGGAGAGGTGTAAACTGCCTCAGTCAGCATCACACATGGCAGGCCTTGTTTGACCTCTCTCTCTCTCTCTCTCTCTCTCTCTCTCTCTCTCTCTCTCTCTCTCTCTCTCTCTCTCTCTCTCTCTCTCTCTCTCTCTCTCCCTCCCTCTCCTTGTCTATCGCCTGTCATTGGCCGAACACGTGAAAGCCAAATGAAAATCAGGATCTGTTCGTGGTTCTCAGGTTGAAACAAGTTGTGTTTTTAGAAATACACCGGATGCATGTCTTTCATTCTATCGACACAAAATCCTCAAACATCACACTGTTGATTGTTTTCCACCTTTGCTGAGTGTTTTGGGGCATCTGTACTAATGCAAACCGGTTTAGCTTGGTTTGCTTCATGCAGTAACTTTATCCAATGGTAAACTGCTGTAATATAATATTGTCTAATTGCTCATCATTACATTTGATGTGGTCAGGATGACTTGATTTACCCTGAATTCACACACAGCCAGCTGAGTTTAGCTCCAACCCAAAAGTTAAAGTGGCATAGAAAATAGATAAATGGATCAATCGACAAATTTAGCCTTGTTTAGACAAGCATTCGGAAGCGACATTGGACAACTTCATTAGATCATGCCAGATCAGTCCTCTGAGGATAATTGTCATTGATGGTCAGCACAGCTAGCAGGCAGCAGCAGCGGCTGATGTTTGCTTTGTTCCTCTTTATTTTTCATCATCTTGCAGTGAAATGTAGTTGGATATGTAGTTTCTAAGTTTCTTTAAACCTATTTTTCAACATCTTGCAGTGAAATGTAGTTGGATATGTAGTTTCTAAGTTTCTTTAAACCTATTTTTCAACATCTTGCAGTGAAATGTAGTTGGATATGTAGTTTCTAAGTTTCTTTAAACCTACTATTGCATAAGTTGCGTCTCATAGACTGAATCACTGGCGAGCGTCCTACGACTGCTACTCTATCAAAACATACATTGATCTTCTCTAAAGATGGTCAGTCAGGCTGATTTGCATTTTGCTGATTTGTGATGTTCTTGTGAGTCTGAAGTAATGCTTTTTGCAGCGATCTGGGCTGTTTGTGTTTGTTCACTGCTGAGCTTGTTGGCGATTTGGATGCCGGTGGAGTTCTAGGGAATAATTACAGCGAAATGATCTGCAACTGTCATCAGCCGAATATAAAAGCTGCAAAGCATTATTTCTGGTTTAACAGTGTTGCTTTACTTCTGCGTGTGAATAGCGATACTGACATTATCATTTTCTCTGAAGAACCTCTGATTTCACGCGCCCAAATGAAATCTAACAGCCACATGCAGAGCATGTTAGAAGAAGACGTCCTCTTTATACCGTGCTGAGAGTGAACATAACAGTGCACCGAGCGGATTGTATTATTACAGAAATATACTTGGCATTAATCGAGTCCACAAACAAAGGCTTTCAGTCCTCCCCGGCCAGTTCCACCCCGGCTCGCTCCTTTCATAAGATCTATTTATTGACTTGAATATAGCGGAGAGAAACACAAACTGTATCTGATATTTCATCTGTGTGCCTGTATTCATTTTGAACTCTCCAAAATCTGATGGAGACACACTGCGGGGGTTGGCGAGCATCAAGCAGTGTTATGTAAAAATGAAATAAAATAGACTGAGGGCCACTTGAATGTTTATAAGAAACATTTCATGGTGTTTCACGGAACAGCCACTCTTCGAAGCAGCGACACAAAATACCGACTCTATTCTCTCTTCTTATTCTTCTTCCTTTGTATTATTTCCTTTTGATTTTTGAGAATATGTAATGCAGCTGAATTGAAATGAGGAGAAAAAAAAGCTGCTTGCTATTGTAGTTAAATTCCAACAGTCATTAACACTAAAATGTTATAATGTGAAAAGCAGGAAGAAGTTCATTCGGCCAAAAATGTGTGCAAGAGGAAAATAATTGCAAGATGCAAACCGGCCAACCAGCAGAACCCAAACCGATTTTCTCTTCAGCGTTACAGCGGGGTGTGAAAGTGTTTGAAGGCTCGGTTCTGAGATCTTCTCGCATTTGATCATTTTACATAACCCGAGCTTTTCATCAATGTTTTACAGAATAAAATCATGTGACTGTATGCAGATATGCTGGGACTGGTGGCAGTTTCCCTCGCATCTGTTCTCGTATTTTGCTCCGCTGTGACTGAAGGGTGGCTGTGTCATCAGCCATTGTCATGCAACACTTTTAAATAATTGAGAAACATCCCCAACCAAAATATTCTTTTTCCCCTAAAATTCATCTTTTTGTAGCTTAAGTCAAAATGGCAGAAACTGACAAATGCAGACAGTGAGGAAACGTCAAGTCTACAGAGGATTTGTGAAGATTTTGTGAATATTACCCGAAAATGACTTGATGCTCTTATTTATTTTTGCAGGAGCAGCGGCTGAGGTATCTCCAGCAGGGAGGCAGGTCAAACCAGGGCCAGTCACAGGTGGGGTCCATGTGTCTTCATGTCTGCCCGTCTATAAATCACCAAATCGTGTTGCCGCTTTACGAACCAGGTCGCAGACAGCAGCGTCAAGTTTTGTCTCTGTGCTCGTCAGTCCGAAGCCGAGAAGCTGCAGCGGCTGAAGGAGCGAGTGGACACTCAGGAGGCAAAGCTGAAGAAGATCCGAGCCATGAGAGGCCAGGTGGACTACAGCAAACTGATCAACGGGAACCTCTGTAAGCCCAAACGCACAGCTCAGACGACAAGTGATACTTACTGGTTTATAGCTGCATAACAAAAAAGAATTGAATCTGCTTGTATTACAACAACAGAGCGTCTTCTTTCTGCTGTTTCCAGCTGCAGAGATCGACCATGTGAGCAGCCTGTTCCAGGAGAAGCAGGCGGAGCTGCAGTCTGCAGTGATCAGAGTAGACCAGGTATTGCGGAGCGTTTCTCATTTTCTGTTTATTACTCATTTACTAGTTAGTTGTTTGTTTGTTTTTTAACTCTTTTTTTAAATATTAGTTGACTCAGCAGCTGGATGATTTGAGGAGAGGACGCCTTCAGCTGCACTCTGTCGCACCAGGTCATGGAGGGGCGCACACAGGGTCCCAAGGCCCAACCGCTGGCCATAAAGGCTCCCCTCTGTCCGGCCCTGCAGCCCTGGAGCTGAGGAAGCTCTACCAAGAGCTGCAGGTACAGCAGACCTGCCGCCTGCAGACCTCAGAGACAGATCAGGTCCCGTCAGAGTCCGAGAATAATTGCGCCGCTCTGTGTTTCAGGCTCGTAACCGTCACAACCTAGAGCAGAGCAGCAAGTTGGCTCAGAACAAGGAGCTGCTGAACAAGAGGAACGCCCAGGTGACGGTGATGGACCAGCGCATCAGTGACCTGAGAGAGCGGCTGCATAAGAAAAGAGCAGAAGTACAAAATCTCACTCGTTTCACTTCTATATAGCAACTCAGAATTTACCCAAAAACAGGATTTATTTTCTTTTTTGACATACACACGTGTAAATAAAGTGAATAGTCTTATATGTGATATCTGATGATGGAATGATGCATGTAAAGCAGGGTTTTTCTATTATCTTATATCTAATGTGGACTTATCAGATCAGATTATCGCAGTCATCTCATAGCTGCCTCTTGTTATATTTTCATGGTTGCTCCACTCACACTCGATTCTTCCCGTCCCTCCAGTTGAGCCGTATGAACGGCGCGGCCCCGTCGTCGCCTCAGAACGCCTCCCACCCCGCCGGCGGGGTCTCTGGCCGGGTGGCCGCCGTCTGCCCCTACATTCAGGTCCCTGCCGAGGGGAGGCAGGAGGCGGGGTACCCCCTGCCGGCCGACCCGCCACACAAACCCACCCCACTCAGCCACATCCGCTCCCTCTCAGGTTGGTGGAGCCGCCGGCCTCCTTCTTTCTCCTGCTGTTTGAAGATTCTCTGCCTTGTTTTTTCATCATGAGCTCTAACTTGCTCTCATTGTATTTCTTTTTTCCTGTTTGTCACCTCCTTTTTTTTTCCTCCCCCTTTATCTGTTGTCATTGATGTTCTCGTCAATGTGATCGATCGATCTACCTCCTTATTGATGTGATCGTGTTGTCGTTGCTTCGTGGTGTTGTGTTGTTGGTGGTTGCTGTCGGTGCTGTATTCTGGCTCCCCGTTGCCGCTCTCTCCCGTTCTTTGTCGTGTGGCTGTGTCTTGCGGCGGTGCAGAGGAGGACAGGAGTGGCACCAGGAAGTCTCCCAACCAATGGAAAGTGTCAGATTTAGACGTCGTCCTGTCAGAGCCCCCCGAGGCGCCGGAGGGGCCTCGGTCCCCTCAGAGGGACGACAGTAACAGCAGTGAGTGCTGCAGAAGTCGCTAGAAACAAAAACTGATTCACCCCTAGATCTGTTGGTAGTAGATTAACTGCACTTGGAGCTTTAACTTTTGTCTTCTGCTGCGTGAACATCTTTAAAAGGTTACACATGAACCAATAACCAATAACCCAGTTAGGATCACACAGCTCGAGCCAATCATTCCAGCAGGTCACGGAGGGTTTATGTCGATGCTATTATCCAAATAAGCTAGTCAAGAGAGAGGGCTTAATTAAATCAGTGACCTTAAAACGTGAGGGTCATGTGTGTGTGAGGCCGTGTTAGCCAGCAGCTGCTCGGGGTCAGGAAGCCCAGCCTCAGAGCATCAACCGAGGGGCAAACCACTGTCACTTTTTCCTTACGTCTCCCTCTGCAGCCTGGAAAAGTAGAAAGTGGATTGCTCTGGAAAAAAAGGAAGCTGATAAAGAGACAAAACAGTGAAGAGAATGGAAAGAACAGACGGACAAACTAGCCTTCCTAAACGCATGTCAAACAACTCTGTAATAGAAGCAGAATTCTAAGTCTAACTAATCAACAAATAGCTAAATGTTCACCCAGCTTAACTGCTTGGTAAAATAAGCTTAGAGTCAATACTTATGACTGAACATTAATCCTTATTCAGTAATCGCCTACACTATTAGGATGTGTGTAATGCGAGCAGATCAATGAGCTTTAGAATTTCAAAAAAACATTCCAGCCTTTGTATTCATTTTTTCTCACAGTGTAGATGTTAATCTTGCATTTAGCTGAAACATATGCAAGAGCAGTGCTAGTCTTTCCACTCATAACTTTGTCTTTCCCTTCTCTTTTCACTGCTCAGTGTCCAGGTCGTTCAGCAGTGCAAAATCTAACACAGTCCAAACCTACTCCTTGTAATAACATACTTTTAAAAATAGTCCCGTGCACTGGCAAAACATTTACACTGTCTCAGTTTAACCAAGTAAACAGTTTTCAAAGAGCACTGTTTCAAATCCCATTGTGTTCCTGAATGCCAAAGCAAATGCCAGCGGTTCTATTTATTGCAGGGGCTTATGTAATGTGGAAAATACATGGTTGTAAATCATGTCAACAGTCTTACTGGCCAGGCCGGCACAACAATTGAACAAAAGAAAGTCAGAGGTGTGCTTACTCCCGGCTGTACACAGTATGGATGGCGTGTGTGTGAGTCAGATAACGGCGGTCTGAGGTAAGGAGGAGTCATACCGGCTGTGGACGCTTTCATCAGGTTCACTCTGCAGTAATAATACACAACAAACTTCACAGCTCGAATTAGAATCTGTTATTTAAAAGAAACACATTTCAGGCGTGTGTTTAATGATGGGGTTAGGTATTCCAAAGAAATGGCTTTTATTAACAGTTTGTAAGTGTCAAACTGTGACTTTATAGGAAATATTTGCTAAAATTTCCAAGAAATCACTTTGACTGCAATTTCTAATGTATTCATGCCCTGGTGCGTCACATTCGAATATTCCAACAATGGAAAGGAAAACTGTCTTTTAACAGGAAGGAAACAAACACAAAACACAGACCCTGCTTGGGTGGGTTGGGTTTAAGGGTTAGTCAGGGAAAAATGAAGGATATAGAAGACAAACTTTGACATCTACAGCCAGAACAAAGAGAGCACATACTACAAAAGTGCCACATAAAGTGAAGGATGTGCATCTAAACAGATATTAAACCTGAAGCAGTCTCACTAAGAAAATGGACCAATGTGATCCGAACTGCTCTGAACTGTAGTATTTATCAAATATCAAAGTTTAAAGCCGTGTTTTAAAATTACAGCCATCAACAAGTGGTTTGACTGCTGTTTAAAACACACGGTCACATGCAGCAGTGCTGCAGGACTCCGTCGGGCCGAGCGACTCCTTCCAATCTGGGCTCTCGGGCAGATAGCCAAGTTTCCGGCCGCGGCTTCGAGCTGACTGTTTGTTTCCTGTCGTGACAGTTTCCTTCCTGGGGTCAGCGGGTTACAGCAGCGGCAGTCGCCAGGTTGCACGGCACGGCTTAGCGCACCGACCGCAGCGCTCCCAGGTTCATTAGTTAATCGGCATTAGTCTGGTTGGTGTCAGTGCGGTGACGCTTCCGCGCCGCTGACATGTGGGCCAAACGGTTAGGTAACCGTTTAAAAAGATACTTTTCTTGAATTTCAGCCAAATGTGACATTTTTTTGTCACCCAGTGAAGAAAGTATTTTTCTCTCAGAGCTTTTCTCTTTTTGTTTTCTCATTCAATCAGTGTGGCTTTTAATGCCTGCGCGTTTTCAGCAGTCACATTGCCGTCCCATAAATATCCTGCGTAATAACTTAAGTGGCCGCGGGACTCATTCACAAGTCTATCTGCGTTTAATTAGCCTTTAGTGGGGTAGAGTGATATTCTAAACACACTGACCTTCACCCCTGCATGTTAATGCGCAACGGTGGAACAAGATTCAGGGACCGGCGGCGCTCTGATCTCAGTGCCAGTCAGGTTATGTAACGGCGTCCCTGCAGGGGCTGAGGCTCGGTTAACCTGCAACGTTTCATGTGCAGTGGGTTACATTTTTACAGAGCTTAACATTTTTCTGCAGGGATTTTAATACTCTCATCCAAAACAAGGGATTTTTTTTTTTCAAGTGAAAACACCCATCAGCCATTTCCTCGGACTACAAATGCTTTTCATTAGTCTCAATAACTTGAAGCCCTGCATTTGGAGTCATAATATTAAATAAAAATAGCGACGTGACTCGTATTCGCTGCTCCTCCTCACACCCATTTATAATGTTTCTCTGGAAAGAACTTACCAGAAAAATAGCAGCCCGAGCTTTGATCTTTTGAGCGTCCCTCCATATAAGGTAGGCCTTTAAATCTCTTCACATCAAAGTCTTCTCAAGAGAAATGAGGGGCAAAAAAGAAACGGGCATTGAGTCCATCAAACCAACATGTTGAGTCTGAGCGAAGTGCTGCAGGTTGAGCTCAGTCTAAAGTTAAACCAGCAGAGCTAGAAAATGATTCTCACCTTGTTAACTGGAGCTGGAGAAAAGCGCAGTTGAATCTGTGTGATGTTGAACAGCTGAGGAACGTTTCCTTTTTGGAAATAAACACAAAAAACTGTAACATCTTTACACGCCTCTATTAGCGGCGTTTATTTAGCCGCTGTTATATTTTAATGTCATTCAGTGCCGAAGCATTACGGTGCAATCTAGTGTCTTGTTTCAACAATAACTTCCTGTTCTGACTGATAGTGTTTCAGCCTTCGTTGTATTAGAACACATCATGTGACGTAGTTCAGTCCTCTCATCATGTCCCCGCCTCCCTCTAACCACTAACAGCCGTACCTCTGTAACCATGGTGATTGTACGAATAGATGCCCTGCGTTTTCGGACCGGACAGTTCTCGGGATTTCCCTACGGGGGGCTGCTCTCTATCTCTTCTCATTTCCACTGGATACAAACAACAGACGAAGAGTTTACCACTCCGATGGTTCATTTACTGACATGTCAATTCAGACTCTCTAAACATGATTTTACACACAGACTAAACAAAAGGACGTTTAAACTTTCATAAAAACTACACACGGATTAGAAGTTTGAATACAAGGTTTCGATTTTTATGTATATATGTGGGATTCTGCCTTTCTGATCTACATATAAGTAATGTGAAGTAACACAAGGGTTCAAAGCTCCACTTTTTCACTAAGTAGCAAATTGGACTTGATGAAGGCCTTCATTGTTGATTTTACTTCAAAAGATTTCATTCAGCAACTTCAGTCTTTATTAAAGATCATCTGAGGTGTGCAAGTTACCGGCCTTTAATTTGAGAGTGGAAGCCAGTTAATCATTGTACTTGTTCCACTCATGGTTTTGCTGTATAACTTATTTTATAACTGTGTTTGTCTTCAGTGCGTTTCTATGATTCGACCTTGATTTCAGTCAGAAACATCTCGGCCACTTGTTTCTTCACAAATCGCAGCCTGTGTGTGTGAGACCTTCTCTTGTTTACCTGGAATTTAAACATGATTTCCAATCACTGTGCCCGTTGTCACCGCTTGTAAAGTCTCAAAGCAGTTAGTCTGTGGAGTCTAAAGTTCCCCACAAACAAAAGCCGTGTGTACTGAAATGGTTTCTGTGTGGCCATTTTATGAGAGGGTAACTTCTCCTCTGGTCCGAAAACGCCTCCTAGTCTTTTTCCTAATTACAGTGTTTCTTTCTCCCCCTTAACGACTTTTTGTAAATCTTCTTCTTCTTTGACTCCCTCGCTCATCCGCTTCTCTTCTTCTCTGTTAAGCCAATGAAGCGTCATGGCCGAGCCTCAGTAAGAGCGTCCCGGACTGGAGGACCAACAGTCCAGAACAGGTACTAAAGGAAACTGTTGTTTTAAAGCTTTGATTTGTCTGAACTTTTCGGTTATGCCGTCTCACCTCTGTCTCTGTCCCTCCCAGCAGCAGCTTCCCTCTGGTTATGGTACCTACCCCAGCGCCACCCACCAGACAGCGGGGCACCACTCCGCCACCAGCTCGCTTCCCCGCTCGGCGCCCGGTACTCTGGGCTGGCCTCGATCCAGTGCCGCCAATCCTCCGTCCTCTTCCTCCTCTTCCGCAGCGTCCGTCTCTTCACAGCAAATACAGCAGCGTATTTCTGTCCCTCCCAGTTCTGGCCAAGGTGATCAATCACTTTAATGTCTCTTCATGTTTATTGGAAGTTATTTCAATTTTATTGACATTTTTTTTCTTTTAATTCCCGCTCTCCAGGTTCTTCCAGCGCCTCGCAGGCCTCTCCACTGTCCCCACAAACCGAGCGCTCCGATCACCCCCCCGCGGTGGCCGTGCGCCCCTACGTCCCCGACCACCCCTCCAGGCCACAGTCCCCCAGGAAGGGCCCCGCCACCATGAACAGCAGCTCCATCTACAGCATGTACCTCCAGCAGCCTCAGGCCAAGAACTACGGCTCCCTCAGCAACAGGACGGCTGTGAAAGCAGGTCAGTGAACGTCGAACTGAAGTCTGGCTTCAGCCGCCTCGTCATCACGTACTTTTACCGTGTCTGCATTGGAACGCAGCTCACTGCCAGTCCTTTCGCCCTCTCTGTCTCCACAGTCTACGGTAAACCCATCCTCCCCACCTCCTCCGCTTCTCCGTCCCCAGTCCCTTTCCTCCAAGGAGGAGGAGGAGGAGGGAAAGCAGCAGGGGAGGATGCTCCAGATAAAGATGGAGGGAGAGGAGGTGGAGGAGAGAGCACCGACTCACAGATCCTCCCCCCACCCAGCGTGGACAACATCCCCCGCCCTCTAAGCCCCACCAAGCTCACCCCTGTTGGTAGGCACCCAAGGACACATCAAAAACTACCAAGACTTTTCAGCCTGTTTGTTACAATATTTGAATGTCCCTTCCCCGTACGTCACAGCTCACTCCCAGCTGCGGTACCAGAGCGATGCGGACCTCGAGGTCCTCCGAAGACGCCTCAGCAACGCTCCGCGGCCCCTGAAGAAACGCAGCTCCATCACTGAACCCGAGGGGCCTCAGGGGCCAAACATCCAGAAACTACTGTACCAGAGGTTTGAGCTGCTTCCTGTTGTCTTCTATCACAGAATAAAAGTTTATTCAAGTAAATAATGACAGATATTTAAAGTTTGTGTTTTGTCTGACATTCACAGATTCAACACGCTGGCGGGAGGCATGGAGGGAGGCTCAGGTGAGACTCTGTCATGTCACCGACAGATGGCAGCAGTGAGTTTATCCAAGAACTCGTATTTAAAAATATTCTCCTTTTATTTATTCCAGGTAGCACTTTCTACCAGCCAGACTGCCTCCTGGGAGACATGGACAACATCCACTCTGCCAACGGGAACCTAGAGTCTGGTGACAAGCTCGTCAGTGCGACTGTCGTGGAGAGCGAAGGCCAGAACCTCAACTCGGACCCCCGCCGCTCGTCACCACCTCACGCTGCGGCGGAGACGCCCAAAGAGAAGACGGCGGCGGTGAAGACGGTCAGCAGCGCGTCCCAGCCGGCCCAGCCCAGCCCTTCGCCCGCCCCCAGCAGGCCCGAGGACCAGAACAACAACAACCAGAAGGGCTCCAGTCCCACGCCCGTCTCAGGGGGCCACACCTCCCCAGCTCCGTCGCCTCCTGCCCCGCCCTCACTGCCCAAAGTACGCACAGTGGACACTATAAAGCAGTGGCTCTCCACGAACTTCCCACTTCTCTCATCGATAAGCCTTTTTTTGTGTCTGTCTCTTCACAGGTGAAGCGAACCAACCTGAAAAAGCCGGCATCCGAGCGGACAGGCCACGGCCTGAGAGTGAAGTTTAACCCTCTGGCTCTGCTGCTGGACGCCTCCCTGGAGGGAGAGTTCGACTTGGTGCAGAGAATCATCTATGAGGTGAAAACTCATATTCTTATGTTTCACAGTTTCTTTATTTGTGGGTTGAGTCAAGCTGTCTTCCTGTATATTCCCAACACCGTCTTCACGTGAAGACTTGAATCATCACAGAAAGTTGTTCTCCCTTTAGAGCTGGACTCATTCGATGGCATCCTTTTTAAACCAGTGTGACGCATTGAGATGTGCAGAAGTACACGTACAGAAAAATGCTATATTCACCTCCAAAAGATGAAAGTGCTGCAAACTCTGAAAGACAAACGTTTCCTCAGGCTCTGCAAGGTGGACAAAGAGAAGTTAGAACATCAGAAAGGACATTCAGGTTGAGTGAAATCCTCTGTGAGGAGCCAGGGAGTCAAGGACGAGCGCTCACAACATGCGCACTGGTTTCAGAAAAGTACATTAGGAAGAAACAAAAAATGAGTGGTTATTTGATTTTCATTTTCCAATTCAAAAATCAAAACAGAAATTTAATAATAGTAATTTATACAGTAAAAGGTAGGAGGCTGAGTACAGAACCCTGTGGGACGCCAAACTTTACAGTGTGGAGAGTTCAAACATGTGAACTGTGTCCTCATATGGAAGGAAAGTGGAAGAGAAGCTACTGTCGGGCTGAATTTGAACTCTTCCCGCTACTCTTCTAAATCTGAACCAATCTGTCTGAATTGTGATGCAACAGCTTGTGCAAAAGGCTCAAATCACAAACCGCAAACATGAAACCTGTGGATTTTCTGGGGCTGAATTCGATCAGATGCAACTCGGTTCTGGCTCTTCTGATTTGGTAACTTATCTGTGTTGAACAGAAGAAGGCTTACCATGCCAGTAATTACACCCACGTGCAGACTGCCTCAACAGATTTGTCCTAAACGGGCAGATTTGAAGCTTCTTCAGAGCAGCAATTTTCTGTATCTTTGATGAGGAGTGGAGTCGTTGCTGGGAGGCGGGGTTTCGGGTGGCAGAGCTGTTGATGAGGACGCACACTCACACACTTAAAAGCCCTTAATTTTTTGTTTTTAGTAGTACAGCAACATCTGTCTCTGACACCCTTCACTTGCTGACTTTCCAAACTGCAAACTCAGACTGTATCTCACAAGGAAACCGTCAGATTGTTCACGTCCACAGAAGTTGATGGTATCAGACCCTGAGGCTGTTTCGCTCAGCATCTCCCAAGTCGCTATGAAATCATTGCACTATCCAGAGTTATGCAGTCCGTCTTGGCACCCTAACACTTTTTATGTAGTTCCCACTTTGACAGGAATGAAATGAGGCCATGTTCAAGCTGATACCAAGGCTGAGGCTGTTTTTTCTTTTCTTTTTTGTATTTCCAGGCTGTAACTCATACAAACTTATCTCTGTGTGTTCATCATGTCTGTCTCCAAGGTGGAGAACCCCAGCATGCCCAACGACGAAGGCATAACTCCTCTCCACAACGCCGTGTGCGCCGGCCATCACCACATCGTCAAGTTCCTCCTGGACTTCGGAGTGAACGTGAACGCGGCCGACAGTGACGGATGGTCAGTATCTGGGAGAGGAGAGGAGAGCAGAGGCGGTCCGGGGGTGTCGGCGGGGAGTTGAACCGACGCAGAGTCTGTGTTTGTGAGGCTGGAGCAGTGACAGAGATAATTGACTTTCCAAATTCAGTCCGGACTCAGCTGCCTCTGCAGCATTAGAGGGGGGAGATTACCATAAATAATGAGACTCATCATGCAGAAGTTGGCTGATTTAATTACCGATGCAGCTGAGTGAATTTGTGTTTACTCACTGCCGCCCAGTTTCACAAAGCTTATTGTAGGAGGGAGTTTGTCCACTCATTTGTCATCACTGCGATGTTTAAGATATGAGGGGTTGGGGGGGGTTGGCCACCAGTTTTTTTCCTCGAGGGAGTGAGAACCGGCGATCTGATGCGATGTGTTCCCTCCCTCTCAGGACACCGCTGCACTGCGCAGCTTCCTGTAACAGCGTCCACCTCTGTAAGATGCTGGTGGAGTCGGGGGCGGCCATTTTCGCCACGACAATCAGCGACGTGGAAACGGCAGCAGACAAATGTGAAGAAATGGAGGAGGGCTACACGCAGTGTTCGCAGTTCCTCTACGGTACACACACACACACACACACACACACACTCAGAGGGACTGACTCGGGTTCTAGCAGGACGTTGACACCGTGTCCTCCTCGCCTCGCAGGTGTGCAGGAGAAGCTGGGCGTGATGAACAAAGGCCTGGTGTACACGCTGTGGGACTACACCGCCCAGCAGGCCGACGAGCTGTCCTTCAGCGAGGGCGACGCCCTCACCGTGCTGCGCCGCCGCGACGACACTGAGACGGAGTGGTGGTGGGCTCGGCTGAACGACCGCGAGGGATACGTCCCCAGGAACCTGCTCGGGGTGAGAAACTCACACGTCACATTTTGTGTGACTGCTTGATTCATGTATGAGAATTGATCATCAGATTAAAATGGAACTGTTTACTTTAACAAAAATGACTGAAATTACTGAGAGAAGTAGTTTAGCAGTGGTCATCAGTTAAAATAGAAAACTGATAAAATATCATAGGAATTTTAAAATACTTAAAGCAGGCAGTAAAAGTGCATGTTCTCCCTGTGCGCATGTGGATTTCCTGTGATCCAAAGTCACATTAGGTTTCCATGTCTAGTAATAAACTGGCCTGCTTTTGTCAAACTCTCCTCAACATTCCCCCTTCACACAGCATCTTCTAGGCCACCTTCATCGTGTTCAGGCACTCCGAGAACAATGTTAACATCATGTATTGACCCTGCCCTCCCCTCCCTCTCTCTCTGTCTCCCTCTCTCTCTCTCGTTCTCTCTCTCTCTCTCTCTCTCTCTGCAGCTGTATCCAAGGATCAAACCCAGACAACGCTCTCTGGCATAAAGCCCAGAGCAGAGCCACATGCACGCTCACCGAGGACCCATGCACACTGCAAGAAGAAAAGGGGGAGGAAGAGGAAGAAAAGGGTGGAGGCTGAGAGAAAGGAGGAGGAGGATGAGAGGAGCAACAGTAGAGCCACTATTTACCCTTTGTTTGGTCAGAGTTGAGTCACTTTCTGGTTGAAGCAGAGTCTGTTTTCACAGATTTGCTGCGGTGGCAAATGAAACAAGTCTGGATCTTCTTCTTCTAAGCGATCATAGCTTGGCAACTTTACAAGAGCTCAGCAGCATGAGAGATGCTCAATAAAAGAAGAGAGAAAAAAAAGAGTATTAAAAGTTAAAAGTCATTTGGCCGCAGCTTTAAGATCCACCCAGCTTAGAGCATTGAAACATGAGCTTAGAGTTATAACATTCAGTCTGTCGGATCTTCTCAGCTTTAAATGTCACTTTATTTTTATACGGTGTTAATGAGAAAAAAACAAAAAAAAAAAAACAGGTTACAACACTCAGTTTATGATGCAAACCTTATCAGCTGAAGCAAACGGCGTGTTTTTATTTGACTTTTCCCCCAACGGCAGTAAATGTAGCACGTGTGTTGTCCGAGACTGCTGTGGAGCACTTTAAATGCAGTAGATTGAAAATGCTGGTCGATCTCAAGGCATGTGTGAGAAGGAACGACGTGAAAGTGAAGCTGGAGAGGGGGAAGTGACGTATGGGAACGGCGTTGGAAATACAGCAGCATGGCAGCTGAGACCCGGTTTGCAAAGAACACGTCATGTCGGAGGGAAACTTCACCCCTGATGTCAAACCGATGTGAAAATCAGAATGTTAGCAGACGTCTCATTCCTGTCATGTCCATCTGTAAACCTGCAGAATGAAGGGAGAGCGAGATGAAAATGAAGGAAAAGTGAAATTGTGGAAGATGAAGGTCGAATAGAAATGGAAGGAGAGTCATTTATTTATCATTTAGCTGTTACAACCTTGAACCATTTGTAACCTGGCTGCTTTAAAACAAGCACTAGTCGAATCGCAAGAACCTGAAATAGTCAGAAGAAGACAAAAATAACTTCAATTCAATAGTGACTCTCCATATATTTTAGATTTATCACACATAAACTGACATTTTCTGAACCAGATGCCATAATTATCTCAATTAAAGTGGGGATAATGCTTCAGATCCTACACAAGGGTAGAAATAAGTCACCAAATGATTAACTTTTTAAGTTATTTCAAGTAATTTGTGGTGCACCTGTATTTGACCTTTTTAAATTTACTATGAAAATGTGTTCTCGCGCAGAAAAAGCAGAGAAAATGGTTTAGTAATGGTTTAATACCAACTCAAAATTTCAAGTTGCACAAACTCTTTGTGGCAATAAATGGCAACTATACAAAAGAAACTTCACGTTTCAGTGAATGAGGTTCTTGGAGCAGCCGGCTTTGCTTTTGGTTTGTTAATTTTTCAGTCAAACTACAATTTTTATGTGAACTGAGGAAGAAAACTCTGCTCATATTTTACCGTTACTGGAAGCAGCAGTCTCTTGAAAGTTCAGTTTTTAATGATAAAAAGCTCATATGGACACTTAAAAGTAAAGTTAGCGTCCTTCTGGGGTCCTGATCTGTAAAAATAACATTTTTGTTACTCAGTGAGCGAATGAAGGATTTTAAGAGGACTTCAGTGTCATGTCATCTTTATTTCAAGTTACAAATTTAGTTTTATATGTATTATTCTCCCAATTTTGTCATTTTATTTAAGACAAAGCTTTGTTTTTTGTTTTTATTTCTTCTGTTATTATTCCTTTTCCAAGTACACACTGCTCTTGTCACGAGGCTCACTGCTGCCACCTAGAGTTCTGACAAGAAAACAACATGCTGTGTAAAATATGAAGCAATAAGTTGATTGATGTTTGAGTGTTCAGAGAGTTCAGAGGACTGCATACCATTACTTTGTGTATATGCAACCTGTAACTATACAGTTAATGTACAATAAATATTAATAAAGAAGTTATAATCAGAATATGGAGGGTGAGACTGTTTTTTAACAGCACAATACACACAAAGCCTCGAGTCATAAAATTGATTATTTTATTGGCCATTGGAGGGAAATGAAAAAATATGGACTTTAGACTGTAATAAAGCTCAGAGATCATTCAAGGCTCGGAATCCACAGAGAACACATCACAAGTAAGTTTCTCTCTCATCGTATCCACACAGGGCAATTTGAAACTCACTTTTAATGTGAATATAGTCCAGGCATGGGTGGAAATCACAGGAGGACAGCAAGAGGTCAAGGTTCTTCAGGAATCTACTTTATCTTCACAATTTAATCATCGAGAAGAAACACGTAATTTCAAATTAATACAAATATATAATATGCACGCACACATTTCTAAATTATCAGTGCTAAACAATTCATTTGAAAGTTTTGACATATTTTGTCCATATTGACTGAGCCCCAGGAGTGGGCGGGGGAGCTGCAGCTTGTTTGAACCCTGTTACAAAAAAGGGTGTGTTTTAACAAAAAAAGGTAACAGTTTAATTCTTAATTTCTGTATTTTCAACATTATTTCTATCGAATAATCAGAGGTGCGGACTCCTTGAAGCTCTCTGGTGCCCCCTAGTGGTGAGCTGCGATTTAAGAACTCCTACCTCAAGGAGTACAAATAAAAAAGAGGGGGAAAAGTCAAAAATACATAATATGACATTTTAACATTCACGGTCATGCGGTATTATTGCTGCTGATATTTTAAGAAAGCAGAGACGTGACTGTTTACTTTAGATTGAGCAAATAAAACACGGAAGTACTGATGACGCAGCGTCTTACGTCACGTACGTCATGCGCGGCAGCAGGAAGCGTTTTATCAAATGGAGCTGATAAACCGCGATATTAACAGTAGTATAATCTACTTTGTCGTTTAGAGCTGCTTCTGCAATTTTAACCAAACGTGAGTCTGTATTTTAATCTTTCACACTACTGCTACGTACGGCTTTGGCACTGATGTCGAGTCAGACATTATTAAGTGTTTTCTGTCAGTTTGTTGTGGCTGCTGATGAAGCACATGCTTTAGTAAACACTAGTACCACACATGCAAGGACCGGTCTTTTAACTGCGCTTATTCTCTTCCCATTTTAATCATGCAGTATTTCCGTTATACTTCAGATACAGCACAGTCTGGCCGAAATTATTTTCTATTATTTCATATTTTGAGGCTGTTCGTGTTGCCTCTGCAAGCAAATACGAACTAACTGAGACTGATTTCAAATTCGACTGCGTACTGGGTCATTTTTACCTTGAATGTTTTTCATTTCATATTTTGGTTTTTTGGATTTTAGCTCAGGTGAAGACTGAAACTGCATTAATGCACACAATAGATTTAAATAATAACAAGACTCCAAACCGTAATTGAAGTGAACATAAACCAACAATATGATGGAGTAAATGAAGGTTATTCAGATTTGTCAATGAAAGTTGTAAATAGAGAAAATGCTTTTGAGAATGAAAATCAATGACACAGCAGGAGACCACCCTCTGCAGCGCCTGCAGTTTATGACCTCCTCATCCTGCTGTGCTTTCTACTTTTCATGCACACTTTTTTTTTTTTCCACCTCCTCTGTTGTCAGCAGCAGCATGTCGGGGCATTTCCACATCAACACTCCGCTGCTGGAGAGCATCAAAATGTCCAAGCTGGTGGGAACCACCGTGTACCTGAAGATGGAGAACTCCCAGCCTTCGGGTTCCTTCAAGCTCCGCGGTATCGGACACCTCTGTCAGCAGGTGGGAGCACCGGACCCTCCCCCCATCAGCACCCCCACATACAGATCCATTTCCATGAGATGATGACTATTTGATGTGTCGTTGCAGCTCGCAGCACAGTCCAAAGGAGTGGTCTGCTCCTCTGGTGACGTCTTTACTCATCAAACATGTTTTCTGGAACTGTACTCAACAGTGAGGCTGTAAGGTTGCGCGTGTGATCTTGTTGCAGGAGGTAATGCTGGTATGGCGGCGGCCTATGTGGCCAGGAAGATGGGCTTGCCCGCCACAATCGTAGTTCCTTCATCTTCTCCTGAGCTGGTGGTCCAGACTCTCCGGGATCTGGGAGCTACTGTCAAGATTATCGGCAAGGTGAAAGGTCGTGGTCACGTGATGCAGTTTCCTGTGAATAAGCTGTGATTTTAAATGACTGGTTCTTCAGGTTTGGGATGATGCCAATGCAGAAGCTCTCAGACTGGTCGAGAGCGAAGGCCTCACCTACGTCCCTCCGTTTGATCACCCACTGCTGTGGTAGGACCCGTCACGGTGAGAGTGTGCGTTGGCGAACCGTGGAGCGGTGGACTCACTCTGCTGTGTCTCTCAGGCAGGGCCACAGCACCTTGATCGCAGAGATGGCGGCCTGCCTCGGCCCGGGAGTGAAGCCCGGAGCCGTGCTGCTGTCCGTGGGCGGGGGGGGGCTCCTGTGTGGAGTCATCCAGGGCATGAAGGAGGTGGGCTGGACGGACGTGCCTGTAGTCGCCATGGAAACGGTGGGGGCGGACTGTTTGAACGCGGCGGTTAAGGCGGGCAAAGTGGTCACGCTGGACGACATCACCAGGTGAGAGCCGGCCGCGTCGCGGGGAAGTCGTTTGAGCGCAGCCTCACCTCTGCGTTCTGTCCGCACCCCCACAGCGAGGCCAAGTGCCTCGGAGCCAAGACGGTGTGCAGGCAGGCCTTCGAGTACAGCCAGAGCAGCCAGCCCCCCATCATCTCCGAGCTGGTGACCGACCAGCAGGCTCTCCAGGCCATGCAAAGATTTCTGGGTCTGTATGACCGTCGATGTTGTCAAGATGATCTGATCTCGGTCCTGTTTGTCATCACATTCACGAAGCTTGTTATCGATCATAACATACCTTGAGTGAATGTAGTTAATAGTAAAATACTCTCCCTGGTTTTGTTGTAGATGAGGAGCGTGTGTTGGTGGAGATGGCGTGTGGGGCGGCGTTGGCGGCTGTGTACAGCGGAGTTATTACCAGATTACAGAGTGAAGGTGAGTGCTGATATACACCCACTCAGCGCTCTTTCACCTGCTGATAGTAGAAACCTCAGAGATGGTCAGCTGATTTTCAGACAATTATAGACGTGCGTCCTTCGTTCCAGGTCGTCTGCCCGCCGCCTTGGGCCCCCTGATGGTGATCGTGTGCGGCGGCAGCAGCGTCAACATGGAGCAGCTCAGTGAGCTCGCACATAAACTACAGACATAAAACTGTCGGTGTGTGTGTGTGTGTGTGTGTGTATGTATGTGTGTCTGGCAGGTGTTGATGCAATATGGAAAGCAAATGTTCCTAATTATTGTGGAAACAGTAAAGTTTGTATAATATTTGTCAAACTTTGAAGCATTAATTTAATGTAATCAACATCTTTCTGCAATTTTATTAAATTTCTGCAATTTAGAACTGATGTCATAAATTATCATTTAATTTGAATGTTAATCTTTTACCAGTATTTCTACACATGTAGCTTGTAAACAAAAACTTTTGAAGCATTTTGTGTCAAAAAAACAAAATATAATAATTAATATATATTATAATATATATTATACAATGCTGAATTTTTATTTTCCTGATTTATGAGCCAAGATTGCACAGAATAAAATAAAAAAATCCTCTAAATATTTCACTTTGTGTGCTATGCAATAGGTTTCACTGTTTAAATTCAGTTATAGGCGCAACACAATGATCTTCATGCAGTTAACGTGTTTCCCCACATGATGGTATCACAGCTCACGGTTCAGAAACACACTGAAGGATCCACACAATTGTGCCTTTTCACATTATCATACATTCATTTCCTGCAAACTTATCTCTTAACCTTGTGAATTATAATATTCTGATTTAAAAAATTATTTTATAATTTTACTAGGACTTGGTTCTCACATCTGCTCATTTTCAGTCTCTTCTGAGTGTTTTTGTGTGTTTCCAAAGTAATGCCTAAATTGACTCTCTCCTCCACGGTGAATTTGGTAGTTCGGTTTATGCGATGTGTAGGAAGACGTCACCATGGAAACGGCTCCAAGTACGTCAGTGCAGAGTTCACTTCAACTACTTGGAGTTAATGTTTGTCTTCTCGGCTCTCGCACAGTTGCATAAGTTATCCTGGTGTTGCACCGAGATCACGGGCAGACGTTGGACTTCATGCTAACAGTTGCATAATGTGCATGAAGTAGAGGGAAACAAGTCGAGGTGCTTTACATTAAAACACCTGCTGATAAAACCACAATAAAACTGTGGGAAATGCCTCGTCTCTCTCCAGGCCGGCAATCATTCAGTCAAAGAAAAATGGAGCCGGTGAAATAAAGGCAGAAGACGCACGATGAGCAGCCGGACCTGGACGAATGCCAGCGGTGCAGGCTTATTTACTCCCACTTTGTAATTCACAGAAACTAAATTCAGCAGAGTTTCATCTTGTTTTGAGTCAGCCACATCAAATTTGATACTATTTTCCAAAACAAAACAAAAACTCTTCAATAAAGCCTCAGCAGAAGCCGGGTCCTTAAACTTTTCTTTGATCAGTACATTTCACAGCAGTGGAGATACAGAATCCTCCTCAAGGTCCACAAAAATATGTCTCTCATTGCCTCCATCTGTGTCCAACAAAATGTTTAATTCAAGCGATGCAGGATTTTCTCCATGCTCATCCCAGAAAAAGAATTTTTTTTTTAAATGATAGATGGCAAAAATATGTTAGCCAAATGTCTTTTCGGTCAAACATAAAGTAGAAAAGAGTAGAATTAATTCTCGGCAGGGCCACAGGGCTGAGATCACTTGATATTCCAGACCAGGTCTTTCTCACAGCGAATGCTGAAAACAATCAAGACCTTGAAATCCATTATCAGTCACTAACACGTCTGATCAAATCCACTCACACCACACAGCTGGGATGTAGAGACACATGTATTTCCTATTGATAATGGAAACATCCTGCTGATTAGACGTTGACTTGCCTGTTGCTGTAGCTCTTTTTTTTTTTCCTGGAGATTGCTGTTGTGAATACACAACCTGGTTAAACTGGGAGGCTCCCAGCAGCTCACTTGTCATTGAGCAGTCAAGGTCATATGCTGAGGAGCGGGGTGGGGGGGGGGGGGGTGCTCGCGTTGGAAATGTGACACACCAGTCCCCCTCAGAGGATCGCTGTGATACGACACTGATCAGACACACTCTCCTCCGCTCCGGTCCCACACCGCCGAACAATGCTGGGATTGAATTGATGTCCTTTCCGGCTGACCTGCAGATGTGCTGGACGTGATCCCTGCAGCCGGTACGGGACGAGCTAATGAACCCATTTCTATGACAACATTAGGGAGGTGCTTTGATGAACCCAGCGGAGGGCATGAGAGCAGAGCGCCGGCTATAAATAGGACCGAGTAAACAGGATGAATGAATGGAGGCGATGGAGGGAAACAAGGCATGTTTACGTGCACGTGTCTGGATACGTGCAAGCATTGTTGTTTCTCCCCCACCCCACAATGCATGCTGTGCATTCATGAAGCAGTGTGCTATTTTTAGGTTATTCCTTGATTAATTTAGTCTGTAATTAGTCAGCAGAGAACACCTCAGTGCAAAAACAAGGATGATCTTTTTCATCAGTCAAATCAGTAAATCCAACATTTTTTGATGCAACGCTTTTTATGCTCATTTAGATGATTTGAAATGCTTGACAGGAGGATCGATGCACATAAAACAATAACGAAAATGCAAAACAATCAGTAAAAGACAGCAATGCAGGTAAAAAAAACCATTTAAAAGCCAAATTTCGAGTGATTGTTAAAATTGAGAGACAGGTGGATTACACAAAACAAGATCAGATATTGAAAATGTATTAGTTTTTTTCAAATTACATTTCTAAAAAAATATATCCAATAGGCAAAACTTTGAGTGTTGCTTAAGTGTCCTAATATATTCAATAATATAGTCTGTTTCATTTATTCAGCCTCATTTATGACGAAGCCATCTCACAGGATGTTACATTTAGATGAAATACTGAAGTAAAAAAATCAGACATGATCAGGCACAGGTAACACTGGAAATGAAATGCTCACTTTTAACAGATGGAATCTGCAATTCAACCCACAATGAGAGGTGCTGCCTTTCTGATTTGTAAAGATTATTTAATGTACTTCCTGTATTTTCACTAGTTTACCTGATTTTCTTTAAAGAAACAGACTGTTGAGAGAAACTGGTGTATGTGTGTGAGTGTGGGAAGCAGGCTCTTCTATGTCAAGGTTGACCGTACGACCACTTGCTCAACTTTTCCATGCGCTGATGTGTCCTTGGGCAAGGCATTGAAAGGAGGTTAAGCACCTTCGACAGCGAATTTGTCAGCATCTGTGACTCAACCGGGCTGCTATCAGAGTGGAAATGTCTCTTTTAGTCATTTGTATTTCTATGTTTATGTTAATAGAGTTTTTTTTTTCCAAACCTGTGGAGCACGTGAGAAAGCAGAGATGTGTTGACACTTCAGTCTTTGTGTAACTCTGCACGCCATCTTGGCGAGATTTTTCCCCACGTGTGTGTGTGTGTGTGTGCAGTGCTTCTCATGCAGGCCACATGCTATAACACACACACAGCTCCTTCAGACTGAAAATGCCCTCTAAAATTAGAGGGAGGGTCCAGAACGAGGGCAGCGAGCTACCGGCGCCTCCATTGGGTGACGTTCGCCTGCGTTTTTGACGGCGAATCGCAGGGTAGAGCTCAGCGGCTGCCATGTGTCTCCATGACAACCTGGTGACGGCAGGAGAGCACAAATCTGGAAAAATGAAAGTTAATGGTTTCAACACCCTCATATTGACAACAGGTTAACATATACAATAACTGTATGCTTTCAGAAGAATGATGAATGCTGTATGCAGAGCACATGTCTCTGAAAGCCTCACAATAACAGGATGAGCTTAATGACAGTTTGATTTGATCGTAATGAATGGAGGTTTAATGATCCTCGTCAGGAAATGAGGCGCAGTGGCACAGAAAGGGATTTATAGGAGAATAAATGTTTGTAATTTATATTCATCTTGTGTCATCTGTGATAAATGCTCGTGCAAAGCAGGTTGATTGTCAAAATCTTTGCACTCAGTAAAAATAACCTTAAAATAATAGATTAGCAGAACTGAAGTGTTGATTTGAATGAAGGTGAATTTCTTTTACAGTGTTTGTGCTGCAGATTGAGAGAGCACGTCAGAGATAGATGGTTAGTCTTCACACTGGAGTTGATGTAACCACAGAGTTGCTCTTGCACAGTTTGACACACTGTCAGCTCCATTCCAGAAGAAACGCTGCTGCGAGCTGACCACATCATAGTTATTTTTTAATCAACAGCTCTCTCAAACAACCTGCAGAATGCTGAAGGATGATGCACACTCACACAAAATACCATCTCAAAATGTAAGATGCTCCAAACCTTAAAATATAAACTGTAAAATGCACGACTAGACATATCCTACCTGTTTTTAACTTAACTAATACTGTGTTTTCAAACCTTTTAATACTGTGATCCCAACAACAACAACAGACATCAGGTTGCACAAATCTATTTATTCGGTGCAAAAGCCCAAAAAAAATCAACTAAACTGAACTTGCACACATGCTTTATTGATGCAATCATTCACAGTTTTAATCTTCAATTGTATCTTTAATGAGGAATTTCTCAAATTGATTTTTACCTAAAAAATTTTTGACCACTTCAGTGACTGCAGACACAGTTCTGCCTGTTGTTATGGTGTGAATAAAACACAATCCCCTGTTTTTATTCTCAGAAGGAGCAAACACGATAACAGCGCCTTTATTTTCCGACTTGCTATGCTGTGATCAACTGTAACGCTAAAACTCTGGACTGCGAGACGAAGAGAGCTTGACATTATAAATTCAATATATTGTGTAGTATATCTATATGCAGGTTGAGGAAGACACTAGCTGGGGGAAATTGTCATTAGCTGCTGCTCCTGCTGCGTACCGTATGAATTTTTAATCTCAGAGCTGCATTTAATGCCTGACCTTTAAGAATCACATCGCAGGGAGCCGAGGGTCTGACAGGCCTTTTGTCAGGATTGCGTGACATTCGGTGCTCGCACTGTCACATTGTGTTGTAGTTATTTCTATCTCGCCAGCAGAGACATCCTATGCGACGGGATGGGAAGAAACTGTGAAACAAACACTTCCAGTTGATTGTTAAGAGGTGGGTTTTTGTTCTCGGGCATCGGAGCACTGCTGCCTTCCGTTCTGGGAATCAGCAATCAGGGGATGACTAAGAGCTAAGTTGGTGGGTGAGGCGTCACTGAGTAGCGGAAGCAAGCCAGTGCGAGCAAGAGCTCCAAATATCGCTTCTTCTTCATCGATACAAAGATATAAACAATCTAGCATGAAGTGGTGCTGAAAAACTAAAAAAATAGAGTCTGCCATTAGAAGCAGAGCTCGGCAAGACAGCAATGTGGCGAGATGAGAGTTTAGGAAATTTACCAGGAAATACATACAATAGTAAATGATTAATTGAAGAGATTAATGTTTAGCTGCTCAACAGCAGTACAAAATGGATGATAAGAAAATGAATCTTCCTCTTATTTGTTGTGTGTGGCAATAGGCTTGTGTGTTTCTTTTCTGTGGCACTGATAGTGGTGGGCATGTTTGTTATTTCTGTAAACTGGGAAATGAAAACTTCCCAACTGGTCACTGTCAAAGTTCCCAGGTGTATGAATGTTGCATTAGAGTTAGGGTTTCTTAACCCTGGTCCTCGAGGCCCAGTGTCCTGCATGTTTTACCTCTCTCCCAGTTGGATCACACCTGATTGCAATGAGAGCTAATTACTGGACTGCTTGTAAAGAAGTCCAGTAATTAGCTCTCATTGCAATCAGGTGTGATCCAACTGGGAGAGAGGCAAAACATGCAGGAAAATGGAGTACAAAGAATACCAAATCCCCAAATATTAGAAGTAACCAGAAATACAACTTGAGTAATTGTAATTGGTTACTTCCACTCCTGGGGCAGCAGTGCAGTCCTGGTGTGAAGATTTTTAAAAAAAGTGTCAGGGTAAATTAAAATAAAAAAAAGATTTGAGGCGCCAGGATTTTTTTTCTATTCTTTTTAAGTTTACAGCTTTTTACCCATTGTGTTTTATTTATCTGATTTATTTGTAAAGTGAATGGAAAAATGTGTACTCATATATACTGCACTGATTTAAAAGTGAACTTGAGTTGTAAAAAAAGAGAGAAGTACAATTTTCTCCTCCCAGTCACTAAACAAAGTGTTAATAAAGTCACCTTTCAAACTAATTTAATGGAAGAAACTTCTACATTGAAAGCCTATTTCTCAGTTAAAGAATATAAATGAGGCAAATAGACTTTCTGTGAACCGATGTATATAGAAGGCATTCATTTTCTCTCCTAAACTAAACAACTTCGTTATAAATATGCAGATCAAAATAGTTCAATAATTTTAATAATAAATAATAAAATAAACATAATAAAATAGCTGCGAAGTAAGATTGTTCTTGGCAGCAAAGCAGATTACTTCTTGGAGTTATTGAATTAGTGATTAAAAACGCATAGTTGAAGAAAATCTTCATGAAAATTGCCAAAAATACAACATAGTTACGGTAGAGGAAATAATAATAATAATAATAATAATAATAATAATAATAATAATAATAATAATAATAATTGGTTAAAACTTCGCCTGGAGTGGACTGTACCACCCCGCCGTCTCCCCCTCCTTCCGGCTCCGTTGGACTGTTCCCCCTTCTTTACCGCCCACTTTGGTTGCAGCCAAAACAGAACATCATGGCGATTGATGGTAAGTAGGCCAATAATTTCTCTCCTCTCTCTTTAATTACCTCCAGTAGGAAATAAAACCTGTCATTGCTTGAATGGGTCGTTAAAAAAAAAAGAAAAAAAAAGTCCTCAGGCTGCGGTAGTGAGAGTGTCTTCCTCTGGGTTTTTTTTTTTTTTTCTTTGGTTGTGAAGCGCTGAAAGTGGAATTATCGGGGCTCCGGGTGACAGAGTAACCGGAGACAGGAGGGCTTCTCCCCGGCTCCGGGTGCCGGGGGAGCGGGGAGCGGAGCGGAGGGGAGGCGGCGGCGGTGGTGCTGAAAGGACAGCTCCGCTGCAGCCTGGCCGGAGCGGGGCTGCCTCTCCGCGGGTGGTTCTACTGATTTGCTCCTGCTGTCTCCGGCTCGGACATAGTTTCTAACTTGAACCTGACTTGAGTTTCCTCCTCTCCCTCACTTTGTCTCAGTTGAAAACAGTTTCTTCTTCCCTCCCGGTTTGTTTTGTGGAGCTCCTGCTGCTCCACACCTCTCCGGTATTATGTAACCGGGCAGGTTGTAAGCAGCTTTGTGGCCACTTTGGTTGCTCTGCTCGCAGTTGGATCATCAGATGTCGGTGTATGGAGGACGTGATCAGTGACCTTTCTGTAATAACGCAGAGTGGGAGCTATCATTTATGTCATTTATAATCAGAGAGGAAAGCTCTCAACAATGTCATCCACTTATGGACAGTATTATACAGCTGATCTGGATTGAATTTGGAAATATCCCACATGTCTGAAGTAATTTCAATCTCTAAAATAAATTCAATATCATAAATTGCAATAATGTCCACATCCTGTTAATATGTTGGCGTTTTTCCTCATTCATGATTGTGACCTTTAAGGAAGGAATTGGCTGTATCTAGTGATGACGTGTTATGTTGTGTGATAGTTTACATTGTGTGTTCATTTTTTAACTTCATTGTTTCAGTTTAGCCCTTTACAATGTGTTGCTGCAGCTGAATCCACACGTCCACAGCAATTTCACGCACTCCTCTTTACATGTTTATTAGCATAGAGGTGTTGAATGAGCTGTGACATTACAAAGCCCCATGACCAAACAATGCAATCATCTTTATTGAATTAGAGGCGCATTACATTTTAGCATAGCCACACATTAGGAGGTAGATTATTGTTGTGGTTGATATACATTTCAGGTGTTTTGTATTCCGAAAGTTTATGATCTTCAAAGAGAAAAAGGAGCTTCTTCTCTCCGTGCAGCACCAGGATGAGACACTGCAAGCATGGGGCTTGATCAGTTGTGGAAAAAAAATCAGAACAAAATATAGGACGAGGCATATGGAGGTCAGCAGAGTTTGTCTTTGAGCATGAACAAGAATCTAAAAACAGATTTATGGGTAAAAAGTGGAGCTCACTTCTGTGTTTGTGTGTTTTTCTGCATTGAGGGATTCAAAAATGGTCTAAGCGTTCTCTTTTTATGAAGGAATGGGAGTTTTCCACTGTGTTTATCACATTTATGGGTATTGATTGTTGAAGAGAAAAAGAAATCATGACCTGAGGGACAGGACTCGCAGTTTCTTCACACTCACTGACAAAAACCTTCAAACAAAGACACAGCAGCGAATGACCACAAAGAGATATTGTTCTGATATTTTTGTAGCGCATACTCATGACACAATGTATAAAGATTTGATTTATTCTAATGGACAAGTCTGTTTTCTTAACTCCAGAGATGAATGGCAAGTGTGCCAATGATATTAATTAAAACACAAATGAGACAAAAATTTTGACGAAATGCTGAACTAAACTAAAAATATGAACTGAATTCATATTGAAGTGAGGCAGAAGAGTAAGGATTCAGAAGTTTGTATTCTGGTTCATGTGGTGTAAAGTAGGTTGTACTCTTATCTCACAGGGTAAAAAAAAAAAACTCTTCCAGCTCAAAAGCTACATTGAGTACATGTGTAGCAAAAATGTAGTTTGCTCTCCTTGTGTCTGTGTGTGTCTGCAGCTTCCTGTTACATTAATGTGGATGCTAGTGTAGCGGCAAGCTGCCACACTGTGATCCACAAATGAAACCAAAAAAAAGACCAAAACTGTTCCAAAATCAACTGAAATTTAAGACAAACCAAACAGAAAGGAAAAAAAAAAAAACAAACTACCATAATGCATGTCATGGTTCATGGTTCTGAACTATGGGTGGAAAACGAAGAACTGAGCTTTGCACAGGAAAGCCTCCAAAGTGTGAGCTGGAAACCAAAGCAGGAAGAGTTACATAACCACAGATATGACCAGACACACCAGAGAAGGTAGACAGAAAGTAGACAGTGGCCTCATATTTCCTCCTCCGTTCATCAGACAGCCCCGCCTGGACTGGGGCTCTCTGCGGCCCGCCGTCCCAGCCTCGGCTTGCCCCACCGCATTAGTCAGCAGAGTGCAGTTCCCTGGAAAGGCTGCGATGGCAGCGGCTCCTGTCAGCCGTGTTTTACTGGAGCTGCCCGGCCCCGTCGGGATTTACTGCAGCAGCTGCAGGGCTGACTGACACCTGCAGCACCCAGAGGACCCACCCGACGGCCACGGGGAGCACTCGTGGTGCTGGGTGACGACAAGTTATTCCACATTTTGACCTGGAAAAAGTACACAGGAAATGGTACGCTTGTAAAAACAGAATAAAGTCTGCAGTACAAGTTGCAGTAACTTTCAATGAGCTGGTGTTACGTCTCCTCTTCTAAACTCTCGAATTAGAGTTATTGTGGATAAAGCTCCCACTTTAGAGTCCATTAATGTATTTGATGACTATAACTTGTGTGATCAAGTCTGTTTATGTTGCTAATGCATTTTTAATTGAGCGTCTTAAAGCACCGTTATCAAGGTGCTGCTTTAAATACCAAACATGGTGAAGTCGTCTCGACTGCGCTTGTCTGACTGACTTCACAGACTCCAGCTGAGGAACTGAACTGAGACCGAGTGGGTTTCTAGAAGGAGTTTTTTTAATGCTTTAAATCTGTTCTTTTTTTCTGCGAGCTTCATACAGCAGCTTTCACGACGGGCAGGACACAGATCGACTGCCTTCAAACATCTCGGTCCGTCTCTGGTCTTCTCGGTGATTTAGTGTGTGAGGTTCTTGTTGAATACTGAACAGGCAGGCTGGGATGTGTGGCGCTGTGGAGATTTCACTTGGTTGAATATCACGTCCATAGAGACACTCTTCCTGCCAAGTCTTCCCTCTCCTGCTGCCTTTGTTTAGTTTTTCGTTCCAATTAGAAATATATAACACTCATATAAGTTGTCTGATGTGACCGAGCATCCTGGTTCTTTCTAAACACGACTATAATTTCCTGTGAACTGTTCCACTGAGGGCTCTTCGTTCTCACCTTTTCTTTTGTGTTTCCTGGCTCGACGCTGTTTGCTTTGGAGAGAGGGAAACAGGATATGAGGCGATAACAGCCAATACGTCTGCCGACCATTCAAGCTAATGTGAGCTGGGAGGCAGTGTAGCTGGAACACAGCGATACATCACATTCAGTGTAAAACTGATTTGTCTTCCATGCCATCGATCAAACCCGCAGATCTCGGCGAGTTAAACCGAAGGAGTGGCCATGGTGCTCCACTGCGATGTGGTCCGTTTGATTTGTGACGTCTGTTATGAAAGCTGCTCCAATTAACATTTTTCATAAAACATTGCGTGATACGAGTTGCACGTTGTGAGAAACCCAAGAGCGCTTCGATACGAGTGAAATATACGAGTAATCATAAGTAAACTATACTGTCTTCAAAAAGCAGACTAGGCTAGGAACACTACACAATAACACAATGTTGACCAAATACATGCTGCTTTAGATTCTACAATAAAAATGACAGTAGAGTCTGCGATGGGTTGGTAACTCATGCAGGCTTTGCTCATAGTGGACGGTGTTCCAGCACTGTGTGACCCCTGGTTAGATAAAGCCCTATAGAAGATGAATGCATTACGGCATTAGGCTAAAGAGTCGAGAGAGAACTGCCTGTGGCTTTTGGGATTACTTCATGATGGAGAACAGTGTGTATTGGCGCACATGATGCCTTAATGAATTGTGCAGGCCAGCCTCGCTCTTTAAAGTTGAACTGCTAATGTTCCTCGGAGGACCACTCCCAGATATTTCAGCTGCAGGGCCTCGGAGGTTTGATCTGCGGAGGGTTTTAATGAGCATGTGCTTCTTGGTTTTTACTCCGGCCTCGCCCACAAACAGCATCACACAGCTCTGTCAAAGCATGGGCACCGCTAGCGCGCCAGGATGGATCGCACGTCGACGGCACTGACTCATCGTAAACAATAGTTTTGCTGTGCATTAGATTTTTCTGTCTTTTCAGGATTTATTGCCTGCTGCGGATGAGGCGGGGGCTTTGTTACTGAGATGAGTTTGTGCTGGAGTCTTATTGATCGGCTCTGACGCGGACACAAAACCAACTACGGATATTTGGAAAAGAATCTTCCATCCCTCAGAGTGTTAATACAAGAATTCTGACAATGACAGACAAATGTCTGTCTGAGATATCGAATGATATCCTAAAACAAAACTGTTTTCCTAGAAATTTTTAACGCTATATCCTGTTTCCACTGCAGACTCAATCTATCACTGCTTTGTGAGCGCAGGGAATTGAAGGCACTCACTAAATCAGGGGTACCTGGCTTCAGCCGTTCTAAAAATAAGATATCAGCTGCACTATTTTGGAAAGAGTGTTTCTATGGCCCGGGGCTATGGATTGCACTTGTAATATAGAGCAGCGGTGAGCAGGAACTTCACTCAGACAAGAAAAGCCGGCGCAACAGATCACATTGCACACAGTCTGGAGGAAACTGTTGCTCCTTCACCAATGTCAAACTCAGCGGAGTAAGCTGGCTAATCTTTGATGTGCCGTATCCTCCAGGAGCTAATTGGCTTAGCTGGAGCTTATTTTGTCGCTCCCTCATTGGCATTACGATGTGTTTCGTGAGAAACCTGATGCAGCAGAGTCCTTCCCTCTGCCAGCTTCAATACCAGAGTTTTCATGTTAATGGATACTGACAAGAAACGTGTCTCATAAATGATCTGCAGATGTTAATTAGTCCTGCAACATATGAGGGAAACATGCTATGCTGTTGTCAGTGTGGTGAAGATATCAAATGCCATAGATAAAGTAATTATTAACATGTTTTGCTTGTAGTGTCACTAAAGGTATTTCTAGTTTGATATATCAGGAACAAAAACACTTTGCTTCCCAGAGTTACTTTGTGTAACAGCGTCCTCTTTGCCTCTGGCCTCAGATAAGTCAGTTTCTCCGTCATATCCTCTTCTTCAGCCAAAATAACTGTGCCACGGCCTCGGCCCATCCATCTCAATCGCTCCTGACCCCGCTCGCCCGCCTCCTGGCCTGATTAGAGCGGGCAGGTAACAGAGATCTAGCACAACGCCTTGAAAACATCGTCAGCCGGCACGAAGTGCAACACTGCGAGCAGACACACTGCTTGATTTAGTTTGTTAGAGAGGCTGTCTCCTCTTGTGAAATCACAGGCGAGAAGCACAACCTTGGAAGTCCAGGTAGTCCCTTTAAGTTGGTCCTAAAATCTGATAACTGGATTTTGAGAGTATGTAAATATGCACTTTTTTCACTTTTTGCTGCTGAACTGTATTTTGTCTAACTAAACATCACTGCAGACCGCACGCATTCTCTGATTTCCCCTTCAAATTTTCGTTGAACTGAGAAATTAGTTGTTGGAGCGCTTCATTCTTTGTCTTGACAAGTCAACCTGTTGTGAGACACGAGTTGTCGAGTCCAGCTGCACAGCAGTGCAAACAGGAGCATTTTCTTACGGCAGTCTGCACACACACTTGTGTGAACGGTGGGAAATGAGCACCGTGTACCGTATTCTGGAGCACATGCAAGGAAATGTTATTTTTGACGCGCACTGTGTGTGTGTGTGTGTGTGTGCCTGCATGCTTCTGTGTGTGTGTGTGTGTGTGTGTGTGCGTGTGTGGAATGAAGGCTGGAGCGAGAGCGCACGGGGAGCTTCCTCCCACACACAGCTGCCGTATCGATCTGCTGGACCGCGGCGTGGACGGGCTCTCGGCTCCTCGCTTGGCAGGAGGGACTTGCAGACAAGTCTCGTCGTGTAGAAGCACAACTAGCTGAAGCGGCTGTGTTTACATGCAGCAACTATCAGTCGCACACCGGTTCAGGTCTCACTGTTTTAACAGTTTATCCTGTGGAAGTAAATAAACACACTGGTAGTATTTTTTTCTTCTTTCTTTTCTGCTCTCTGTGCAGTGATTGGTTCATATTATTTTTTTAGTGCTCATTTCATCCTCAATCTTGATATTTTATCTGACAGGTTTAATATTTTATCATAAATGATGTAGCTTTATAAATCTGGCAAATTTTGGACAATTTTCTATTTTTTTTGGTATGTATTGTACATGTAGTTTATATATTTGACCAAAGTTTGCATTTTGCTCTATATGTCAGGCCATGTATTGATCATTTTGCCGTTGTCTTTCATGCTACTTTTGTAAATATTGATATCGTAGCTGTCATAATCTTCACATTGTCTTAGAAAATTTTACATTTCATGTGACAAGTTTCCTAATGTCCTTTTAAACTTGCCATTTTATGTCTCGATTTTTCCTTTTCCTATCCTATAGGTTCTGTTTTTCAAAGTAAAAGCATGTTGATTTCTCGAAATATGTTTCTCTTACCATGGCCATTTGAAAGGCTGTGCTGCATGTAAAATGACTGAAAGCAGGGAGTCACATTACAGTTTTGCTGTTATTTCAGTGCTTTCAGCCTTTTTATTTTTTCAGATGTGCAGTAATCCTTCAGGTGTCACGGCAGACTGCAGTCAGACCTGTAGGCAACCCCAGAGGCAGGCGCTCCGCTCGGAGACTGGGAGGTCTGCACAAGTGTGACTAAAGAGCTCAGAATTACAGTCACAGTCTGCGAGCCCGACTGCTGCAGAAAGTCCAGGCTGAATGCTGTCCACCTCCCGCATGTAGCTCATGATATATGGATGCTGGCTTTCTCGCTCGCTGCTGAGCCCACAAGCCGCACTGTTAATGATAATTACTTATATAACACGTTTTAACTCTTAGCAGTCTCAACATTCGTTTTATGATAAACTTTACTGCTCCTCAGAGGAGCTGCAGATTGAGGCTCGTTGCCTCCAGACCATGTTGGCTCCAGCAATCTCATCCACTTTGGCAATTCAATAACTTTCCTCTGGCACCGTCATTCAAGTCTTGTGGTGATAATATCACACTCTGATTTACAATAATGCCCTCTTTGTGTCTGTTTGCTTTTGTGTTCCCAGCTTTACTTCTTCTCCTTTTTTTTTTTTTTTTTTTTTTTTTCCCAGAGAGGCTCATTGGGTTGATAATAACCTGAAACAGCGGCAGGGTCTGGCTGAATGGATCACTGAATGTTTTTATGTAACCATCATATCCAATTGTTATGCAACAGTGAGTTGTTGCCAAAAAATGCAGTGAAAATGGGTACACACCTGTTGTCATCCACAGTTGGGCCATAAGTAAGGATAACATCTTTATCTACGTTATAGCAAGCCCACGAGTTGATTCATTGTGTAAAAAGAGTAGGATCTAAACCTTCATATGGGAGTGAATAATACACAATCAGTCACACAAAGTGCTATTGTGTTATCAGTGTTCATTGAATCGGTCTTGTGAAAAACTACAATCCTCAGACGACGTGAACTTCTGAAATGTCAACGCAAGCGTCCAACTCAGTCTTTGTAAAAAACGAAATAGTCTTTTTTTGAATGTTTCTCTGCTTGCAGAAATCACAGATGAAGCTGGATGAGGCGCACACCAACACCAGCTTCTGATAAAGCTATAGCTGATCTTATTTATCATACACAACAAAACTGTGCTTCCCAAGTTGTTGCCTGTCAGCGCCTTGCTGAAGCTGGAAAAAAAAGAAAAAAACCATGCTTTGTGCAGCAGTTGTCATGGACAGACTGAGTCTTGACATCTTTGCGGTGAAGTAAGTGCGACACTTGCAGCAGAGAGTTTATTTTCAACTGAAGCAGCTTGAGCTCTGAACACCCACACCAGACCGTGACCGCCCAGTGTCTGTCAGCGTCTTCTATCCATGTCGTCCCCGTCCCCGTCCCTCCCCGGGAGTGTGTCGTGTCTCAGTGTGCCCTCATGACGTTGGGTCCCTTGTTCCTTCCATCACAGCGCGGCTCATTGAACCTGCATTGTCTTTCCAGGTGGCGAGCGGAACTGTGGAGTACATGAGCTGGTCTGCGTCAGAAAAGGTAGGGCAGGTCACAGCTCTGAGAGGTCGACCTTTGACCTCTGAACTTCACCTCCCGCCCCACCATCACAGCCCATTCATGTTCCCCTTTCCCCCGCTGTGTTTCTGTTCATGGTCGTCCTGCTGTCACTGTGGTTGGATTACGTCCTTTGAGTTAGTCTTTGTTCATCTTCCGTGATCGCCACTTGCATTTGTTACTTCTGTGAATATTAAACTATTTTCTATCTATCTATCAAAAAGAGATTTGTGTTATTTTTTTTGAAAAATCACAAACTTTCAAGCAACTGTTGTACTTGGCTCACTGAGAGCACAAAGAGGAAGAGAGAAACCGGCAGTGGGCATGTTGTTTGAGCAAACTCAGAAAGGAAACAGACAAAACAAAGTCTTTATATTTAAATGCAGGAATATATAATTTGCTAAGAAACAAATTAACATCACAAAAACCTGAGTTTAGTGTTTGTAGGCTTCAGCTTTCCACCTTGATCAATCAGTCAATCAATTAACCACTGATATATGCTTTCAGTCAAGTAAAGAATGCCTGCTGGGAATGACTGAAACACTCTGCTGTGAACGGTAATACATATGCACGTCGTTTATGATAAGATGATTCAAAAGCATGTTGAACCACTTGCTGCGTCTGAGGAGTGATTAGATAGGATTTTCAGTTTCATGTGGCTGGAGGGAGAATGCGTGGAAATGACACGATGTAGCTCCAGCTGATTAACTCCAGGCAAACAAGGTTTTGATGAGAACATCACACCGGTTGGAATAATTGTCATCTTGTATGTTTAGTCAGTCTTTAAGCGCTCTCCTCTTCCCCGCGACGTGTTTAAAATCACCGAGATGGCTCCGTTCATTATGCCGAGTGCTTTCAAAGGGTTCTCATCGCTGCGTTTGAGCCAGTCAAGTGGCCTGCTTGTGTTTATGAGGATTTTATAATTTGGGTTTCTCCATTTGTTTTTGTTTTATTTTCTTTATTGCGATTGTGGGAGATGGAGTCCAGAGGTGTACACATGTGGTGTGTGTTTGTGGCTCTGAGCTGTGCTTCAGAGTGGTCTGACCGTGTGTGGGAGTGTGCATGGGCGTACAGAGAGTGCTTCTAGGCTGACTGTGTGGGAGTGTTTGAGGTTTTTAGGTGGGTTTTCTTTTTTTTTCTTTTTTTCGCTTCCTGACACTGAACGTGGCAACTGTTTCTATGTTCACATAAAAACTGAGAGACACAAACAACAAGTGTTTCTCTGTCAGCCGTGACAATGATGCACAAGTATCAAGACAGTGTGTGCGCGGCACGGTTTCCTCACTTTGGCACCGAGTTGGGTTGCTATGGTACCGGAGTTTGCCAAGATGCCCGGGTGTCTTTTTCCCGAGAAAGGTTCAGTCGCTCCTCCTCGGGCAGTTTCTCTAAGTGTCCCTTAGCACCGTGGGAGATGTAGTTATTGCATTGCAGTGTGTCCTGAATGTTCGAAATCTTGGCATTGAAGCAGAACTGCTGACAGGAACACTGACTCCAAGGATTTTTATGGAGGAAAAAAAAAACGTTTTGGCAAGCAAAGTTTTAAGAACTTTTTGCCGATCAGCTCGTCACAAGCTTCGTGTGAGATTTTCAGAGTTGGTCAGATTGTGTTCAGTACAAGGACTCACAATACTGAGAGTCCCATCAGGTCTGATAAAGGAACAAGCTTCAGCTAGCATGACTGTCGTGTCTAAATACACACAACAGCTGGATAAATTGAAAATATCTCTCGGGTATTGAGCACAATGTGCCAGCAGGAGCTGCCATTGTTGTCATTGTTTAAAGAAATGTCATAATTAAGGATCTAATGTTGTATTGAAAGCTGTGATTACTGAATCTTCAGCTTCTTATCTTCAGTTATTATTGTCGTCCCAGGGTTTCTCCATCAGTGCTGTTCTTTTCTACAATCTTTCTAGCTTCACAGAGTCATCCTGACATTGTGAATTTGTACCCAAGGAAAGATCTTGATTGCATTTGAGGGACTTTCTCTTGATTCTGGAGAACCAGACTGTTACACCAGTGATCATACATTAACATCAGAACAGCAGCAGAACATTAAACTTTAAATCACCACATTGCAATCCAGTATTAGATAGCTTTTTTGGCTTTTAGGAGGCTCTCTTGGTGTCCCTGTGACGTTTGCCCAGTCCATTCTTCATTCAATTTAAGGATATCTGCAGACCATTTCCTGAGTTTGCCTTTGAATTTTCGTTTTGCTCCCTGCGCGGGTGTGAGCTCCATAATTCATGCTCCTGCTGCCTCGTCAAGTCCGAGCACCTCTCCATCCGTTTGCAGGGATAAAAAATAGCTCTCTTGCTGCTGCCTTATACTCATTTCACTGCGATGCTATTAATCTGTAATCATCTCAAAAAAAGAAGAAAAAAGTCTCTTCGGTCTTTGAGTTATAAAGCTCCTGTGAAGTCCAAATATATCCACTGTTTGATTCTGTCTCGCACTTGACTTTAGACACACATTTTAAAGAAACTGATTTGCACAAAGGTGTCTGGTGCATTTTATAACTTGCTTTCCCACCTCATTGTTCTCGGCGCTTCTTGTGTAACAAAAGTCTGCTTTTGTTTGGTGGCTGTGTGACTCACCAGTTAGTCCCACACATGTTATCTAAGGGCTATTCTCAGTATTTTAATGGAGTGCAGCTGATTTTGGTGAAGTGTGTCAACCAGGAAAATGAGAAATTATGTGAGGCAGCTCATACCACGCAGCACCCACACTGCATCACGGCACCGGTGTTGCAGTCTCTCTTTCAGAAATCCTGATTTTAGGAAAAGAACATTCATTTTTTTTTTGGGGGGGGGGGGGAATAAATCTGAGAATACATCCCAAATGAGGGGTTTGTTGTTTGAGTCAAATAAAAATATTGTTGTCTTAAATCGGGAAGCCCAAAGTAAACTGTGAAAATGTGTTGTTGTTTGGGAATTTAGATTCTTTTCCCTGTTTAAGCCAGTCTGGGAATTGTACGGCGCAGGAGCCCTCCTGCTCCATCTGTGCTGTGAATAATTCAGTCAACAGTAGGAAGCTGGTACAGTGTGAGCAGACAGGCATTCCCATGGGATAACGCCTCCTGCTCCCACGTCGCCATGTGACCAAACATCGTGGGCCAGCAACAGTAATCTAAACTCATTTCAGCCAGAGAGAACAAACAGTTATCCCCCCCTAAAAAAATCTGCCACCTTTGTTTCTGGCACGTGCGCATTTGTAGGCTAGGGAGTCAAAGAAAACAAGAGAAACCAGAGTGCAGTCGGTTATGTTATGTAACAGTTTTTTCTTATTCTTGAGGTGTGAGTGAGTGAGTCTGGCTGCTCATATGTAACAGCGCCATTGTTTGATAAAACTAATGACAGGATGTTGATATCATGCATCACTTTGGATTTATTTGGCAAATAATTTGAAGCAATGTTTATTTTCTTTAGATCCAAATATTTCCTATGCATTTTGGTATTCAAAGTCCAGCTACCGGTCTCAGTCCTTAATTTGGAGTCACCTGTTTTTTCGTGGGAAAAAGAATGTGGCAGCTGATCCACTCTGTTGTCAAACGAGCCCATTTTTCTCCTTTTCTATTAGGGCAGTTGTTGCGTTCTGTAGTACAAAATGAGCTTTACAGAGATTCCTGTGCGTACGAGCTTTATTCATCATGGCAAATGAGGTCAGCCGTCGTTTGAAGCGTGAATAATGAACTCTCTCTAATCGCGCTAAAGACACCTTTCACATCTTTTCCTCGTGCACTCTCATATATCTCACCTCTGTTCCTGTAATTCAGTGATTAGTGTATCTCCAACATACACGACTTTCTGTCGTCTCTAACCGGTCTGACTGATCTCTGATCTGTGGCATCAACATCTTCACATCTTCAACCAAGTCCATTGGTCGCCATCATTTTATGACACGTTGATGTTAACAAGCAGTTTGTTAATCAGTTTGTAATTACTGTTATGATACTTTCTGGGTTTCACTCTTTCTGCTCACAGCTTGACATAAGAATGCAAAAGGCAGATTTCTGTTTCTTCCTCGTGCTTTTCCTGTGTGTACTGTTATAATGTGAGCTTTTCTGAATCCTCCACTGCATCCCACATCTTCCCTCGTGAATACAAACCACCTCTGCCATGCAGGGGAACTACGAAACAGTATCCATTACTGTGTTTCCACTACCGGATGATTTTCTGGGTGATTAATTTGTACATGAACCATGCTTTCTTAAATCAAGTAGATCTATAAGCTAATAAAATATTCTGTTCCTGTATAGTTAGGGTGATCTTTACTTGACCATTCTTGCTTTATTATTATTTTCCTTCGTAATGGATTTTGCAGAAGTCCTGATTTACTTCTGTTGGCTGGAAAATGTGATGCACTGTGCACCCCCAACAGACCCAACGTGGATGCCTTAATCTATTCCCTCTGATTACAACAAATCATTTGGCTTGTAGCAAATGTCAGATTAATTTGCGGAATGTAGCGTGGGAGGTGAATTGCAGAGCTCCGGAACAGAAGCTCGACTGCTGAACTTTAATAAAGGTCTGTACGGCATAACGAAAATATCCTTCTCAGCTAGATATTCTACTCTCTCCATGTGAAAGAGGGTCAAGAGGTGACTTGCAGTGGGTGGGGACCAAGATGTGAGCTTTTTTTATGTTTTTAATTGTTGCTCGGGTTCCTCTTGGAGCAACCAGTGAGCCTGTTAGTTGCTGTTAGACTGTCCCCTGTGGGCTCACCTGCTCAGCCCTCCAGCCCCTGAGTAGACGCTGAAAGGGCGTCCTTTGTTTTTCATCCATCAGAAGCACGGAGGCAGTGGAGGTCCCGCCTGTGTATGTGTCGATGCTCGAGCCCAGGAGGGTTTGGGTCTGCTGACGTGTGCCAGTTATAGTCGCATCTAATGTAATCAGACACTCCTGTGTGTCCGCAGTCTGAAGCCGTGCTGCACCTGAGCCTGTTGCCATGGCAACAAACGAGTTGTGCCCCCGTTGTGGTGCGACTTCGTCCGTGCAACCTGCTCTGACCGTCTCTCCCATTCCCCTTAATCAACCTGTTTGTCACTTTAGGCCGTCTGCCACTAGTTACAACACGTACGGAGAGAAAAACACAATTACTCAGCATCTGCAACCACAGTGGAAAGATCAAATACAGCATGAAGACTGTGACCTCCGGTAGAACCAGATTCAGAGGCGTTGGTTTTCCGCTTCATCAAGTTATGGCTCTAGTATAGATAGGAAGCGCTAAAAGGACAAGACATAAATAAACAACAGTGAACAACAGGCCTCATCAGCATGTTAAGGCATGTGTGTGTGTGAGCCATAAATCATGAAACTGAGAACTCTCAGCAAGGTGGTATCTAGAGAAATAGAGCCCAGATGGTACGTTATTAACATGCTCTATTCATCATTTTTTGTCATAAAATATCAGTTTGTCAAAGATTAAGGAATAGTTCAGGCAGATAAAGCATTTCAGAGAAGTAGTAAAAACCCTTCTTTAGCGTTTGAGACTCAAATCATTTCCGTATTCATTCATCAAAAACGATCCTCCTTTCTGATGATTTGCTTTGACAAACAAACAGCAGCGTTAACCTGAATCTCTTGTGTCCCAGTTTCTCCAGAGGTGCTGGGGTTTCTGACAGCCATCGGGCTCTTCATCATCCTCATGACCTTCCTCTTCTGGTACCTCAACAACAAGTTGGCACTTGAGAATGCAGGGAGCCTCCAGTGCCTTGATGACTTCAGGAAAAGCACCGATCTTCAGGGTGAGTCCGTGTTTACACCCTTTGTGCTGGTCTTAGATTGGTTTGGTGCTGCAAATAACCTGCATTATCTGAAATCTGTATTTTTTTTTACATGTTTTAGGTTTATTCTTCACAGTGTAATCGGCCACAGTTGGTTGAACCCAGAGTTTTAGTGACAGAATGTAAATATTCACCTTAGAAGAGATCTGTCTTTGTGGAAAGAACTGATACAAACTTGATTTGATGTATCAGAAATCACTTTTTGTTAGTTTTTTTGATGCACGGCAAAATGTGTTGGACACCTGTGTGGATATTTCTTTTTTTTTTTTTTTTTTTTTTAACATCATAATGGTTCATTACAGGTGAAAAGACATGTTTATATGTAGTATAGAGCTGAAACAAGAATTTGTCTTATTGTTTCCTACACTGTCCAGTCTGTTTTAGACAAAGGGAAAAACTAAACTGAGGAGAGATTTGATAAAACAGTAATAAAACATTCGCATAAAAATTCCGGCAACATAAAGTTCCTCAGTTTCCTTAAAAAAATATCATGCTCTGATTTGCTTTTTTTTCTCATACAGCAGTGTAATTTAGCTCCAAGGATTTGTTATTTTCGGAGTTCTTATAATTTTGTAAATCCTTTTTGACCTGGTTAGAAGACATTTATTCAATTTGAAGCACATTCATGCAGAGGAAGGACGGACTGAAGTTGTGTGATGTGGGGTCATGATCAGTGTCTTCTGTGTGGAAAATAGCTGTGTTGTTGACAAATGTAATAATAATGACTCTGGCTCGGTTGCGTGTATGAAATGAATAAAAGAGCAGAGAGGACACAGCCTTGAGGGGAACCGGTAAGCAGCATCACTAAAAAATTCATCAGCCAGCAAACTAAGCCAGAGTCAATGTTCACTAAAGTATCTGCTGATTTATGAGGCAGGATACAGTTAAAAGCAGATGAAAAAGAAAATAAAAGCAGAGAATGTGTGGATATTAAGGTGAAGAAGAGTGCATCATCCACATTTGTTAACTGGCGAGAAGGTGAAGATGTAATTTCTTCTTGACTCCATATGAAATATGATATTACTACACAATGATATGCTGTGAAAAGTAGAGCACAATAAAATATATATGATAAAACATCCCTTCACTGAGAGGATGGACCGTAGTCAGTGTTTCAGTTTCAGCACCAGCTCGTGTCGTCAAGCCGCTCCAAAGTCACCGATGACAGCATGAACACTGACCTGTGCACGGAGCCCTTTTCCACTGGCGCTGGCCTTTCTCAGCCTGCGGAGGGATGACCGTTACTGACAGGTGTAGGGCTGTTTACTCACAGAGCGGCACCGAGCTTCACAACTTCCAAAGGCTGGTGGCCCCGGGGAGCCCGCTCAGGGAGCTGCCCCCACCCGCAGAAACCACCTGACAAGCTCTCGAAAACAAAAGGGAGGCAAATGAGGCGACTGTGTTCAGTGTCTGAGGGTTTGTTTTTTTCTGTTGATGTTTGTCTGCTTTGCTTTATAGATACATATTTTTAGATGGTGTTAAATTATAAAGCAATTTAGTGAAATGGTACATATTTATAGGCTCTTCAGTGGCTTTTACTTTTTTTTTTTTTAAAAGGAAAACAAATATAAAAGTTTTCTTTTTCTCTGTAAGCCAACATTTAGAAGAACTTTTTCACTAAAGTCGAACTATTTTGTGCAGCCAGATCAAATTAAAGCTCTGCCTCCCTCTGCTGGCTGAAACCTGAAACTACACTTAAACCTCCCCAGACTTTGATCTGTAATTTACCAAAACATTATCCACCCGCTCTCACCGACATTCAAAACCGGTGCGTCAGCTCTGGATTGGTAAAAGTGACCTAATATGGTGTTTTAATCCTGGACTCCATGATGAAACAAAAATCGCACTGTTTTTTTTTTTCTGTCAAAACCAAATGCATTTAAATACAGTCATAGACTTCTCATCGAGACATACACTATAAAATAAACTACATCTTTAGTTAGCACTTTTGAATATATTTTAATGTATCAAGAATACGATAAGCTGTGTTGTCTATATTTCGAGGGTTATACATGTTTTATTTGGTGGAGATGGAAACAAACACGCTTCATCCTCTCACTGTTCTTTGTCAGTTGGTTGCAAGTGAAATGTATACTGAAAATGCATTGTCTGTTTGCTGTGCGCTTATTATATTTCCTTTGTGGGAGAGATTAATACATTTTCGGTTGTGTAACAGGCTACATAATGTGTTGCATAATGTGTCTGATTATGGACAGTGCACCATGGCAACATTGTTTTTTTTTCTGAAGGAAACCTTTGTTCAATCTTGAGGAGTGAATGTGACTCCAGCGACTGCTCTGCCACCTTGGAGTTCAAGCTTTTCCCCTCTTGGACACTTTCTGGAGTGTTTATTGTTCACTGACTTTTTCAAAAACAGCACATTTCCCATTATCATTGTTAAAGTAAACTCCTGCTGTCAGACTAATGGTACAATGGAAACCTGGCAGGTTTAGGTTGAGATTAGAATTAGATGCAATGTGAGACTACAGTTGCACTAAATATTGCATGGATGCTGGATCGGGATTTTGATCCATCTTCTGGTTTCTGTCAGCCACATTTCAAAAGAATTCTTAATTAAAGTTGACAGGGAAGAGAATAAAAAAAAGAGAGGAAAACATCTCAAGCTGCATTTTCAGCAATTCAATCGTACCATGTTGTCAATCTAGTTGCCAAATTGCTGCAGTGTTTGTTTTCTTTCACTGGCAATACTCTGATGTCCTGAAACTATAACAAAATAAAATAGTGTGACCTGTATGCATCTATAACTTGAGGGTCCTTTTGACCTGACTTAATATTAAATGTCAACATACATTAGATATACTCTTGATGACATACGGTATTATATGCACATAAAAATGCATTATAGTGGAAACATTTGGGGCAGTTGAGGAAACTTATGTTGCAGAGTAACATTTTTTACAAGGAAGAAGTGCTAATGGTTTACTGTTTATCAAGGAATAAATTCCAAGTGAATAAACAGAAGGAGGATCGATATTAAGGGAGCCTTCGCTTCACAAACAGCATCTTATTAGAGCAGAGCCTTTGAAGAGAGACTCACTTCCTTTAACCCCGCAATGAATCCTCCTTGTTGAATTTTGATGACGAGTTTCCATTTTCAAAGCCGTGATGTTCAGGATTGATTTATCAGGGTTACAGCGGTTTAGCTCTCTTCGCCTCACACTGAGAAAATCCCTGGTTCGTTCCCAGACTTTGGGTTTGTGTGTGTGGCCTTTATGTGCTTTCATGGATGTTTGGTTGATTGATGATCGGTATGATTGTGTAGCTCTGATCGCTCTGATGACCCGAACCCGGATAAAGTATCTACACAACATAAATGAACATTAAAAACATGCAGTTATTTCATTACTATTTAGTCATAGTTTCTGAAATGGTTGCTTTAGCCGGCGCTGGCGAGAGAAGCTGCATTATGCATTTTAATATATTTCAAACAAATCATGCACATCTTGTAGCCTGTTGCTTTTTTTTGTCCCACACCAGCCTGTCGTAGCTGTTTCATTGGAAATGTAAGTGATTCATCCCTATGATTGTTACTGTGATGATTACCTCCGGTGCCGTTTCTCCATACAGATGCATCACGCGCCTGCAACAGTGCGTGACGCGTCTGCAGGTCGCTGCAGAGCTGACTTTGTGTGGAGAAACTTTGAACTTAACACAGTGATTCTGATAAAGGACAAACAGCAGGCCGTGTGGCACAGTGTGTACAGTTGGCCTCAAACTTTCAGTCAGAATAACAGAAAAGTGTCGGTGTAGCTGCAGCCGCTGGGTGACGACATCCACAAGGATTAGAGCAAATGACTGGTGACACATTCAAAGTAAAGCCCATTTGAAGTGAGAAAAATTAAATAGAGACTGCTGCGTTCATACACGTGTTCCTATTTTTATTTTTAGTGTTCTGTCTTGACAACAAAACTTGGGCTGAATGATCAGTGTCAGTTGATATTGATCCAAGCAGCACCTGCTGCCTCATTGAGCGTTTTCCAGCTGTGTATTCTATACAAAAAAAAAACATCATTCACTCGATGAAAATGACTGCTTTGTCCACATCCCTCTTAACCTACTAAACATTTACATTAAGAGAATTATTTCAAAATGGAAAGTGTGAAGTTCCACGCCGGTGCCAGCAGAGGCTGCCAGTCTACCTGATTTCCCCACCTCTTCTTTTTCTCCATCCCCACGCAGACAAGGCCTACTGCGACGCCGACCTGCAGGGCTCGTCATCGGACAGCGAGGACGAGCTGATGGGTCAGTATCAGGAGGCGGTGAGCCGCTCGCAGGGCCTCCGGGGCGGAGCCAAGGCCACCTCCAACACCAAACTCCTGGGAGGCTTCAGCTGGGAGAGCCGGCAGAAGTACAGCCCTCTGACGGCCGATTATGAGGGATACAGCAGCGAAGCCTCGGCCGATGATGGTAGGCTCCTCTGCGGCGTTCCTGCTTGTTTATTTTCCCATTTTGCATTTGCATACTCGACCGCAGCTTTCCAATGAGAAGTTGTTGAAAAGATTAGACAGATCTTTGCTTCTTATCGCCTCGGTAAGCTCGGGCAAGGCACACAGACTCCTCTTCACTGGCACACACACACACACACACACACACACACACACAGTGCGCACACACTGTCAGTTAATCCAGAGAGGTGATCAAAGCGAAGCTCCCGTTCAGCACACTCTCCGTGGGAGGGTTGTGAAACAGTCAACTGTCTGCATAATCTACACAGCCACAGCCTCACACTCTCCCCTGGTTTTTTTTTTCTTTTTTCTTCTTTACTCTCTCTTCTTTTTTCCTTTCTAACACATCCTTTTTTTCCCATCTGCCAGATTCACAATCACTGTGCCGCTTTCAAGAAGCGGTTTTTCTCTCAGATGTGCCGAGTCACAGGAGATCACCAGCGCTGACCTCTTTGGATCAGTCTACTATTGATCTGACACAATGCGAGACTGTATACTGCTGATTTATTGATCAATATGGAGGGTAGAAGTACCCTGTGGACCGGCCCAGTAATAAAAAGAGAGAGAGAGATGGTACATACAATATTTATACAGAAAGAAAAGTGGAAGATTTAGGGATTCGTGATTATTTAGGATCTCAGAATTAGAGAAAAGTAGTGTTGGCGCTCTGATAAAGAAGTGACAGCCAGCAGAGAGCTACAGGTATCATAGCTCTGCTTAAGGTAAGAAAAGCTGCCTGTCACCTCTAATAAAACTCACTAATTAACACGTTACCTCTGCCACGTGTGAGCAAAAAAATCAAAGTGTGTTAAAGCATCCAGCTTATTTTGTGGAGAACGGCGGGGCTGTCGATTTTTTTTTTTTTTTTTTTTTTTTTTTTTTAGCAGGAAAGAGTGACTTCCTGCCTTGTTATCGCCACAGTGTGCCTGTTTATGCACCCAACGCAGATTAAACAAACAAGATATAAGGTGTCAGTTACTAAGCTTGCAGATCTACTCTTTCCTGTCAGATATCTGTAACACCTCCTGCTTCACATGTAAAGGCTGCAGCTCAGATTTTACTGGACAGGGAGTTTAGATGCTTTGTTTTTGAATGGCTTTTTATCAAATATCCCCCGGACCTCACAAACCCTCAGTATCACAAATCACCCGATGTTTGTCTGCCTTCGTCTTCCATTGTATTTCGTGTTCTTGACGCCCCGCCGTTGATTTCAAACAGTTCAAAACATTTTCTAGGGAAGGCGAAACAGCCAAAGAAAACAGCGTCTTCAGTTGTTATGATTTATGAAATAACATCTCAGACAAAGGTCAGTGAAAAGAGTTTGAAGCAGTGGAAGAGCGATTGCAGAACAGCTGCTTCCAGATGGTTAATTGAGGAGCTTTTGTGTGTGTCAGGCTGGAGAGGCTGAGTGGTTTTGTCTGGACACATACTGAGATGCCTCTCAGACAGGACTCAGCCGTGTTTATGTCTGACAGTGTTGATCAAAGACAAAAAAAACAAAAAAAAAACAAGCCAATGTTTGCCAGGGTCCTTCATCGTTAAATCACGTCTGAACCAGTTCTGTGTTATATAAGACCGTGGGTTCCAAGGCTGAGTGTCTGGCACGATCTATTTAAAGCAATGTTTGAATGTGTAGCTGAGGGATAAATAGTGCATGGCATGCTTCCGAATGCATTAGCAAAGAAGCAACGCGCCGCACAAGGTTGCCGTTATGCAAGCGCTGCCAAAGCTCTGTGTCTTCTTGTAAAACGCTCGCTGGTCTCTGTCTGGAATTCAGAACTCAATAACGTCTGCGGAGACAGAACTTCTGAGTGATCTGACACATCATTATCAGGTGATTTGTTGACGACGATGATGAGAAGCGTCTAAAGATCGGCGCATTTTTCTGTGGAATCATTTCTTAAACTGCCTGATTAAAGCCGAAACTCATCAGGCTCGTTGCGTCACTGTTTTCTTCCTTACTGGAGCTGCGGGTGATGATTGACACCGTCTCAGCCGGCGCGTCTCGTGCACTTCTGAGGAGCAGTTTATCAGCTCGAAATCTGATTATTGCTCCTGTTGCTTGTGAAGCGCTCTCACAGGTTTTCTGTTTTCATTATCGTCATTTGTGACACCTATCTTTGTCAGACACAGTATATCGGTGATAAAAGCTTCCCTTCATCGTTCTCAAATATAACACCCTCTCCGAGCTTGTTAAAAGTTGTGTGCTCAAGCTATCTAAAATTGAGATCAGACCACACCGACAGCAAAGTCTTAAACAGTCTGCAGTCAATGAATGGATCAAATTTCAACAAACATCATAATTTATTATAATTAAAAGTTGGTTTGCTGTTTTCAGACCATGTGAATGCTCTCTGATCTGAACCCATTGCATTTTTCAGTGTGTTGTTAAAACCTCGATCACACCCTGAAGCTCCTGGGAAAACAAAGGGATGTGTATTTCCAAGAATCTGCCGACTTACCAGCATGTTCGTGTTTGTGTGCAGTCTGAAGAATGACGTCTTCGAATTTCGCAGTCTCCCCTCAGACATCCAGCATTGTTAAACTTTTTTTTCCCAATAACATGCTTTACACACCTCAGCTGCTAGGTGGCACTGCTGTCATAAATTCTCACACATTTCTCCCAAAAAAGAAGTCAGCGGACGAGAAATTCAATCATTTCCAGCACACAGTGCTATAACCAGCCGAGACTGTTTGTCTAATCTGGTGAACTGTGACCTTATCAGAGTCATAGAAAGTGTGTTTCTCTGATTGTATTGAAGTCAAACCCGCTGCCTGGATTTCAGTTAGTTTAGTTGTTTTAGATGAAGCCATGACTGACTGGCTGTCTGTTAGTTGGAAATATACGTAGTGAAGACTGGAGAGACGGCGGCAGGGATTTGAGTCATGAGTGGCTGGCAGCAAAAATGTTAAATTTACTCGGTTTTAGCTCTGTGTCGCTTTTTTGTGTGATTCTAATACCCTTAAAGGCACAGGGATTATACATAAAATTGCCAGATGATGTTTTTCTTTAAAATAAAAAGGATGCCAAGACAGCATATCCTAGAAAATGAGAGCTACGTCTCCAGTTTCTATTAACTTTTTTGTCATCAGTCATGAGATGATTGTTCCAAGTTCGGTGACTTTCAAACTTTTTTTTTTATCCTCAGTGTTCAGCTCAGAGGGAGGCTGTGAGGCTGCTTCTGTTGTCTGATTCAACAAATCATTACAGCGATGGAAAACACGAGAAGGCATTCAAAAAAAAAATCAAAAGCAAAAAGCTTTCGCTAAGAGTTTGATCCGGATCCCTCCAAGTTTCATCTCGCTCTCCCCAACGCAGCCCAAACCAGAGAGGTTGAGAACCACTGAAGTTGTTGCTTGTTGCTGTCTTGTACTTTATCCAGAAAACGTAATGAAGAAAAAAAACAAAAAACAAAAAGAAACATCTCTGATCAATCATAAATCAAATATCAGATGATTGTGCTTTTTTTTCCCTCTGCCCCTCATCATGGATCAGATGTGTCGAAGCTGCAGCTTCACGCCATCAGGTCACCGTTTCCCTCCAACATGGAATGAAATCTGTATTAAAGAAGCAGACAGGAACGTTCTGCCCATGATTTGTTGCATTGATCTCAGCCATGTGGCTGGAGAAGCTGGAGATGGCTGTGATTTTTTTTTCTCTCTGCTTTCTTGTGTTTGTCTGTGATTATGGCAAGTTTTTTTTTTCTTCCTTTCATCGTGGTGTACAGATGGAGGGCAGGTTTGCTCCTGGCTCCTCTCAGACTCCTGAAAATAATAAAAAAAATAAGAAAGAATAAATAGATTTAAGTGGCCTGATACAACATGAAAATTAGATTCCGAAGAAAACCACAAAGAAACACTTCATGCACTTTATCTTGCACCTGTAATGTCATTTTGTTTTAAAGTTGGACAGTATCTAGATAGCTGTTGCTCATGAAACCTGAACATGTGCAGTTAAAAACAAGACTTTTCCTGCAGTTCAAAACACACGTGTTTTGACAGCCGGATGGAATTCAACACATTTCTTACAGAATTACACATTTGTTATGATTCCTCTGTGGTATGCAAATTGATCGTAGGTGTGATTAAACTGATGTTGTGATAATGTGCCTCACTTCCGAAGGAAACGTTTAATTTTCAAGCTCCTAGATACGGCAGTGCAGGTGTTGAGATTCAATCTAACCGTCCCCCATCTCCTCTTTATCCAAGTTCGGATTGCAGAGCTGGAGCTTGACTCTTTTACCGATCAGGGAGCGTAAACCATTGACTGGCTGCCAGCCGATCACAGAGAGACAATGTTCTGACACACAAAGACACGCAAACACACACACACACACACACACACACAGTCATCAGTTACCTCATACTCATGTCTTTGGATTGTGGGAGGAAGCTGGAGTACCCAGGGAAAAAAAAAGAAATCATCCATGTACAGTGAAAATATGCAAAGTCCTAAATCAAAATCTTCTTACTGTAAGTCAACATTGCGAACCACTTCACCCTTGTTCAGCGAACATTTCAGTGTATTCCATTATTTTGCAATAAAACCAATTGTTGGGAATTCTAAATGGGGAAGATTGCAGCACAGGAACTGCCTTTTTATTTCACAAATCAAACATTCAAATCCAACAAGGGAAACCAGCTGCCGTCGTCATTGTAGACGCTATTGTTCTATTGATTAAAAAAAATAAGACTTGTTAGTACCACATGCATATTTGAATACGAAATAGTGTGTGTACCTCAGTCATAGATTGCTTTGTTTGAATCAGGATCGCGCACCTCTTTAACAATCATCCACATTTGCATGCTGCAAACACAGATGCTGACATGTGCACAATGGTTTTTGAAATCACAGGATTTATGTTCCTTCGAAGTTTAGGTTGGGTGTAAACACATGTTCAGCATGTAAGTTTCACGATAAGATAAGAATGCCTCTTGACTGGAATTTTCTCTTTACTCAGCTGAATTGTTCTGATAAATATGGATTAGAAAAGTAGCTGAACTAAAACCATTCACAGTGCACCGGCCCCACCTCTGTCCACTGCTACTGATGGCCTAAAACACAGTGAGAATGTGAGTAATTCCTAAGTAAATTCCAGGTTTATTTACGACACAATGTGTTCTTTGATATTGAGGTTGTGTCTAATATTTGACTGGCACTCCATCTGTCAGTCACTTGCTGGCAACTCTTGTACCTATCGCACTAATGTTTTTGCATTATCATTTGTTTCATATTGGTCAAAATTACTTTTAAATTTAGTTCTAAAACTGATTTTTTTTCTTACTTTAAAATAATTATTAGTTTTACTCTCCTTGTATTCCATTTTTTGTTCTCTCATTCCTTCTCAAAATGATAAATTTATGAGGAAAAGGTCATGTGGGGGAAAACCCTTGATGCCTGTATTTCCATTGTCACCATTGTTTTGTGAAATCACAGTGTCAGGAGGTCAGCTGTGTTGTGACTGGATCCCTTCTCACGACCGCCGAGAGGTCGCCAAGTCGCTGCCATTTCTCACCTCACACCTGAGTGTCACTGCTGAGATCCACCGAGCCCAAACCGTTTTCCGGGGAGGCGGTGCGAGGCGAATGCCAGCAGAGAGCGGATGAAGCTCTGTGAAGGCAGGCTGGGTTAGGCGAGAGGAGGAATGGTAACCATCCCAATTAGCGGGCTGGAGAAAAGAGTAGTGCTTTTTACACAGCAGCTTCCATCAAATCAACCGCCCCCGGCTCAGCGGGAAAAAAGGCGCTCAAAATGGATTTGCTCCTTTTATCAAGCCCTCCATGACACTTAGTTAAGACTCCTTTGCCTCCATCCTGCCACTGATACGTGCCACTTTGAGCTGCCGTCTCACTGACATTATTAAGAGTGAAAGTTTTAAGAAGTCGGGAGAAAGCGGGGAACAATGTGTTGGAGTCGATTACGTCATCACTGTATGTTGGCTTTTTCTAAAAGTTAGCAGACAGCAAAAGAACAGGTTTTTTTTTTATTTTCTTTAAGTTATTCTCTTCTCCAGCTTTTGTTTTCTCTGTCTTATTTTTTTTTAAGATTCCGGATTTAAAGCACTGCTCGCCAGTGTCCCTATGGGAGTATTAGCATCGGCTGCTCGATTTTTTTGTGAATCCAAATTGGACAAGGGAGGCAGATTTGAGAGTGCGGCTGACAACACTATTCAAGGCTCTTTGTAAGTGCCACAGAAACGTTCAGTATAGCCCCATTCTTTGCCTTCCAGGCAACTGAATCATTTAGAAAGGTGAGAGGCATGAAATCTGTGGCAGATTAAGAAGTATTCAGTTCACTCCCTCTTTAATGGTGCACATCTGATGTTTTATTTAGGTTGTGCGTTCAAAAGATTCCTCTCGCAGAGCGTATTGTGCTCAGGAGGACAGGCGGTGTGCGACGCATTTGTCAGAGTGTGAGTGACTCCTGTGATAAACAGCATACACAAGAGGATCGCACAGCCACGGTTACATGAACAAAATATGCTCAACTGGAAAACTAATGAGTAATTTGACTGTTATCTAAACCTGACGCATGTAGAATAAATTAGTAATTAAGTATGATTGAACTGTAGAGCAATGAGTGTATAGTTTGATCTATATGTGTATCAGATCATCGCAGATGTTAAACATTTTGTTCCCAAAGCTGAAAGCAGGAAAGATGAGAAAGTAACAGGATTCGAGCGAGTTCGCTGAGGGCCGTGTGGTAATGGATGGACGAGTGGGTCAGAGCATCTCCAGAGCCGCAGCTTTCAGTGAGGTGGTCGTGCTCCGCCGTGGTCAGCGTACATCAGATACAGTCCAGATAAGGAAAGCAGTCAACTGTCGACAGAGTCACGAGAGCCCAAGGCTCACTGATGCGTGAGGGGCGGTGGAGGCGGGGTGGAGGGCGGAGGCGGGCCTGTGAGGTCCGTCTCAACAGACGAGCTACTGCAGCTCGGATGGCAGCAGGAGTTAATGCTGCTGGATGTGAAGGAAGGGTGGAGGCAAAGCAGCCAGTGAGTTTATGCTGACCGCCGTCCACGACTTAGGCGCCACCATCAAACGGCTCTGTCATTTACATTTTCTTTTCCCTCACATGGATGATATGATGCGTTATGATATGAAACAAGCCAGGGGAAGCGGTGTCATGTTTTGGGAAACTTTGGGTCTGGTCGGTCATCTTCAACCTGAACACTGACCACAAACAACTTGTTTTCACTTAGTTCCACATAATGGTTGTGGGGTTACTGTGAACGCGTGAGACATGCGGGAAATGTCGACTGAACTCAATCACGCCGCAAAGGAAACACGACCACAAGCAGCAAGTACACTGTGTTGACAATTCTGCAAAACCAGCGTCACTCAAATGGCTAGATGCACAGACAAGGGAGCTTCTGCTGATCCGTGGGTGGGAAGAGATTTCTCTGCAATGACGTGAGCCGTCACAGACACTGGTTTTGGACAGCGCTACCGCTGCCAGGCTGATGAGGGAGCGAGGCGTGGACTGGACTCTAGTGACTCAATTTTATGGGAAGAGCAGTACTGGAAAGGGGGCTCTTTAGGATAAGAAACTCTGGTCCAAAGCAGTTCAGGAATATTTGAGGAACACAGCATCCAGTTTGAGGTATTGATTTATCCTCCAAAATCTACAAATCTAAATCTCATTGAGAATTTTCGGGATAAAATGGACAAACAAGTGTAATGCAGGGAGGCCCAACCTGAATTTCTGTTGACATGTTGTTGCCAGATACTGTGTGGAGTCCATGCAGGGGGACTTCAGCAGGGATAAGGCTCGTTATTCTTTAGATACAGACCAAATGTCGCACCACCACCTGTAGCTGTGGGTTCAGTGTTGAGGTTAAAAGCCAGGAGTTCTTGAACATCAGCTGTGTCAGATGTGTAACACTCAGTCTGACACTGGCTCTGATTCCCTGATTCTCTTTGTCAACCTAAACATCTGTTTCTACGTCCTGCTGTCACCATTGTAGTTATTGTTGCATTCCTTTATCTGCCCTCTTAAAAGAAGAAAGAAAAAAAAGCTTCTTTTCTTGGGAATTCAGCAGTATGCTGATTTAAATCTCCACTCCGGTGGATTGAATGCTAAACACACGTTCAAACACAATCAATGCATGGAAGCTTAAAAGCAGAGACGTCAAAGTTTGTTGTGCCTGTGTGTGTTTACGGTCATTTATTGAGTGGAGAGTTCACAAATAGTTAGACTTCATGCAAATATAGATTTTTTTTTCCAATTTTTATCAGCTGTCACAAACTTATTTATCAGTGGTTTTTGTGTGACTAGCAATTTTCGTATTAAATATTTGCAAATATAGATGTTTTAATATTATTTCGACTGACTTCACCTTTGCCTCTCCTCACAGGTTTGAGTTTAATGTGCTTTAGATTTTTCTGCCCACTCAGATTATTGTACCTTTGTTCAGAAGGACATTAGAACAAAAAGTGAACATTTCATATTTAGTAAAACATACTTAGAACTGTGAAGAGCCTGAAGAGTCAATGCCTTTTTTAAATTTTTTTTTTCTTCTAATCGCTGCTGGAAAGCCACATTGTTGCTCCCGTTGCTATTAAAATCACACAAAGGAGCCACGGTGTGATGACACGTCCCTTTGTTAGGAGAAACATGAGCATTATAGTCCGGTTGAAGCCGGTGCATACACAGCTCTGCTGCTGTGAATCACTGGCGTAGCAAATCTGCACCTGAAAATAGTCCCGAACAAATACCCCATTTACTTCTGTTTGAAAGAGACTGCATGAAATGACTGCACCCTGCTGCTCGCTCCTTGTTGAAGGAAGGAAAGTATGTGTTTGTGAACCAGATTTTGTTTTTTTTTAAGAAAAAAAAAAAGCTTTAAAGATGGAAAGCAGAGATACTACAATAAGCTAGGTAAATGGGGAAGTATTGAGAAACAGTTGATGCACTGTTGATCTTGGTCTTTTCACCCGAATGTGTTTGTTGACGTTGAACGCCGAATATCACCAGCCTGATCCGTTAACTCCGCCAGCTGCCGCTGCGGAGAAGTCTGCGGTTGAGGAGCGCGGTGATTGTGCGCCCGCACGACGTGCGTACTGAGCGTGTCTCTTGACGGTTTCTTCCAAAACCAGCCAACTGCATCCAGAGGATGAGGCGAACGCCGCCGCTCGACGAGCTTCAGCCGCCGCCCTATCAGGACGAGAATGGCTCTCCCAGGATGTCCTGCACCCTGTCCGACCTCGGCGACGCCAAGTGCGACCTGTCCCACACCAGCGGCAGCCCCCACCTCTCCTTCGGCAAGTGTCCCAGCGAGGGCAGCGACGGCCACGAGACCGAGAGTTACCTCAACAAGGGCTACGAGGAAGACGTGCCGAGCGACAGCACAGCTGTTCTCAGCCCAGAGGTAACGGCTACTGTGAATAATACGCCGTCACGTTACACACCTCAGTAAATATTTCTTTTTGATGCAGTGACGTTGTCAAAGAAAGAGAACAAAGAAATGAGACATTATTTGGATAATTCCATATTTATTAATTAGCACAGTTCACGTGTGTGTAACAGACTGAACGTCTCATTGGTTTCTCCAGGATATGTCTGCCCGGGGGTCGGCAGCACAGCTCCCCAAAGGTTATGAACCAGACCCCATAGCCAAATACGGCACCCTGGACATCGTGTTCGACTACGACTCGGAGGACCAGCAGCTGGCCGTGACCATCATGGCGGTGACGGACCTTCCCGCTGCCAAGCGCACGGGTAACATCTCCTGGCAGGTCCACTTGGTGCTCATGCCGACCAAGAAGCAGAGAGCCAAGACGGGCATCCAGAGGGGCCCGTGCCCCATTTTCACCGAGACCTTCCGCTTCAGCCACGTGGAGTCCGAGATGATCAGCAACTACGCCATCCGGTTCCGCCTGTACAGCATGAGGCGGATGAAGAAGGAGAAGGTGCTCGGGGAAAAGGTGTTCTACCTCACCAAGCTCAACCTCCAGGGCAAAGTGTCCATGCCGGTCATATTAGACCCGTGCTGCACGCTCCCGGTAAGTAAACTCACAGCCAGCGTTGGCGTTCGGTCGAATGACACCTCATAAGTCACCTCCAGTTGCTCCTCTTTGCTGACTGATCTTTCGGTGGATTGGGTCACATTTCCAGGGCGAGGTTAGATTTTTGCAGAGCTGGTCGGAGTCTGAGTGTCTGCTGTGCTGAGGCAGTGACTTTTTGTTTGGCTCTATGGTCTAATGTGTCTGAGGAATAAGTGACGGCGGGATGCTGCCTCTGTTTCATATCGGGGAGTAAACCGGCGGTTTGCTTGAGTTTTCAATTGCTCACGTTTGAAATGTTGCAGCTATTTAAATACATTTCAAAGGCTACAAAGGAGAAATGCAGCCTAATTAAGGCATAAGTTCACTCACAAGGGTACATTAACATTCTTCAAGGAGTTTGTCATATATTAGTTTGCTTGTCTTGTTAGGCTTTTAGAGCCGCTTTGAAACGATCTTTTTCAGACTAGGATGGTTTTCTTTGCAATTATGCATGAACAGGGGCTTCCAATTAAAACAATATTTATTTTTATGATCGTCACTTCGCAGGAGAGGGTTATCGGTTTTCTTAGAGACCGTAACTGCACAGGTTTGCAATTTTAAAAGCTTTCGAAGCTTCATCCATCAGTGGCTCCACAGCTGTGAGGCCCAGGTGAACACGCCTGGTCTCATGACACATGGATTTTAAACTTAATTGAATTTGGAAACACAGTAAACACAAGTACACAGTGGGAAGTGAACAAAACTCGAATGAAACCTGTGAAGTGGAAATGTTCTCGAGACACTTTAACAGAACTGCCGGCATTGTTTGGTTCACATTTTCAGTTAGTTGTAGGAAAATGCTTGTTAGTTTTGACTGTTCTGAAAATGGGCCATGATTTATGTTGAGACAGAATAACTGTTTTTGGGAACATTAACAATGTGTTAAGTTTTAAAATTAGAAGTGTTAATGCAGAATACTGGATTGTAGCTGTATATTAGAAATAAATGAAATGACTTTTAGAAAAAGGGAAATAACGAAACAGTTTATGTAACTTTCTAGTTTTTTTCATTTACCACAGATGATTTTTCTGAAACCAGAAAGTTCTGTAGCGGTGAATTGTGGGACGGAAAAAAAACAATGGTGTGATTGTTTTTGTTGCAGCACTGCTTCGCTGTGTGGAAGAAGATCTCATGTCAAACTGTTTGGTAAACAGAGACTCTTTTTTATCCGGCTGCTTCTCTGTGGCAGGTTTAGGAGTTCACAGGACTTTCGGAGACAACTAGTTGTGGTTAAAAATAAAACTGAGCTGAGGTTACAGTATCGGCGGGCGCACATGTGGAGGAGGGAGAGGAGGGAACAGTTAATTGCTAGATATAACTAGGCAGTGTCATCAGATATGCAGCGCACTCGTACTCCGGGTTTTAGCAAACACTATTAATAGCATTAGGAGCTCAAGTGATGACACGAGCTGATAATCATAAATATTTCATTCGGCGCCATGAATTATTGATGCGGCAGCGGAGTTTTCTGAACGTCTGCTAACATTTTCAGGGCGGTGAATCCCAGGTCAGCCTCTCGGATATGACATGCAGCGAGAGCGCCTCGTCGTTCCAGTCAGTCAGTCAGGCTTCCACGCCGGAGATCCTGGTGGGCCTGGTGTACAACGCCACGACAGGACGCCTCTCAGTGGAAGTCATCAAAGGCATCCATTTCAAAAACTTGGCTGCCAACAAGCCACCCAGTAAGTACCCAAAACGGTCCTGTCATGCGGTTGTGGAAAAAAGGGAAACAAATCACAGATTGATGATCAGTTCTAGAGCGAGCTAAATAATGCAGCTTTGATCTGAAGGCTACTCAAATTATTTATATGCATATTTACTATGTGTACGTACTGAACCGGAGAGGGACCCTGCTCAGCCGTTAACTCAGAGGTAGTGGGCTCTATCTCAGCTACACTACCTGCTCTCCCCGTCCCCCGGTTTGATCCCTGGATCCCCTCATTCTCCCAGTCAGCATCCCCGGGCAGCTTTCCAGGGATCCGAGCAGCAAGTTCAAACAAAACAAAACAAAAAAAAAAAAAAACACCTCTTGTTGAACTTTGTGCAATGTCTGTTGTTCTTGTTGACCTTCTGACCCCTGTTTCTCTTTCCTTGCACCTTCTGGTAATGTTTGCACCTGAATTTCTCTCAACCCTACTGCCTTTTTGACATCTTGGTCCACTGTTTTTCTTACTGCTGTCCAACCCTTGTTGTCAGACGGGCTGTTCTGTTGTCTAAAACACTTGATAGGCGGACAGGTTTATATAATCAGAGGTGAGTCTCTGTCCCTGCCCCAAAGTGAGGTGCTATCAGTGTTCACTCCCTTTTGAACATCTTCATGGATGCAAAAAACTGACATTTATTCTGAGGAATGACCTGCAATGTTTTGATTTTTGATAAAATTCTCCTTTTTTTCGTTCTTTTTTTGGGAATGATTTGTTTTCTTACAAAGTTGGATTAGGAGACTGGTGCTACATGTGTCAGTATGCTACATGGTGTTTCAGCTAACCAGTGTAAACATTGAATTAAGTAAAATCTCCCCGATTCGCACGTTTTTATTCCATATATCAAGTGAACAGTCGAGTTTGAGTATATTGGATATTAGCTATTCCATGACAAATGTGACCTGTAGAATTTCCATCACAGTCCAGAGAAAGTGACCATATTCTAAAAATATTCTTACCAGTTCTGTATAAATTGGAGGATGATTTTGCGCTCATAATCAGCATGCAAAGGTTAGTGTATGGTTCAGAGGTTTGGCACTTATTTTCTTATTTTTTTCACAGGTACTTTTTTGTTCTGATCTGAAATAAACAAATCAGAATTTAACTTGTCAATACACATCATAGAGTAAAGACAACTGGAAGGATTTTTGTCATTTCCGTACACTGAATTTATAACATGCAATTCTTACATAATGCCAGTTTAGTCATTTGGGTGATATGAACACAGCCTTGAAAATCAGTAGTGAAATTACCAGCTGCTGTGTAACAAATACACAGAAATCTGTGTGTTTGTTGACACACTTCATGTGAGGAAAAATTCACAATATCATCTGCTGTCAGATCCTCAACCATACTAAACTAAACTAAACTGACAAGTAACTCAAGTCAAACTAAACTAATAAATGTCTTGCAACATGCTAATTCCAGTAACTAATATGTTAACTATAGCTTCATATTTGACAATATTAGTCTTCTCATGTAATCAATTAATTAAACTTTTGTTTTTTTAATCGCGAAATTACCTGGTGCAGTGTTCCTTTGTGCAAAAGCAGGTTCGAGTAACAGCAGCACGATTCCAGGATTTGTTGTCTCACAGACACACCCTGTGACTTTCATCCATGAAGATGTCTGCTCGTTGCTACAGCTGTGACCGTGCACGTGTTTGTTGTGGTGCATGTGGCCCAGTTACCGCCGCACGGCCTCCTTCTACCTGTCTGCGTTGTGCTGGCGGTGCGTTCGAGTCCTTCATGCTTCCACTCTGAAGTAACACCTCTCATGCAAGCCAAGTCTTCTGCAGTTTGGTGGCTGATGGCCAGCGAGACGGAAATGTTGTGCATCACTGACTGCTGGCTTCATCTAAACAGCAAACTTTGGCATGCTTCGAGTGGAATATGACTTTTTTTTTTCTTTCTGCTCTGCTTCCAGCACATGAAACAGGACTTGTGTAATATAGTAGCATAAATATTCATCCAAAAGACTCACTGTACTGTCCTCCCATTAATTTCCATGTTCATTGCTTTCACGACCGTCTCTCTCTAATGACACGCTGCCAGAATTTTGATATTGTGTGTACATTCCTGAATAGCGTATCCACACGCTGTGTCGTCGTGACATTGTGCTTAGAAAATAGTCACATCTGGTGACACAGAGAAAAAAAAAAACCTTTGTGCAAAATCCTCATGAAGGTCTTGATTGACTTTCTCAAAATGGAAAGAGCACGGTGAGAGACGCGGAGCACTTTCAAAGCCCCCTTTCTATCATTTCAAAAACAGTAGCGAGCTGACGAGTCAAGTTAATCATCAGCCGCAGCCCCTCGCATTCAGCAACAATACCAAAGAGCCATGCATCACCGCTACTGACCACTTAAGACATCCCCGGCTCTACACAGCCCATTCAGCGGCAGTCAAAAAAGAAATCAAGGCTATTTTTTTCCCTCTGCTTTTATGTCAAAGAGAGCAACTGAATGTGTGATTCAAGGCGGCGAGCAAGGCGTTGGAAGGCAGCTGGCACTCAACGGCATGAAAGCCTCAGCAATTCATTCCTTATACTCCCTCTTAGACAGGAACATAATACACAGCATTATTACAGAGTGTGGTTGTAGACGAGGGGCGAAACACTCTCAAAGACCTATTGTGATTGCGAGTCTTGCCTCGTTTACTTTCAGCTGGATTTATGGCTTCAGTTTATGTCATGATTTCTGCACGGAGATGAGGAGTGAATAAGGAAACGGTGAATGCTTGAATCACTCCATAATGGCAGTGTTTTTCCCGTCGCTGTTTCCTCTTCGGGGGATTAAATGAATGAAATTTGTGGGGAATTATGTTCTTTTCGAATATGTACTGATTTACAATAAGTAAGAGGGGAATCAGCTGGGGAGTAAAAGGTGGCGAATGCCACATGATAACTCTTGTTACTACTTTTGATTTCACTCTAAAAATAATTTTCTTTATTTGATTTCAAGCTAGATGTGTTTTTTTTTTTTTTTTTCCGTGCACAGCCCACCGACTTTATGTTTCCTGAACAGTTGCAGCAGACCTGCACACACTTCAAAATCTGTGAGTCACGTTTTTGGATGGAGGGCATGTGGTGAAACCACCCAGGGATCCCAGCAGTCTCGCTACCAACTATATATGCAAATCGGTATCGACAGAAATAATAGCGGCACCCCCAGGTGTCTCCTCACCAGGCCTGGGAAGAACATGTTCTAGTAGTAACGTGTTGTCATTATTAATTTTTATTATTATTTTTTAACTGTTACATCAAGATTAAATCTGTCAGTCACTAAACTGAACCGTGCATCTTTTATATTATTATTCTTCAATAGTCCTATTTTCAAATTTTTTTGCAATGAGTAATGTAGCTCCACTAATTCAAAGATCAAGTCACTGTTATCTATTATTTTCCAGCAAACTTACACGACTCTGTTCACGAACTGCTCATTATTTATAGCATCATAGCTCCTTTCAGAACGGACGCCTCCTCCTCTGCGCGATAGCACACGTATCACTAACTTTCTTCAGTGTAATTTTTATCCCCAGCATCATCGTCGACTTCAGGTTAAACTAGTTGCATAGCAACAGGACTGAAGTACCGCTCCCTGCATCCTCAAGAGTTGTTGCTCCCTGTTAAGAACACTCCCAGCTGTGCTTTGTGTTTGATCAGGAGGAAAACTGCCATCCTATGTGGTCACGATCTCCTACATCAGCTGCGGTGACATTGTTAGCAGAGTGAATGTTTGGTGGGGAGAATATGTCTCGCTCTGCAGCTGCAGGAAGTCCACTGACTTCAGAAAGTTAAAAAAAAAACAAAAAAAAAAAAAGGATTTTGCACAAACGATCCATCACGCTAATCCCAGATTTCTCAACCACACTTTGCACATGTGCGTCGCATCATTTCCTCCTTTAACTGTGTTCTCCGCACACTTCTTGTCCAGATACGTACGTTAAGCTGACCTTGCTCAACTCCATCGGTCACGAGATGTCCAAGTGCAAGACGTCCATCTGTCGCGGTCAGCCCAACCCCACCTACAAAGAGACGTTTGTCTTCCAGGTCGCTCTGTTCCAGCTGTCGGACGTCACGCTCATCCTCTCCGTCTACAACAAGCGCAGCATGAAGCGGAAGGAGATGATAGGCTGGATTTCGCTCGGCCTTAACAGCTCCGGAGAGGAGGAGCTCACCCACTGGACTCAGATGAAAGAGTCCAAAGGACAGCAGGTCTGCCGCTGGCACAGTTTGCTGGAGTCCTAACGGCGGCTGGGGGGTGAGCCGAGAGGGCGCGCGCAGGGGAGGGAAAGAAAGCTGCAAAGCTGCACACCGAGCTGTTTGTGGTCCCGGGCGGGCGGGAGACGGATGTGTTCGGCGGGGAAAGACACAAGCGTGACGGTCGCCCGGCGAAGTGGAGAATGTGATGATGAGGAGGACAGGACAGAGCCACAAGTGTCTGCACTCTGCAGCTCAGTGGGGCTAAAGCTTTTTTTTTTTTTTGGGCATAGTTGTTACCATCACTGACAGCTGCTGATTCGTTAAAGTGATTTTGTTTTTTCCTAATGGTTGCCTTGTTTTGACCTTTAAGTTGATGTAGAAGGAACTTTGGGGTTTGCTCCAGAAAGCATCTCCTTATAGGGGATTGTTGGTTGGATGAATCATATTTGTGTGCACACCTGCAGCTCAAACAGCGAGACTTAAGGATTCAAACACCTGCAAGATTCTTTTTAATTGTTAAACTACTTACGTAAATGCATGTAAAAGTGACTTTATTGGGAAGAAAACTATGGTTGGGTTAGATTTTGATTTTCCATCATTGAGAAAAACAGCTAAAAGGAATATGAGGCTGATGTTAAATTACAACCCCACTCCAGTAAAACAGAAGATTCCCAAAAAGCTGCAGAACATACGAAAACCTGCATCCCATCATGTCTGTTGTTTGAGCCTCAGGTGTGCCTCACACCAAGCCAGCATCCTGCACATCCTCAGTCAGACGGCTGCTTGTGGGACTCAGTTGCAGGAACTGAATACAGTTGAGGTTGCATCATCCTGGACCTGATTTGAAATTCAACAAATCCCTGAGTCTTCACATCCTTCAAAACCTGCAGGACTGTGTTCAGACGGAGGGAAGTTGACGTGGAAAATCTACTAGAAAACTTAACGCTGAAACGTCAGTCTAACGCATGGTTTCCCAGTTTTTCCCCTTCAGGCACCCCTAAAAATGCCAATACCCCTGTTTGGAAACCAGAGATCTAACACATATAGAGTCCCTGACGAATAACATTTGGCAAAGTGATCAAATCAAAGCAAATGTTGCACAAATTTGTGTTGAATGTGTTTTTTTTTAATTGTCCAACTCGTGTTCACGTTGACTGTTTAAATCCAAATAACTGTTTTCTGACAAAAGTGAAACAGAAAATGTGAATGTGGTCAAAAACGTCTGTATCGGCGAGAAATAAATAGGAATCAGTGGCTCCTCTTACCATGTACCAGTGAAGTGCCGAGGCTTCAGAAAATTAAACTTCACAAAGCTGAGCGCACTGTGATCTCGGCCAGAAATTAAAATCAGTATTACTGACTGGTGTGAGACCAACATGAACACAAAAGAGAAAGTTATACTAATATATGATGCTGCTTTTAAAACAAGTTAAAACTACGACCGACAGTCTCACACATGGACAACCCGAGGCAGTCTTCACACTTGTGGCGTAATTACATCTTCTACAGAGAAAAAAACTCAAAAATTCACTCTCAATCCACTTCTCTTTGTACCCACTTTAGAGGTTTTTTTTTTTTTTTTTATTTCAAATCGTACAGAAAAAAGATGTAAAGACCCTGTTTTGTGAACAGCTGGATGTTTAATCTGCGGAGCTAAACGCAGCACGGATATCCATCATTGTGAGATTTTTATCGATTGAACACGAACCAAACATGACAAGTGTGAACATGTTTTAGGTGTCTTTATCTGAGGCTGAGTTTGAGATTGTGTCCAGTAAGGTGCGACTGTTACTGTCTGTGGTATTTATGTGACGACTGTTCATTCAGAACTTTGACACAAAATCTGATGGTATTTACAAACCGATGTTTTTTTTTTGTTGTTGTTGTTATTTATTATTATTTCCTGACATCTGTGCTGATGGATGTGAAGAAATCCAACCTGTTCCCCCTTTTTTCACCCTCTCTGGTGCTACATACGAACGAGAACTGTGTGGCTGCATACGCAGAAGTCCGTCAAAAAGCAGACATGCCCTGAGGGCGCCCGCGCCCTCGTCCTCGTCCTCGCATCACGAAAGCACAGCAGCGTTGGTCTCAGGCTCGGAGAGGTGAAACGGTTTCTCGTCACAGTCTGACGGCCTCAGCTGGAACCACTTTCTCACTTCATTTACACACAACTCCAAATACATGTACTCTTTACTGTGCCTGTGGTTGTGGTGAAAGCTAGCGTTGTGCTGTGGTTGCCACGTGTGTGTGTGTGTGTGAGACAGGTGACTGGAGAAGGTGCAGTAAAGGGGGTGTTGGGGGGGGGGGGGGCTGTGACTTGGGTAGTTATTGCTGTTTCTCATTTGAATTAGAACAAAAAAAAAAAACACTTCTTGGTTACCTGTTACGTACTTTATATCGGTAAATGTTTTCTTATCTATTTTTGTATCAACGATGGGGACGAGGTTGTGTCGACACACACACGGTTGATTCTCTCAGTTCCTCTCTCACAGTTCGAGGTCTTATTTGCATTCCCGTCTGGATGCTCAGAGAGGAGTGCAAAGGAGACCGGCAGAGCTCATCTGCAACCAATCTGTCAAGACTCTCCAGCCTTGATGCTCCCGAGCAGCGAGAAACAGAAGCACAGCCTTTACAGCACAACAGTGGAATCCACCATGCGAAACACAGCTTCTCGCTCAGTCCATTTAGGCTACTTGTTAAGGAAATTCCAAAATTGTACTACTTCTTATAATCAACCTGGATCTTTTTCATTTGGCTCCTGCTGAATTCTCAGTCTAATGTATGACGTTTGACATCCTGCGACAAAAAGAAACTCAAAGCAATCTGAGATCCCTTATCCTTTATATTAGGAGAATGCTCTGTGGCTGTCAAATACACGGCCCGCAGTCCAAAGCCAGGCTAATCTGCAGAATTACATTACAAAGTATGAAAAATGTCACCACTGTGTGGAAATCAAAACCTTACAAACATGAATTTTGATGTTATTTCTTCTGTAAGACCTCGGAACAAAAGAGAGCCGGTGGACGCAGAAAAGCAAAAAGTAAGATAAAGAGAACAGTGATAGAGGTGAAGAAAGAAACATGAAAATAGTGTCTGTGCCTCTAAAATAAATTCCCTTCTTCTTTACTTCTTCTCCAGCCTCCAAGTCAGTTCTATGAATAACTTTATTGAACTGGCATTGCATAATAAGATACAACACTGAATTTTTAGTTGTTTTTTTTTTTAAATACAGCCAAAGAGGTTGCAAAAAATTTAATTTAAATATTAGGAAGGGATTGATCTGTTTAATTTGGTCAAGCTTTCATCTATTTCAAAATAAATATTTTTAGAAGAAGTAACAGGAAAAAATTATGTTTGATAACCAAGAGTTGTCTGTTCAGGTAATTGTTTTTTCGTAGGTTGTCCACTGGGGACATGACCCCGGCCCACACACACACCCTGAATTCAACAGAAGTGAAAGGTAGTTTCTTTATTGCTTACGAAACCTTGATATGAAAGTCATAATGATTTCATCAGAACAGGCAGCTCTGTGGATAAAAAGAAGCGACTGACGTCTGCAGAGAAACAAAAGTTCTCTTTTTACAGCTGCAGCCAGATTCAGACCAAACCGAACCGTTCTGCCTGGACCCATTAAGACCCAGAACAGCTCCTCCTTTTCTTCCAGGTGATTCATATTGAGTAAACGAGTCTCCAGTGAGCTCTCTCAGACGTTCCTTTTTTTTTTTCCTTTCACATGTTGTTTTGCACTGATGAGGTGTTTTAAAGCAGTACCTTTATGCATTGTGGTATTGTTTCTTTTGCTTTTCTGACACATTTTGAAAACTCCTCTGGTCTCTTAACGCTGGTTTTTCGTGCATATCGTTTTCCTTTGATTTGGAATCTACCTATGCCACACACGGCATCGGTGCCTTACTGTTTCTCACTCAGCAGACTTGTGTCACAGTGTCTTAACGTACTTGTAAATGTACTTTTCTCCTGTACTTCAGGCTGAATTTGATTTGTAAAATGTCTTATGAATGGATTTATGATAGAGTTTCTATGTGATATTATTGTTTACAAAAAATAGTAAAAAAAAAAAAAAAGGAAAAAAGGCTTGCATTGGATTATTTTTTTTTAAATGAATTCTTTTTTTGGTTTGGGATTACTTCGCATTGCCACCAAACAACCAACAGGTGGAGCAACCAGTGCATTTTATTGTGTGTTTTGTCAGGTCAGGTTTGCTTCAAAAACTTTCTCAACTTTTTGAGGTGAACTCAAACTACTAGATTTCAAATGAATTGTGTTTCTTTCACAAATCAGATCGCCTGCAGCTCTTATTATGGCGGGCGCTAGACGTGTACACCAGTGAATAATTTCACTTAAAAAAAAAAAAAAAAAACAACTTTGTGTCCTACAGGCACAAGTATCCCTCTCAGAAATAATGAAAAGGCTATCAGGTCAGATGTGGAAACTACGAAAAACAACAAAAACAACAACATCTTGTCAAGTGTAGATTTGAGTCAACATTTCATCGTCGAAGATGATCTGTTGGGCGCATTTTCTTCACTTTGCTGATCATTTCATCCCACAGACAGCCACCGGCTTTGAAGCTGTTGGTTCTCCTCGGCTGTGATGTAGGTCTGACTGAATCGACGCCCCTGCTTTGTGTGATCTTGGCACTCGGTTGAGAATAAACAAGAGAAGAAGGTAAAGAGAGGAGTGAACACAGTGTGAGAGAGAAAGCTATGTAATGTTTCTACAATTAACTGTGTTGTGCAGCTCGTTCCGCGAGCTGAACGCACAACAAAGACCTGTAAAAAAAAAAAAAAAAAAAAAGGAGAAACACTGGAAAATAAGATTCAGTGGCTGCTGCTGCTGAATCAAAGGGGAAATGCATAACAGATGAGAGGGGCTCGCTCCCCCCTCCCCTCGCTTTGTCGGTCACATCCCTGCAGAGCAGATCTCCAACACACTACCCCTCAAAAAAAAAAAAGTGTTACAATGCCTTCAAGTGCAGTGGGAAACTACGCTTATGACAGTAAAATGAAACACTATGAAGCCAGTGGTAATGTATTCACTGAAATACTTTTGTACAAACCGATCAATAGACACATTATACATACCTGTAACACTAGTATTTTAAGATGATTGGGAGTCTTTCTAATAGTTTTCACATGATAAGATGTTATTGGTATGAGCCCAATGAGGTCCACGCACAACAGAAAGCAGAACTCTTCTCCTGCTAGATTCACTTAAAATATTGTTCAAGTCTATATCGTCTGATTCCCTCTTAGATTTTTTAACTAAAACTTCACCCCGCTGCATGGTGCTGTAGTTTCTGTTCACACTTCTAGGTGAGAATTCCCATGATCTAAATCTGTTTGGGTGCCTTTCTTGGTGGAGTTTGCATGTTCTCCCTATGCACGGATTTGCCTCCTACCATCCAAAGGTCAATACAATGACCTTTGGATGGTCCCTGACCCCCACACTTTTCCTGGTGCACTCCAGTCACTCCACACTTTGAAAACCACTGGCCTAACATAAATTGAATATGATTAAAGCTTATTGCTGACATTGTTTAACTAAACATTAACAAGAAGGTTTTGGCGACCCCCTCACTGTGGAGACCTTGAAGCAGCCTGTTCGAGCAGGTTTTTAAACTTATTACCAGGGAAAATAACTCGATTTTTGAGAGTTATTGACTTTTTGGAGAACTGTTATCGAAGTGTTAATTCATTCAAAAAGCTTAATTTTTTGCACAAAAGCCCAAAAAATATATGCCAATTAATCATTCAAAGAGTGACAGTGCTTGCAAAATGATCAGAAATATATTAATTCACTTTCAAATGTCTAAAGTGAGCAGCACAGTGACGTAGTGGTTTAGAACTCTCCAACCCCAGAATTTATGTGTGTAGTTTTCATGTTCTTCTTGTGTGTATGAATGTTTTTCTGCAGTGCTCTAAATATGTGCTTGAGTGTATTGGGATAGTAACTTTAATGCAATCCAAATGAGCAGCAACAACAGCAACAAAAGTCAGCATATCAAGGAAACATTTCAGTATATGTAAATAATCTAACCTAAATTCCTTATTTGTAACATATATAACATACAGATGTGTAATCTGGATTTTACATATCCCTATGGAGCCGTGGACATCCACTGTGCAGGTCTGGGGCTCCAACCCACTTTCCCGCCAGTAGGCTAATAGGTATTAGCCTGAAAGTAGGTCTTAGCTTCAAAAAAGAATACAGTTGTATTAGAAGAAGTCATAACTCAACACAAAAAATACACATTCATTGAACTAAAACAAATTTATTGATGAACAACTAAATGGAGTTCTATTTTCATGCACAAATCTGAAATCAAATCAGTCGTTGCTCAGGTGTGCTTTTTAATTGTGGATGGAATTGTTTTACTGAATTCATCCTCTCACTTACAACACCTGGTCATTCAAAACATTTTCATCCTTCCCCATCCTCAGAATAATGAACTTTTTCTCTCCCTTTGCGTCTCCACCCACCATTTGAGAAACACTGTTGCCTTTCAGCAGCACGCCAAAAAAAAAAAAAAAAAAAAAAATCGCAATAAATTTCATGCGCTGTGCCTTTAAGAGAAATCACATCAATAGTGATAAACACTGGTAACATGCCACGTCTCATCGGTCACACATGAAAGTGACCGTGAAGAGAGCGGCGAGAATTCCGAGCGGCGCCTGAACGCAGCAGCGGCCGCTGGCTGGAAGCGGCGGAGCTGCTGTTGTTTTCTCCCCGCACATCCACAGGAGCTGTCAGCCGAGCCGCAGCAGCGTCAGCCGCTCCGGGACAAAGCCACCGTGAACGGACTACCACACACACACGCACACACACACACACACACACACACAGCCGAGGCTCACCTCCGTCCCTCCGCCGAGGAAACAACAACAACAACAACAACAACAGCAACAACAACAAAACCAGCTGTCAAACAGCGAGGCGCGCGCGCAGTGATTAGCATGTAGACAAGTGGTTAATGAAGTAGTAATTACATAAGTGGTGTTTAACGCGGTTGCGACGTTTGCGTGTCTGGTCTAAAATTAGAGGAGAGGCAGCGGAGGACACGGCCGCCTTTCTTCAAGCGGGACTTTTCCCCCATTTTTCTGCTGCTTGGATTTCACAGTGGAGCCGAGGACGAGCTCCGGAGCATTCCCCCCAGGTAAGCAGCATCCTTCCAGCCTCACGTTTCAGCCAGGGAGGGTCCACTTCCATCAGCCTCATATGCAATAATTAATGTTTTTTGATCACTTTGTAGATGCCCTTTCTTCAATCCATTCTCCATTTTCTATGTATATATTTTTTACATTACAACTTGAACTCCACTGTAAGATGTGATTTTTAATGTAATTGTTAAGTTATTGAGTCTGAGCTGTCTGTTTCTACATGACCTGCATTGTTTTGGTGTCTACAGCTGCTGTAGAGTGAGGAGAGTAAAGTGTTGGACTGACTGCTGCAGGATTAATGAGGATCAGGGCAGTCAATAGCTCACTGGTATGACATGACAGAGACCCTGGTCCGACACATTATGCAGGCTGACATAACCAGCCACCCTTCCTGGCACCCAGCCAGCCTGGCTTCATTATTTTGAGGCGGACCGTTCTTGGACGGGGTGGCTGCTTTCTCCTGAAAAAGGAGAAGGAGACGGATTTTTGTGTAATTCTGAGCTTCCTGATGTCATTTCTGTGCTTTATAGGCTTAGTGCCACATTCATCCACTCCGCGACACCAGTGGTGGACTGTGAGCATACTTTTTCACCCCAAACCTCACAAAAAAAATTCCTAATTTAATGGATGATGAATAAACACCATCTTCCTTGTGTGTCTGCTGTTTTGCGGAGAATAAAGGCTTCGGCCGCAGCGGGTGGGTAATAGGGTTGGATGCGCTTCGCCGCCGCTCGCTGCCAACAACATCCGGAGTCACTTGCCAGGAATTCCACCTTAGCTATTTGTTTCCCTTGGAGGGAAAAGTGATGTGGAATATAAGTGAGGCACGCAACAGGGAGGAACATCCAGAACTCGAACACCAAAGGAACAGACAGGATGGGGGAGAGCAGCTGCAAGTGTTCTGGCTTTGGTGGACAAGGGGGCTTCCTGGCATCCCCGCTTGGGCAAGTCGGCCTCCAGGTTCGCTTCTGTTCTCCCCAACCTGCCAAAAGCACCTCCACCCCATCGTCTTTGTCAAAAAAAAAAAAAAAAAAGCCCTCACTGCGATTTCCGCCTGCCTCCCTTTCTTCCAGCTCTGTCGCGGCGCTATCAATCATATCTCGCTCCCAGCAGACTCTTCTGCTCATTAAGCATGTGAACCTGTAGGTAGCCTGCAGCCCCCCCTCAGCCATTCATCTCTCTCAGCGGGGCGCAGAGACTCACATCTGGAGCAGCATTTCAAAACACGGCTCTCGGCAGACTCAAGTGCGGCGTTACACCGAGGGAGGAGGGATGGCTACATTCTTTCAGAGGCTGGACGTGGCGCACGGCGTCAAATTACCAGCACTTGAAATGTGTGGCTGATACGTAAGACTGTAATGGTTTGTAATCTGTTAGGGCCAGAACCTGTGTGGGAGGCAATAATTAAAGAAAAGTCCGGTTCAGATCACGCTGAAGGCTTGCGACTGTTGAAAACGGTTGGCTGGCTTCACATCATCGCCTTTGTCCTCGGCTTTTCCTGCTCTGTTTGTTGTAAAAAGGTCTCAGTCAAGACAAGTTGAGCTACTCGAGTGTGTGTGTGTGTGTGTGTGTGTGTGTGTCTGATTGTGTGTGTCAGGACCACAGGGTGTAGCCCCAGACTTCGGCTTTTTTTTTTTTTTTTTTTTCTTTTCGCCTCAGGCACTGCTTCCAAATCATGAATACTCCTTTGTACTCCAAAATGACACACAAGAACCTGAGAGGGAAGGATAACACTCCTCAAAACAGAGGAAGGTGTGACATGATTCTGACTTATTTATAGCCAGGGACCTCATGACTTCACCTGCTCCTGAAAAAAGGGCGAGTTCTCCCCCCACACACACACACACACCTCAAAATCCTCTAAACTACGTTCCTCTTCGAGATTTCTTCCAGCGCTTGGCCGTGTGTGCGTCTGTGATGAATTGAAACCTGGGCAGGAACATTCATCTGTTTAGACAGGGCAGAATTAATGCAATGTGGAGAAACACTGGCTCAAAATGCTTCACATTCCACACAGTGAAAGTAGTTTATCATCCGTCCTAAACGTTAGAACATGGGGGATTTCAAAAGCTTTAAAAATGGCCCTTCGTTTCCTATTTTGATATTTAAAAAAGAAAAAAAAGCAGCTTGAGAGTCTTTGTGTGTTCAGCTGTGAAAAAGGATTGACACTGTGCTTTTTGTGTTTTTGTAATCCTCATACCGATGCCCTTGTCCGTCTATAATGTGCTGCATCCACCTCTGGGAGTGTTGGCGGTGACGTACACACCGAGCCCTCGCCTGTTAACCCTCACGCCACAACAAGCCGTCCCCGGATAGTCCATAATGCAGCTGTCCTGTCACAACACATGTGTCACCGCTCAGCAAGAAGAGCGCCGAGCGAACCCCCCCGAGGGGGCCTGAACCCAGCTTAGTCACGCCACCGCGGCCAAGACGGCCCTCTTGATAGCTCCTGACAGGCTGCAAGCTGGCACAAACACAATCAAAGATGCATCCCTCCAAAAAAAAAAAAACAAAAAGAAACCCACACACCGATGTAACACAGCAGAGGGGAGAGGCAGAGCAGGCAGTGGCTGGGCTCAATGTTGTTTTTCTGTCCTGGAACGAAACGAGCCATCGCACAAAAGCGGGATTTTGAAAAACCCTACTTTCAACAATCAAGTTCTACCAAAACTAGGTGCCTTTAAAAACCTCAATGAGCTGGAGAAAGTACCCTCATTGTACAAATTTGTCCAGCAGAAGCCTTGATGGCCACACCAGGGTTCACACCAATGACCTGCTGGTGCTTAATTCCAACTCTCTCAGTCTACAGGTTCTACAGATTGTAACTGAGGCCGACACCATCTATCTTCATTAATGGTGCGAGGAGCGCGGTTGCAGTGCATCGCAGCTAATCACCACCCTGCTGATGCTTGAGAGATTCTCGGTGCATCAAGTTTTTGGGAAACTCATCCCCCTCCAAAAAAAAAGAAAAAAAAAAAAAACATTACTGAATGAAATGCTCTGCTATGGATTTCCTTTTGGAGCACGCCTCTACAAAAGCGTCTCCAGCCTTTCTTCTTGGATGCATCGAGTGAGGCCGGCCTCCGTGTGCGACTGTGGTCCACTTTACTAGCAGGGGGCTAATTGCTTTCTATTTGAGTGCCTCGGTTTGAAGGCGCAGCGTACAGCGCCTTGTTGTTGCTACTCCAGAGGAGAACTTGATGTCATGAAACCTATTATCTATTCTCTATCTGCTCCCTCTCTCTGTCTCGCTGTGCGCTTCGCCCTCTGATGCCAGCACTCGCGAGCTCATCCGCCCCCACTCCGACAGACAGATTGATGGGATGCGGCTTCTCATACAGAGAGGAAGTGGGCTGTATGTTGGATCTGAGCTCTCAGTTACACTGTGATGATCAGATGATAGTCTCTCCTGCAGTTTATTAGACATCATCCCTCTATATTTATACCTTTTACGAATCGGCTCTTTCCACCATGCAGGTGGAGTTGTTCCGGATTTAATTTTTTCATTAAAATCATATTAGATTTCAACACTTTGAACAAAAATTCTACAGTAATCACCCTCCATTTGTGACAGAACTGTTCCAGACACAAGAGGAGTGTGTTTTGGATCGTCACTTTTCATTGGGTGTTCTGTAATCCCAGAGGTTGTCACAACAGCAGTCTGCACATTTCCAAAAAAAATCAAGTATGAAGCTCTCCAGAATCTGCAGCAGACCAGGGAAGCATGCCTAATGGTTGTCTTTGAAGGCTCCTGGGATCGTATATTGTATTTGTGATACTTCATGGTTTGTCACTGTTCACGTCTGATTTGGGGTCGTAATTTTCTCTAGACAATAATTGTGACGGTTAAATGTCACAAAATATGTTTTCAAATAACATTTATGCTGTTATTGTGTCTGTTCAAAAGATCGCATAATGGTTTTTTTCAAATCTGAAGTTTGTCTTGATTTGGATTTTGTGGATAGATCAAACAAATAGTTCCAGAAGTATTGGGTGGGAGTCGGTCAAAGCTGGATCGATGGAGAAATTGATAGAAATACAGCGTCTTCGTTGGTTTCACACCACGCAGTGTCATAAAGCTCCTCTCAGCTCTGCACATAGCTGCTGCTATCATCTCACCTCTCCTCGCTGGGACACTGCCAGTGTGTGTTTCTATTGTCACCTTCTCAAGCCCTCCCACCTCTGTCGAGCGCAAACATGTTTTTGCAGTATGTTGACTTCTGGATATATCAAAACAGGAGGCTGTGAGTTCACGTAATGAACTGTGAGCTGTTGCACTCCTTTTTGGGATGACATTTCTTGACTTTGTGTGCTTGTCTCCATATTATGAGGTGAGATGTTTCGAATGTCTAAAACTGTTCCCGTCACTCTCCTCTGCGTCAGGGCCAGCTTTTGTTTTTTACTGTAGTTTTATAGGTTTTCAGTGCATCTTTTGCAGTTATAAGTTTTTTTTCTTTTTCCTCTTGGCACACAAACATTATGATTAAAAAAAGAAACTGATAGCACAGGAGTGTGATGTGATTGGGTTTTCTTATGTGTTAAAAGTCAGGTTGCAGTTTTCTGGATCAGCCATAGTTATTTCATGTCGTGTTCACTGATGCTAGAGGAAAGAGAATTACGGAGGTCTAACCTGGATGATTTGAAACAAGCATAAATCAACTTGTTTGAAATTTTGTTCAGAAGGACTAAGAAATGAGCTCATCTTTCATTTCAGTCTCAGTTGTGTAATGCAGGACTGCATCGTCTCTTGGTGACGCGATTATCAGATGAAAGAGCGAGAGTCAAGAAGTATGAAAAAGTGACTTGCCTTCTTACCATTTTTTCAACTGCACCAGAACAAATCAATGGGTGTAAAGTTATTTGTACTGAGACAAAAAGGTTTTATTATAAGGAATTCTGATTTGGCATGAAAAACGTACAGTGTTTGATATCCAGACGCTAACCCCACTAGTTGTTTAAGTAGACAGTTGAAAATGTAGGTCATACCTCTAATGCCAAGTTTTAGTGGAGCCTTCCATTGTGCATCTTCTGTACACAAGTAGAAATACCACGCTTACTCAGAATTTCTCACATGGGAAGCATGTAAATTGTAAATAATATCGGGTCCAAATATGATCCCTGTGGTACACCAAGGAGGACAGACAGACGCACAAGGCGAAAAGGCAAAGCATACGAGGGATGCAGGTCACCAGGTAGCGATATGAATGGAACAGGTGCTCCATGTGACAGAGGTGAGTCGGTCCTTCCCCTGTCAGATCACATCAGCATTCAGTGTGTGTGTGTGTGTGTGTGTGTGGGGGGGGGGGGGGGGATCCGACAATTCAGGGGAGCAGTCGAGGCAGTGGCAGGTTGTGCTTCTTCCTGCGAGATTCGGAGCGCCCGCCGTGAGATCACAGAGCTCAGAGGAAGCTGGCTGTTCAAACTCCCATCAACAAAACCACAGGCACCTCTTTCAGGCCTGCACCCACTTTTCTTTCTCACTGTGGAGATGTGTCACTTAGATTTGGTCCACCACGGAAACTGTTAGTACACACACACACACACACACACACGCACACACACACACCTGCATCTGGTTGAAGTTTCTGACACTAACATGAGCTGACACCATCATGACTGACTTATAAAGAGGATTTGTCGTTCTTTGTACATATGCACAAGGTTACTGTCATCGCCCATTGTTCTGCTTTACACTACTGTGTATCTTTCGTACAGTTCTTTAAATTTTTGTTGAGAAAATCTCTGGAAATGTAGTTTTATCTGTGATCCTTAGAGATTAAAAAAAAATCAGGTATTGTTTTATCGAGGTTTGGCAGCTAATCACCAACAATCAGTGCTAATCCTGGTTGTGTTACAGCGTCTGTGTTTGGGAAAAGGAGCATAATGGAAAATTGGCCCGGCATAAGTGAGAAAACTGCAGTCCAGCCATTTGATATTTTACAGCTGCATTCTTGCATTGTTGCAAGCGGCTGCTAATTTCACAGCGACATGAAAAGGGAAAATGTTGCCCAGAAACACAGGCTGGTGATCACAGCGCTCAGCCACATATGTTTGTGTAAAAATAGCACCGCTCTTTCAGCAAGTGAGATATACAGCATCCGTTTTTGTGGGATTCTTTGACTGTAAAAATAGCTGCACCTCACCAGAATGTGCTGAATCCGTATTCTGGTTGCACAGTGCGTCTTGTAATGTAATTTGGCGGAACAAAATCTCAGCGACACACTCGTGTAATCTGCACAAACTCCCTGTTCTACAATTAATCTGCCGGGTTCTGTGCAGCTGGTAAATCATGACACGTTGCATGCTTGTTGCGTGCGTGAGCCGCGAAGACGCTTTTGGGCCTTCGGGGGTCTAGTTTGATGCGAAAACCACGGGCGTCTTTTTACTGCTATCTGTTCCCCTTAGGCTCGGAAATACTTAGTGAAAAACCTGGCCAAAAGAACAGGGAGTGAACACGTACACACACACACACACACACACACACACACACACACACACACACAGGCGCACAGAGTGATACTGCATTCACTCAGAACACATGCAGAATCGATTAGCATTTTTGTGGCAGCCGAGAAGAAAAAGTTTGAAAAAGCACAAAGTTTATTGGAGGTGTCCTTCATAAATTCTCTTAAACGTTTGGAAATCTTTCCACCGGTTTCATTTTAAGGTCAGTTGGCGTGTAAATATTTTTTTAGGCGTATGGTGAACTTTCAAACATTCCTGAAAAATCATAAGTGAAAAAAAAAAAAAAAGAGAGATAGACAAGCAGAGGGTCATGGTTTACCCACCTTAATATTATAACTACCTTTAACCACAAACAGCATTTTAAAAAATGCTGTGTATCCCACCAATCACAGCTTACATTATCTGGCCCGCTCTCAACAATCTGACCACGACTGAACATGTTATCTTATCAGTCGCTCCCATTAAGCCTCGAAAACAACACAAACAGCACCTACTGCAGCCTCGGAAGTGTGGATCGCACTTTTGGAGCAGAAGTGAAAATGGTTGTGTGTGTGTGTGTGTGTGTGTGTGTGTGTGTGTGTGATCACCATGACAAACCAACAAACAAACAGACTAGAGATGGAGTTTTTTATGACAGTACACAGTGAGGTCAGTTGGGGAAAAAAGTGCTCACATATGACAGGCTGCAGGAGTCCGTCCAGTCTGTGAAAGTACTGCAAACACTTGTTCAAGACTCAGTAATAAAGGGGAGAAAAAAAAGTGGAAACAACATAGAAAACATTTTTCTTTCTCCTCTCATAGCAAAACCAAAAAAGTTTTAAGTATTTTCTGAAATGTAATTGTGATGATTGTGGCATCCAGTTTTAAAAATAATTCAAAAGCTGTCATGAAATATTCCAGTGATTTAAAGTGCTGAAAATGTCAAAAATAAATCCCCAAAAATATTTCAGTTTCTGTAGAGGAAATGATATTTGTTCCAAGTATGTCCTTGAAAACATGACCATACAGAAAATATCCATATGCAGAGTTTACTGTTGGTTGGTGTTATTGACCAACCGCTTAACGGTGTAGTGATTACCGTAGTCTTAAACATGTAGTTTGGTTAACTGAAAGTTTTATTGCGAGATATGCATTTACATACAAACGCACTCACATCATATATTATTTTGCCTCCTGTTTATACAGCCGTAGTGAAGCCTGATTCATATAAAAATGAATAGAAGGGTGTGGCGAGGAAGAGACGTCAGCGTCTCCAGGGTCAAATTACTAAAAAACCTGTGTGAAGTTTCCACTGGTTTTAGACTCAAACATTGAAAAGAAAAAAAAAAGTATACACACGATGTTAAACAAGACCTCCTCTCAAACATCAGTATTAAAAGTCTGACTATATTAAAGGGATAATCCAGTTGGGCTAAAAATGAACTACACTGCTCCTATTCACACTCGGTAAACTTACAACTTGTTACTTGATTTAGCTCACTTTCCTCATCTATGAAAGTATTTTCCTTTTGCGTGAGTCGGAAAATACTTGGAACCAAAGAACTGTAAAGGACCGATTCAATATAGGTTGCAGGAGGACAAATAAAAACAGCGTGAGGCTGTAAATGTGGACTGGCCTGTGCTGGATGTGATGACGTCGTGCTCCCAGCAGCCTCTGTGGTCTCATTTGGCCCCGTGTTAGCACACGGCCTGATTCAAGACGTGGAAAAGCTTCAAAAGTGTCAGCCTTTAAAACACGTACAGAAACAGACCTTATTTCACGTCTGTAATAGCGCCATTCACAAAAGTCTTTGACTTCGCAATGAGGAAACTTCAGGATCAGATCCTGGTATTTCAAGTTGGCATTTAACTTCATTTAACTTCCGCCTTTTATTGCTTATGAACCCAGCAGCTGTTCGTGATAGCATTATGTTTTATGTTATGGTCGAGGATGTGAGAATACCTACAAGGATTGTGTCGGTTAGTAACATTATTTTTTTCCAGTGGCAATGTCGAGAGAGTAAAAACTCAACTTTTTGTTCCATCGACGCTCTAAAAACTGCTTCCAGTGTCCAGTTTTTTTTCAAAAGACACTGGTCTGTGTCTGTGTGTAAACAGAGGAAACCAAACCGTCCTGAAACCCGCAGTACACCACAGGCGCACTGCGGTTGCAGTCGACAGTTTTTATGAACATGTGCTGCTGGAAGGACAACAAAAACAACGCAGCATTCCAGAGAGTTTGTTCTGCTTACTCTTTCCACTTTAACAGTACTTCTCCTTCAAAGCGTACATTCACTCAACCGCCGTCTGGATCACATGTGTGTTTTTTTTTTACACACACCACATACCGAGAGGGCGTACAGGATGAAGAAAGACGGTTTAAAGGAGGCCGACATCCAAACTGCAGCGTTTTGAGTGTCTCTGGAATTTCCGTGTGTACAGAAATGAAAACACTGGAACATCTGAGTGTGAAGCGGCGCCCTTTCCAGTTGTTTCCGTTGTCGTGTAAACACCGCCGTGCATCGCCGGGTCCGCCACCAGTTGTGCTTGGAAACACTTCAAAGTGCTTCCAAATGTTAAATGCTGAGCTTGCAAATAGAAAAAAAAAAAAAAGGTGCGCTGAACTCTCTAACAGACGGCTGAAATGCATCAAACTGAGGTTCGGTGTTTTACTTTAAATCTCAGACAAAACTCAAGTGAGATGCAATACATGAAAATCATCCATCGCAGGAAGAACAACTTGTGATCTGTAACTCTGAATGCAAACAACATGCAGGACCCTCAGCTTCATATCGCCAAGTTACTCGCCTTGACCAGTTTCATCTCCAAATCGGCCAATTCTAACAGCCACGGTACATTTGTGCACCTCGTTTGACTCTCGCGGCCTTGGTTGACTTTCCCCGCAAAATATCTCAGGACACAACAAGCCGTGCACGTCTGAGTGCGCGCTCTCCTGTCTATCTCAGCGCTGGAGGGAGTGAGTCAATCACAGCAGCAGAAATCATCCCTGCGGGCGATCTGTCTCCACTCATGACAAGCCTCCTAAGGCACTTATCTTCCCTTCCCTGACTCATTGCATCCCTCCATCCCTCCCTTCCTCTGTCCTTCCCCCCCCCGCTCCATTCTCTCTCGACCGCCCTCCTCCTCCCCCCCTCCCTCCCTCGGTTTGTCTCGTGCCCTGGCACCGCAATTAACTCCTCATCATCAAAGGGTGTAATGAAAAAAAAAGGTGCGATAGGGAGTCAGACAGAGTTAGGGAAGCTGTGAGAGAGGGAAGATAAGAGGGATGGAGCTGGAGGAGCTGCGTATTGAACGTCGGTGAGGTGCACGCGCGTGCGCACACACACACACACACACACACACAACGCGCTGTACACACTCACAGGTGTTGCTGCTCAAATACACATTGTGTTAATCACACAGTGAGAGTCGACGCTCGCTCTCACTCACGCTCACATTCCTGGGAGATGCAGACAGAAAGAGGAAAAGAGAGGGATGATCCTCCACCACCTCCCAGGAGATCTCCTCTCTCTCCTTGTTTTTATTTCTCAACCACCCATTTATTCCTTTCCTTTTCACGCACACTTATTCACACTGTCTCCCCTACACCTCCTCTCCGTTCTCCCTCCTTTCTTTGAAGAACAAGGAGTATTGCTGTACATGTCGGAAAGCTGCTCTGTCGGTATTCTCATCGTTTCCTTTTTTTTTTTTCTCTCTCTCTCTCTCTCCCCCTCGCCCCCCTCGGTTCAGAGAGCTGTCAACTGTGACCGTTGTTGAAAGGATGTCAGCAAGAGAGGGAGGCCAAGTGAGCGAGGGGATGAAAGCGAGCATAGCGGAGGGAGGGAGGCGGGAGGGATGTTGAGATGGAGGTCCCTACGGAGGGCAGAGGGAGTGATGGCATGCTTGTTTCTTTGTGCCCAAGCAAATGTAGCAGCGTGGGGAGGTGATGGAGAGGAAAAATAGCTGAGAGTAAAGCAGCAGCTCAGGGTGGGGAGATGAGAAGGGGCCACAGCTGCTAATTAACCACGGCGGTGGTGCTCAATAGCAGTGACATAATTGGCCCTGGTTGGTGGTCCGTGGATGGGGGGGAGCCCACAGCGGTGAGATTCAGCTTTACACAAGTATGAGTTGACTTTGACAGCTCGCTTTAAAATGTTTTCCATGTGCCACATGTGCTGTCACTGTTAGCTCACAGTGTGGCCCGAGGCGAGCGGAGACAGTGATGTGTTCCTACACCGCGTACACGTGGATTCACCATCTGCTGCTTCGCTTGTAGCCTCCACCTCTGCTCCTACTCAGGTCCTAACAGTCGGTGCAGAGGGTGATACAGTCACACTGATCTGCCACGTACTACTTTTTTTTTATAGTTCTTATTGCAAACTGAAAGTTTAGGAGTTTTTCCAGTTTTTTGAAAAGATAGAGAATTTGAAATGGAAATAACAGTGCAGAAAAGAATGGACAGATTAGATGTGTGGCTCACTCTGGAGTAGAAGGTTATCAGTAACACCTGTTGACGGGGTACTCCAGAGAATTTATTTACATTGCGTGGCGATTCATGGCCATATGGCGGGGAAGTGGTTACAGATATAATCTGTAGTTTGATATCCGGCTCGGGGCAAACATACACTGGAACATATCCAGTGTTTAATGTTGTGGTCAGGGAGACCTTTTGAAGTCGCACCTTTCCAGTTCTGCTTGTGATCTGGAAATGAGATCAGACTGCTAAATTGATGGTGTACTTGGAAAATGTTAATCCCAGCTTTAAGGCTTACAGAGGGAAGTTGTTGGGTTTATGTGACACGGCATAGCATCTTCTGCATGCGTGATTGTCTGATTAATTTTTTTAGATTGATTTTCTTTGACTGTTTACCAATGAAAACGTCTCAGTGAAGATAGTTAATCAGAAAGTGGTTGTATTGTGGCTCACTAAGATATCTTAAACCCACTGGAAAACAATTGGAGCACTCATGTTGGTGTAGCGGTGAACACACTGGCCTCACAGCAAGAGGATCCTTGGTTTGTTTGTGTGCTTGGAAACCTTTTTGTGATGGATTTTTGTTTTCCCAATATGTATCCGAGTTCTCACTTGGCAATTATGCCTACACAGTCAGCTTATATGTAAATGACGTCCCGTTGTTCCACACAACCCCAGCGATCAATTTTTTTTAAGCTAATTGATGTTTTCCAAATCCTCCACCCATTCATTAACCTGGTCTAATCATAAGCTTCAAAATGTCCTCGACATTTCCTCACGCCATGACATTTAACCTTAAATATGTCAGTATTTCCGTCAAGCTGTTGAATTTAATTACCCTGAAAAACAGTCTTCCATTTGATGAGCATTATAGGCAGGTGCACAAGTGACATTGAGAGCCAAATTAATTAAAGTTTCACTTGCGGACTGAAAATCAAAGGGGACTCATACTTTTATGTCTAATGACGAACGTGCATGACATTCATATAAAACACTTTCTTTTTTAGGAACTATTTTGCTGACAGTGTGCCCAACCAGTTTCTAAAGCCTTCAGGATGTCAACATGCTTCAAACAAAATCTGTGTCTGATTGAAAAGCCCCATCAGGAACTCCTCCCTGAAGCCGACAGCACATCTTGCCCCTCGTTCAGACGCGAGGCTTCCCACCCGTCTCCTGAACCGGTGTGATTCAGATGTGGAAATCCTGTGTGATGGAGGGAAGCAGCTGTATTTTGAAGATGTATTTCCACTTCTTGGTCTTGTTTCAGCAATTTTCCTACTGGAGTGTTTATATTTCGTGTTCCCAGTTCAACCTAGATTTTTCCACTTTTATCTGCCTGGAATGTTTTGAAGAGTAAAGAGGAAGGGAGCGCTGAGGGCTGTATCTCCTCTGCAAGGACTCCTATTTTTAACCCATAACCTATCTGGATTGCTTACGGACACAAATTTCTGGACCAAACGGTCAGAGTTAAAGAATTCATGCTGTGACTTACTGCACCACCTCAAGCACACAAATCACAGAGTGTGTGTTTCTTTGCTACAGAGAGGCATGGTTGTGCAACAGGTAACAGAATATAAGCGCAGAACAAGAATAACAAGAGACGTGACGAGACAGGAGTATGAAAACAGACTTGACACGGAAAAGACTTGATGTACCGTGATTGAAAACGACTTGAACAAACGTGCATGACATGAAGCAACAAATTAGGAACAGACAACATTGCTTACACACACACACACACACACACACACACAGAGAAAAAGACACGTAGGTGTTCACAATTCACGAGGAAGGATCTGCAAACAGCAAGGTGAGATCTGGAATAGCAGGAGAGAAAATAATCGAGGCGTCCCACTATATATGAACCTGAAAGGACAGACAGTCGGACTTTATGAGACTGCAATAAAACGTCACCTGACGAGGATGTTAAGACACAATTATGATATATGACTGTTCCCATAACAGGGAGCAGTAAAAACAAACAGGATAAACCTTAACACTGAGAAGGAAAGACAGACTTTGTAAGTCCTCACACACCTGCTTCACTGTAGTCATTGTTTTATTGTGGGTTCATTCAGCATTATGATATTGCTTGTATCAGTGGTTCTTCTTTACTGTAATTCATTTATTTCTAACTTCATGAGAAACCTTATTGTCTCAGGTTCTTAAAATCACCTCCCTCCAGGCTCACAGGTGATCTGGTTCACGGTTCGGGATGAGATACATTAACACCACTAAAAGACCGGTGCTATGAGTCCAGTGACACTGGAGTTGTAATGATCTGTGAAAGCTGATTTAAAGCATGTGTGCTAAAAATGAAAAAAAAGAAAGAAAAAAAAGTCCAAATGTGGTGCTGCTCTGTGTAATCCGCCCCTCCCCGGGGCCGGCTGGGTGGATTTGGTGAGAGCCGTGCCGTCTGAGCTGATGTTTCCACGGCTTTAGGTGCGTCTGATTAGTCAGTTAAAGGCAAACAGTAGAAAAAGAAGCGCGGAGAAATAAAACTGTTCAGCCAAGCAAAACCGAGAGCTTATTGAAGCGGACATTTTAATCAGCTACCCAACAGGGGTGAGGCTGAGATGGTGTCGCCTCAGTTTGGTCTGTCGAGATTGGTTGCGGGCGATGGTATTTGCTCACGTCGGCAGGTGGAAGAGGATTGTGGGTGTTGTAGGGAGACGGGAGAATCTCTGGGGTAAAAAAACGGTGGTGACAAGGAGGAGGGACTGTTTACCTCGCACAGCTGGCTTTGCATTCTGCATAAAGAAGGATCAAAAGGACGTCTCAGCTTCAGAATCCCCCTCAGGCCCCTCGGCAGCACCACAATTACACCCTGTCTTCCCCACTGAAACATCTCAGCTATGAAATAATGTGTCGGACTTCTGCCTTTTCTTTTCTGTATCACAACGCCGTGTGTGAATCCATCAGATCTCTATCAGAAATATGTGTGTGTGTGTGTGTGTGTGTGCCAGCCCTGTTTGAGTAAGAGATAAGAACCAGCATTAAAAAACAAAGAAATATGACCCAGATAAAAATATATTGAGTGATCAATAAAAAAACAGGAAGATATTTGGAAGATAAAGATAAAATGCAGGGTAAAGTTTGCCTCCAATAAAGGAAAAACATCCATGCATAAATGTAAAACAAATAAAAATATTACTACTCTACCCTCCACCCAGAGTTTACTGGTTGATGCTTGTGACTCAGTCACAAGTGCTTGTGAAGAAGTCAGATTAGAAGATAGATGGATGAAGTTGCCCTAGTTTTTCATGTAGTACCGTCACGTAAGCATTTAAATGTTTATTGGCCAGCTGGACAGCGAAGTATTTAGTAACTTTCACGGTCACTATGTAAGTAAAGATAAACAAGCAGTCCTGATTTGTCCTGATGTTCTAATCTGGCCTCGTCTCAAAGTCACAGAGTCTGTCTGCAAGTAGAGCCTTCATCCATCCGGGATGACAGAGAAATCTTCCAAGATGCTCAGAAACAACCTCTGCAGCGAGTTCCTTCCATCTGTGGATTATATCACACCAAACAACAATGCCAACATTTATCAAGTTTTTGACAAAATTACCTAAATTTTATTTCAAATGAAAGATAAAATGGATACAAGCTGCTTTCTGATTTTCACAAATTTGATTCTTGATTTTAAGACAAGTTGGTTTAATGGTTTTATTTCGCTGGTGCTTGTTGGTTGCTGACCCAGAACTCGGGGCCTGTTGGAGTTATTTGTGTTGAAGTTGTTTTGTCGTGTGCAGTGGACCTGCTGGCGCTCCTCGCCCCAGCCCCTCTGCTTCCTGGATGATCACGCTGTTGACACAAGCTTCCCAGCGCCGTTTCATGTGTGGGATCCATTTCACCGAACAAATTGGTGTCAAACGTCTCGCTCACTCCCCTACAGACTAATCAATAGGGAATTGGTGGTGTGAGTGGGTGTCATTTCTCCATCTGTGTCCCTCGCTTCTGCAGAGCCGCCAGCCATCTGCCTCGCTTTCGCGCTCGCCGTTATTGTCGCTCCGATTTGTCACACAGGTCGAACAGAAGCTGGTAACTCCTCCACGTAAAAGCAGCGCATTTGCCAGAATCAGATAACCGCTTGTTAACATTTAGTGCGTCATTAGGAAAGCATATGCACGATGCCTTTGAGATTTATGGAAATAATTCATGTACATCAATCGTTTCCAGAGTGGAACCATCAACAGGAAATTGATTGATGTCCTTAATAATCTGAAATAATGTCGGTAAATCATTGTGTTTCCACATTTATATGATGTAATGTGCTGTCAGTGTGAATTACAGCCTTTTTTTTTTTCTTTCTTTTTTTTTTCCAGAGCTGAATAAGAGAAAGAGATGACCCTCGTCTTGTCCATGAATCCTTTCCTGGACCCAGAAGGAGACCCTCCGCTCTCCCCGTACCAGCCCATATGGGAGTCCGAGCGCTGCACGAAGACCTGCCTGTCGAACCCGGCCCCGCCGTGCAGCTCCGAGGAGCAGTTCACACAAGGTGCGCACGCCGAGGCCCCCGCGCTTATCCGGTCATTACCATAGACTTGTTTTATCACAACAACCGGCTTTAAGAGCTCGCATGTGACCTGACGAGCGGACCCATCTGCCAAGTTCACTTTCACTCCGAGAGCCAAAATGCGAGATGCGCTTGTAGATAACCATGCAGCGCTACTTCTGAGAGGACGCAGCAGATGCTATTGCTGTATGGCAGTCAGCTAATTAGCATGGTAGCAAGCTGGCAGTACTTGTTCCTGCTTTGATTACATCCACAAAGTATCTCAGAGTTTTATTCTCGACTCTGACCAAGACACTGCTGAAACGGTTAAAATCAAAATGCAGATTATTGGACTTGGATAATGGATGTATTCTTACAATAAACATGAGTTTCAGCTATCATTGGACTTCTAGCACATCTCTGAATTTCTGTTTGGAACATATTACTTTGAATATATGAATGTTTCATACACATTCAATGAATACAAAACATTAACTCCTGAGAGATAATTTCAATCAGCATTAGTGATCTAATAAACATTTAACATGCTTCTACCAAGAGCAAATATTACGCACAATTGGTTTTACCAAGCTTCATGTGCAATATTATGAAATAATATCACCTTGTATGAGACATATTGTGTACTTGAATAATACAGGAGCTAAATCTGTCTCTGCAGTGTAGACCAGAAGGCTTTTCATTTGAAATGAGCGCATTTATTTTTGAAAGAGATGCAGGAGAATTTTCGCTGGCTTTGGTTGACTTGAAGAGTTTGATTGAAGATAGCATGAAATTGATAATCATTTCAATCCCAGCTGGAAGTCATGTCTGCGACTCGGGGAATTGGTTCTCTAGATTTCACTTGCAGTGCGGTGGGAGGAATCGCTGTTGCATTGACTAATAAGCCCACCGGAGCGGCGATAGGGAGCGTGGCAGTGTGGCTGATGGTCTGGCTGTGACCCCCCCTCTGTGCAGAGGCCCCCTGCAGACGGGTTCCCGATCACGTCTCCGTGTCGAGGATTGCGTACTTCAAGAGGAAGTTTGTGGAGGATGAAGATGAGCCTCCCTTCAGCTTCAGGACGTACTGCCAGACTGTGAGTACACGCGCGTGCACAGTGAAACACTGACGGTGTAGCTGAGGGTAGCTCTAACGGCGTGCCGCCCTCCAGGTTGCACCTGTGCTGGAGGAGCGCGCCCATGTGCTGCGCCTTTCCCTGGAGAAGATGCGTTTCATCGACGACCCCGAGGCCTTCCTCCGGCGCTCCGTCCTCGTCAACAACCTCCTCCGGCGTCTTCGAGCTGAGATCTTGCTCCAGAGCACCGACTGGTGCTTTCCGCCCAACCCGGCGTTCGCCGCGAGCCCCTGCGTCTTGCCGCCCAGCGCCACCCCCACCCTCCACAGAGCCGTCCCCGCACGCATCTGCCTGGCCCCCCAAGCCGGACCGCCCTTCCGCAAGCGTTTCCGCATGTTGCGGGGGGGACAGGGCGACCTGCGGCCCGACTGCGCCCAGACGTGCTGCTGCATCTACGCCGCCGCCGCCGCCGCGGGACACTACCTCCATCTCCCGCTGTCCATGTACGACGCAGCGCTCTCCTCCTGCCCGTCCAGTCCGCACTCCTCCTCCTTCTTCCAGCTGGCGGGCCACAGCAAGTTGGGCCTGGCGGTAGACGATCAGGACGACGAGGACGAAGAGGTTGAGGAGGAGGAGGAAGAGGAGGAGGAGGAGAATGAGGAGGAGAGGGAGGAGGAGGACGAGGAGGAAGACGACGATGAAAGGAGGCTTTCGGAAGACGTTAGAGACAAACACAGCCGGAAAAGCAGGACTCGGACCCTGCCGGGTCGCGCACGCGCAAGGACAGCGGACAGCTCCATGACAGAGAGTTTAGAGGAGGAGGTGGGGGAGCAGGAGGATGAGGAGGAGGTGGAGGAGGAGGAGGAAGTGGGGCAGGTCGAGAGACCTTGTCAGTGGAACTCGCCTGCCCCAGAAAGAGAGCTGCACAAGGTGAGCTTCTGGCAGCGCCGGGCTCAGAGACAGTAACTGTGCTTTCAGAGGAATCACTCCAAACTCTACACTTTATTGGAATGAAATATAACCATGCTGAAAGCTATCCAAGATTATTTCTCCTCATAGCAGATTTAGGTGTAAGATATCAGCGCTGAATAATGCCAAGTCAGCTTTATTTTAACAGTTTAATACAGCCCGAGGCGGTACACAGGTACAACTCTCAGAAGAAGTCACTTCTGGGGCTCTGTGGCCGCCGGACACATCTCACAAACAGTTCTGAAAAACCAAGGTCATGTACGGTGGGATCTGCTGATCCCGGAGGTGAAGGGAAGCTTGCTTTTGCACTGTCTCCAAGACCATTTTCAAGCCCCACAGCACAAAACTAAAGGTCTAAACTGGGGCTCTATGTTGGTGCAACGGTCTTGTTTCAGGACCCTAAACAAGCCTATGAAGTGATGATGGGTTGTGGAGTTAGGAGTGTGTATGCCTGTGTGTTTGTATGCGAAATACAATGTAGCATTTTAAAACTTGATTTTAAGCTGGGTTTTTTTTTTTTTTTAATTATTATTGATAAAGGTGACACATTATTATGTGTGCCTGCTGGTTCTGACGCTGTCTCAGGCAATGGCAAGCGACTGTGCTGCAACAGCGGCACATTGTGTATACTTCAGATTACTTTAAGACAACACAATCACAATGTCCAATCACAACTTCAAGTGCCTTAGTTTTGTTTGGTTTTTTTTATAGTTTCATGTATATTGTGCGTTCATGTAATTGTTCTTGTTACTAAGTAGCTATCTTGCATTCCAAGTGACTGCGTTTGACTGAAAAAAAAAAAAAAAAAAACAGGACAGGGGCATGTAGTTAAATGCAGGGATTCTTTAAAGTGTTGTGTAAAAGTTTAAAATTTTAGAGCAAACGTTAATTTCCACACATGAGAAGTGTTTGTTTTTAACCTCAGAATGCATGTTTTTTCTAGCACGTCCTGTCTTTGACCAAGCACAAACAGTATGACCCAACGAGAGCTGCAGGAGGCTTCAATAGGTAAATGTGTCCCAAACACCATTTAATTTTTGTTTTTTGATTGACAGGAAATCAAAGCTCAAGCTGGTTTGGCTTCTCTGTTGCTTGATAAGGGTTTAATATGGCATAACATCAAAGCCGTTACTTTAACTCACGTTGAAGGAAGCTTTCTTAATGACGCAAACATCTAATAGATCGCAATGGAAATTCATTATTAATATGGGCGGCTGTCGTTTCCAACTAAAACGATGGCTGTACGTTGGCATATGGACATGCCTTTCGTTAATTAATATTACTGCCACGTCCTTCATTCTTTGAGATTTACTTGTCTTGATATCCGTTTGGGCAGTGGTTATCGCGCTCGTCTCATCAGCCTGCAACACTTCACGATTTACAGCCAGTCCAATCATCACAAGAAATCCAACGGGCCCTCAGTTGATCAGTCGAAGTACGAACGAGACTTTATGTGTCAGATCAAGGCTTCTTTCTCTCCTGCCGTTTCTAGATTGACCCCGTCGAGTACGGTGCAGCAGCGTAGGGAGAGGTGCGAAAACTGCTGAATATATCAAATAGTGCAGTTGTGTGAAAAAATTGTGCTGAAAAAACAAATAAAATCCTCGAGTTCATGATCTGTAGAAAGTGCTTTCCATGTTTTAACGCGCAGTAGTGATAAAATCAAGACTGATGAGAATAACTACAAATGATCAAACGTACATGTCTGCCTCACAGGTGTGAAAGCAGCCTGAGATGAATAAAGTGTATTAAACCCTAATGGAGAACAGACAGCAAACCGCTTCCGAGGGCATGATCACTGATTTCTTGTCTCATCATCACATGATGAAAAACCCAAACCAAAGTGGTACAACAAAAAAAAAAAAAACTAAAAGGAAAATGACATCCAATTGTGTATTTTATTTTGTTTTTGTTTGCTTTGTTTTGTTTTGTTTTGTTTTTTACTTGTGACGTGGCTTCAGGCCTGGGACACTCAAATGGATGGATGGTGAACCCACTGATCCAATTCATTCAGTGGACCTCCGCTTGACAAGCTGAGCAAAACCCACTCGATTTATTTTAACCCTTAACTGATGAAAAAGACAAAAAAAGCAAAAAAAAAACAAAAAAAACAAAACCCATTCAGTCATTATCGGTGGTATTTTTAAAGAAAGAATCTCACAAAGCAATATTTGTTTCTGAGACGAGAAGATGTAACTGCATTGTCTGTTATTAAAAACAAAGGAGCGAGTCTGCTCTCGTGACTTTCTGTGATGTTCTGTGACACGTGTAAAAATCAGTAAAAGAAATGTTGAAAGAAAAAGAAGACGAGCCTCGACTCTCCTTCGATGTTTTGATCCTTTGCAGTGTGTGTGTGTGTGTGTGTGTGTGTGTGTGTGTGTGTGTGTGTGTGTGTGCTCCTGCTCACTGAACGGCCCGCCGCTCAGCAGTGTGCGGTACCGCAGCGTGCCGCTCCTGCCAAATGTCTCTCAGGTGTCACTTTGCTGCTGGATTCATGTTAATCTTCCTGACGTTCCGCCCGGCGCAGCCTCCTCCGCACTCCCCTCTGTTCTCTCCGGCGCATCTATTGTCCCTGCGATATTCACACAGTGTAACATGAAACGGCCCCGTCCACCTGCACCGGCTACCGCCCGGAGATAAGACGAGGACAATTTCCAGAACGCTTCCACACTCGTGATCACTTCTGCAGAAAAAAAAAAAAAAAAGAAATTCTCTGCATAATGCCGCCTGCGCTTGCATGCAACTGCTATCCTCTGGAATTACTGGGCTTTAAGTTAAACATTGCTTTGATCCAGTAATGGCTCTCAATATGTGCGCCCTAATTACTGGATTATTTTCTAATACTTTGCGGCTTTTGTGTGACGTTGCCACAGATTGCTTGGGCGCCGCGGATCCATTGTGGTGCAGAGTGTGTGAGTGTCAGTAGGCTGGAGCGGCGTGAAGTGAGGAGGTTAAATCACGGCACTGAACATCTTGACAGCTCTGTTGCGAGGTGAGGATGGAAGATCATCTTTTCTCGACACTCCTGCCGCAGGGGTTTGTGGATGCTACCGCTCAGCCTGCCCCCCATCTTTTCCCCGCTTCCACTTCAGAGCCCTCTGTGTCACTGTTTCACATTCTACTACACATCCTATTATTGGACTGACTGTCACAGATACTGCTGCAGGAGCAGGGTGTGATTTGCTGAGGGTTTGGCGGACGGATGCAGCCACACTGGAGGTCTGTGTGTTCCCCACCTTCGCTAAATTATTTCAAGTGCAGGATGGGAAAAAAACATATCTTCATGTCAATGAGATTAAATCTTCTCCAAATAAGTAACAGTCAAAAAAAGTTAAAGTGGAGCATGCATAATACAGTAGAGAAAAAACTGAGATTAGTGATATGGTGGGGAAAACTACCCTCCTTACTCACAGTGTAACATTAACATTAAAGTCACATGGTGAAGGGGAAGCTAAAAAAGAAACAGCTGACTCTTGCAAAAAATAGAGGACACAGTGTATTTTGCCCTGGAAGGTAAAACGGAACCAATATGAGTTATTGAACAAGTTTATATTCAGAGGTTATTATGCTATTATTCCACTGCTTTGGCCTGCTTATGATCACACTGTTTCACACACAGAGGGAAGGGAGTCTCTCAAAACTGTTGCACCTGCTATCCTCTCCACCCGGCCCTCTTTGTTTAAGGATTTATGATTAAAATTACCATAGAGTTGGGAACGTAAACATCTATAACATCCTCATATTGTTTCCAGACTTGTACTTTCAACTGCTCGATGAATAAAGTAAATCATTCAGGGGCTGTTGCAACAGCGGCTGCGTGTCTGTGTGAAAACCATACGCACGTCTGCATACTTATTACAATTCTCCTCTCTCTGTGTATCTCTGTCCCTTCACACCCCCCCAACGCCCAAGGCAAAGACAGGGACCTGCCAAATAACACACACACACACACACACACACACACACACACACACACACACACACTCATTGCCGGGCGAGTGCTGAGGAGAGGGGAGCCGTCATTTGTCAACAAGGAACTTTGGCAGCTCACAGTTGCCATGGGAACTGTCTGTTGCCGAGGACTGGTTTTGCATCACAAGGTCCTCAAATTGGCTCCAAAGCCTCGGAGGTCCCACCCCTCCTCCACCCGGCTCACCTCCGTCTCACACGGCTTCAAACATATTGTCAGGTTTTTCTTTCCCTTTTTTTTTTTTTTTTTTGCTTTCCTCTGTTGTGCTGTCTGCTGCTTCACAGAGAGAACGCTGTGTCTCATTCCCACATTAGCGTCTCTCTACAGGTAGATAGATAGATAGATAGATAGATAGATAGATAGATAGATAGATAGACATGAAGCTGCTTGAGAAAACGAGGGCTTCAGAAATGATTTGCCCTCTGCAAGTTCTTACAGATTATCATGCCTGAATTTCCATCCATGTCACTGCAGCTCAAGCCCAACAAGTCGATCCCCGTAGGATCAATTTGATTCAGCTTACATAACAGACGCGGCTCTCTGGCTTTTGTTGATGTTTCTGGGTCTCTCCCCACGGCGAGATGCGGCGGGATTCTCAGCACAGAAAGAAGAAGGCTGGTGGTATTTGATAAACACTTACAGCATGTAGGACGCCGCGGATGCCAGACGGCGACGGACGCCTCTCCTCCCCACCCGGCAGAGGATCGTTCACTGTGCCAGTGCGGAGCTGCATGGACGAGAGGTGGAAATGTCGCGGCACTTGGGACACCTGAATTCATCGGTCACTTTCCACAACACCCATCAGTCTTTCACTGTAAATGGCATCAGCGTAACTGAACAAGCCCTGTTGGTGGAGTTGAATGTTGGTGGAAGAAGCTCTCAAACATACTGCAGTGTTGCCGCAAATCAATCTGAATTTGGTAACCAAGAGATTTAGAAATACACAAAAGCTTGTAAACCCTAAGGAGCAGTACATCACAGGAAATATCAGCAAATAAAAGTCGCGGGGGGCCAGCTGTAGAAATGACTGTGAGCATCTCTGGTTAAAGCTGAACTGATTCAATCAGTCAATCAAACTTATTCCAATACACTCCTCCCAGTATTGATTTCTATCTGGAACACATGATTTATGTTTCATAATTATGAAGGCAAATGCTCTAAATAGATAACATTAATTTTCACATCTGTCAAATGTAATCCTCAGCTGGTAGATCCACTGCCGTGTGTGTGTGTGTGTGTGTGTGTGTGTGTGTGTGTGTGTGTGCACAATATTACATTTGCACTTGTTAATATATGCACACAGCTCTGGTGGCTGAGGCCCTGTGGGCCTGACAGTGCCATAGTCTAAAAGTAACAGGATGGTTACAATTATTCTTTCACCTTTAAATAAGAATTACTGGTTGCTTCCCTTTCTTTTACTGCTTTTATTCCCCGTTTTCACGACAAAGTCTTAAAGTGAAAATGGAAAGCTTTCCTTGTGTTTTTGATGATGATTTACACGACAGCAGTGCTCAGAGCCACTATGACACGATATTGGAAAGGAACTATATCACAATCCTGTTTACATGTGTTCGCTTATAGTGTTTTCATTTCTTGGTTCAGATTAAATGAGACGGGCCTCTGAGAAGAAGCATTAAAAACCACCACTTACACTTGTTTACAAAAGAGACATCTTATTAGTGCTGAGAGTCTTGTGTTGATGAATGGGGGCTCAAATCAATTAACTTGAACTGCAATTATGAGATTTGAAGCCTCCTGTACACTCCCAGCTCAACTAACTGAGCCTCTGTTGCAAGCAGGAAGTGTGCTTCAGGCATTTAGATATAAGAATTTTAGACAGTAGTAGAAATAAATTCACACTACACAACTGATGTTTGAACTGATGCTTGCATGAAAAATGTACTTAGATTACTTTCCAACACTTTCACTTTTGAATGTGATGGTACTTATTAATTAATTCATATTACTTACGCACACATAAAGTAGACAAAAAGAATGTTTTTCACTAATCATGATCTTCACTAATCGCTAAAGTTGAAGTGAAGTGGTCTGTCATGGAGGTCCACACAGAGGTTCTGTACTTTACTTGAGTCATTTTTTGGGGAAACTTGTGACTTTTACTTCAATACATTTGAAAGACAAATAAACATTTGTTGTATTCCAGATAAATATTTTAAAGGTGCTGTAGGCAGGATTCCGCATCTCCGCAAGCAAGATGGCAATTTGACCCATCTAAGATGGCGATTTGAAACCCAGCACAGCCAATCCTGTACTGTTTTCTCTGACATCACGCCCTTATGCAAGTTAAGCCCCTCCCTCAAGAACACGCGACAAACGCCCCTCGACCAATCATGGTTAGAGCCTCATGGGCTCTTCTGATTGGTCAAAGATACCTGGAGCTGTCGAGATTCCTTTTCAGCTCAGAACAGAGACAGATGGAAACGCTGCGCCCTCGCGGTAGTGCAATTATGCTACACTCCTAAAGGATTATCAATGGGTACTGTAACATTTAATCAAAAGAAAACACAGAAAAATTAGCATTGACTAGCAAAATCCTGCCTACAGCACCTATAAATGATGTCACCTGTACTTGTAGTAATTGCAGTTTTGTCTTATGGTCAGTGAGATGGTATTCAATTAATTAATTAATTAGAAGTTAGTTGACATTAGATAGCGAACATACTGAGTTCATTTCAATACTTAACAAGTAAGAGACAAGTTTTCCCATTAGCGAAAATCCTGAGTGATTGAGCAACTTCACTTTCTTGGACTCAGCATTTCAGCTCAGAGTGTGATCCGGAGTCATGCCTGATAGTGTTACAAAGGGTTTGCATCGACAGAGGAAGTTCACTTTTTTGTTTTTTAGTTTAAAAACGAGTGGGTATTTCCCCACAATTTACCTTCACTGTTTGAAATTTATGTTTGGTTGTGACTAAATGGGAAAAAAAAAAAAAAACTTTCGTTGTAACTCATCCTGCTGCTCCTTCTGTTGAATTCTGGCTGTGGAGGTCTAAGTTGTCGGGATCAAGTCTGTTCGAATCAGTTTTACATTAAACCTCAGGACAGATGATCCATTTCAGATTATTATTTTTCAAAAACCACTTGCTTTGGCTCCCCAGCACCATTTTTCTGAGTGGCATTTCTATTAAAAATAAACAGGCATATGAATTAGGCTGTCACCGAGCACATTTTGTTTCCTGTTTCATTTGAAGTCCTGATGTGTTTCACCTGTTTATGAGTGTGTGATTGTCTTCACCTGCTGGCTGTGGTATATAGTGGGCGTCTTCTGTGTGCTCTGGTGGTCAGTTTGTCCTGTGTGGGTTGCGTTTCACTGTCTCTTCCCATGGTTCTTTTATTTTTTTTCAGTAAAATCAGTGTGTGGCCAGTTTTCTGCGAACTATCACACTGGCCTCATCAGAGAACCTCAGGATGAAAACAGGGATGAACTTGTCTTTGAATAAATACTGAATGAACTGTTTTTATTAAGGTAGGATTACTGAAACTTGAATCAGTAGTGCAAATGCTACTTCAGTATGTCAGTTTTTCAAACTGTGAGGTTTGACTCACCTCAGAGGTTCAGGAGGATTATGCATAGATATCAATTTGAAAAGAAAGTGTTTAAAAGCACCAGTGAAGGGTTAAAAGCATTCCATTAAAAAAAAAAGCACATTACATGAACTGATTTAAGAGACACTTCCAATTTAAAACACCTTACAAGCATGAAAAGTGTTAAGCTTTTCATTGTTTGTGGGTCCAATACAGTACATTCAATCAATTATTACTACACGAGTAGAGAGAGAGAAAAAAAACAGCTGTGGTTCATGTGCTCCAGCACAAAAAGAGGTTGCAGAGGTTATAATTACAGATTGATATGGCTCACTAGTTTTCACATGATCCGTGAAAGTCCTCAGGTTGCACATCTCTCATTTTCTTCTCTTGTTAGTCCTCAAATTGCTGCAAAAAGCTACTTTAAATAGCAGGAGTGAAGGGCTGAAGTGGGGTGGGGTTTCCAGCATCCAGGTAGGAGGTTGGAGAGTTAAAGCAGCCGTATGAAAGGAAGCGGTCAGAGCGAAAGGCCACACCCTGTCTGAAGACTGATATCCTTGGCAACAATTCAAGTTTCCTGTGGCAGCCCCTGAATCAACCTCCTTGTTTCGGCTCGGAGCTCCAACGAGGCCTGACGGACCTGAGAGGAGGAATGAGGTTAAACGTTGGGAGGAGGGGAGCGAACAGCCCGAGAGCATCCGCAGTGTGTCCTCTTGTAACCTTGTTCTATATCTGATCTGCTTCACTCCCCGTTTTTCCTCCACATCAACTCCACAACCTCCGGGATCAGCCGACGAGCTGCACACACAGCTCCACCACTGGCCCTCTGTCCTATTTCCTCCTGGAACGTCCTTTACAGAGAGCGTGAGGATGAAATCAGCAGGACGTGCAGTGATAAATCTATGAAGCTGTTAGCTTTTTGGTTTTGCTTGTTTGGTTTTGATCATTTCCACTCTTCTCTTCTGTATTTCAAATGTCAGCTCACTTCTTGTTTCCACTGGGTTTATCCCTCGCGACTGTGTTTGTGGTTTGAGGCATGCCAGGTCATCTGTGACTGATTAATGCCACTCTCCTGGTCTCTCGGCTTGTTGTCTCCAACCCGGAGCGCGGCCCGACTTGCATTGTGTTCTGAAGCGCACACGAAGTGGTGCAACCAAGCTGAAGGATGATGTGGACGGAAGGGGGGGGGGGGGGGGGGGGGGGGGGGGGGGGGGGGGGGGGGGGGAATTCAGCAGGGCGTTTGAACAGCGCTCGCCTCTGATGGCCAGTGGTCACATTAGTGTTAAACATCTCCCTTTAAACATCGCTCACATCCACAGCACAGAGCGGGGGGGGGGGGGGGGGGGGGGGTGGGGGGGGGGGGGGGGGGGGGGGGGGGGGGGGGGGGGGGGGGGGGGGGGGGGGGGGGGGGGGGGCGGCACAGAGCAGGAATAACATTTGCCGAAACATAATCACATTTGTGTTTACATAATCATATAATTGCATTTGTAGGTGCACATGTAGATGTGTGCAATTATATTTGTGCATGTGTGTGTGTGTGTGTGTGTGTGTGTGTGTGTAATTAGATTGTTTATTATTAATATAAATGGTGTGTTGAATTTGTGGGTGTTAAATGTGAAATGATGACATCTTGTTGAAGCACAGCCCATTCGGATAAAAGAGGTTGTTTGAGGATGATGTGTTTTTAGGTTTTTTTCATCAACAGCATTTCCTCTACTGGCTTTCCACGACTTTTTTTTGCAGACTTTTAGTAAGATATTTTCCGTGTCGTTACCCTTCTGAGTATTTGTATTCTTTTCTAAATTTCTCTTCTTTGAATTATTTCCCATGTTCAATTTTTTGATTTTTCTATTTATTTACACTAATTTCCAATGTGTTTGACAACTTTCTCCACCAACATGTGGCAGTGAAAAGTGCCTCATCCGACAACTCGAAACAGTACTGCTTCCAGCGAGACGACACAGACACAAAGCCCTCATTTGAATTCTCCTGTTTATGGTTGATTTACTGAGTCATTTTCAATAAATCACCCACAATACACACGAAGACTGAACGCTAATGTGTGAACATGCAGTTCAGCACGCTTCGTACGAGATGAAGTCGGACACTGTGTGAGCACATGTCAGACGTTAATGATCCAGTCAAAGACTTTGAAAATGCTGCTTTGCAAAAAAAAAAGTGAAAAAGCAATGTTTTGTAAATTCATGAGGCACCATCGCCTGCTGGGATGTCTGGTTTGGAGACTGTGGCAGATGCTGACATCTTCATTGAGAGTGATCAGGATGGATTAAAGGATTCAAAATGAAGCGAGCAGAAGAACCTGAGGTTGAAAAGTTTAGAGATGAAGCCAGTGAGGCCAGATTGAGCAGGTTTGATTGAACAATTGAACATATGCCGAGGAGATATTGAACATTAATGGGTGAAGAGGAGAACATGTGAACAAGGAAGGCAGAAGAAAGATATGAAGATATTTCAAATTATGACAATTATTTCCATCACTATGTCTGTTCTCTTTGTGTCCTGCTCCATATAGTGCAGCGTTTTCTTTAAATTCTTGTTTGGAAGATGTATTTTCCTCCTACAAGTGAGCTGCTGACCTCCGACAGGATACGAGCGATTGCCAACTTCCAGCAGCGGCAAACAGCAGCGAACCCAACGCACTCGCATGTCGAACCTCGGCTCACTCTTCAGCTTTATTTACAGTCGAAACGTCCGTACAAAAAAGTTTCTTTCACACGCGATTAAAAACACTTCTCAAGTCCAACGCTGCCACCGCTAACTGTATCCAGATAAGTGTAAATAAAGACTGGAGAGTGGGATCTCGGAGTCTGCCAGCGTTCATCATATCAAAGCAGTGACTCAGACCGCCCTCTGACTCATTTCTATGGCTCGTCTTAGCCTCAAATAACCTGAAAGCCCACACTCTAATTGGCACGCAAGTTACACTCTTATTAGCTTCTTCTTTTTTTTTTTTAAATCTCTTGTGTGTCTGTGGTTTGGTTAAGAATTATAGTTCCCAGCGTAACCAATTAAAGTGCAGACAAATAGGGAGGTTTCTGCATCAAGATGGGTCAAAGGAACACACTCGAGCCATAAAGCGTATTATTACAGCCAGCACTCCTGAGAGTTGTGTGTGGGCATTCACCGTACCAACATCCAAAACTCCTTTTTGCAGCTATTTACACCACTTCTTCCGCGCCTCCGTCGAATTTCCATTCTACCCAAACCGCCGCCTTTGAATTCATTTAAAACCGAAGGGCAAAGAGGAAGTGTATCATATAGTGTTATCACTGTCGTCACTCCCACTCATAACCACTGGCTGAATTCAAGCCACCGAGAGATGGAGGGAAAAAAAAAAAAAAAAAAAAAAAAAACCTCCTACGCATTAATTTTCCGGCGAGAAAGCACTTAAAAAAAGGGATGTTACCTCAAGAAAAGACGAGAGTGATTGAAAACGGCGCTAATGTGATTTTTCCAGCAGCTTCGCGAAATGCATCAACAAGCCGTTGTATGGCAATAAAAAAAAAAAAGAAAAAAAGAAGGTTTTGTTGGCAACAGCCTCTGCAAATTCAATACAAATGCACTTTAGCGGAATAAAAAAAAACAACTTTCTGTACTTTCTGGGAACAGAGGTCAGGCTTTTCAAATCAAATGAGAACGTCTCATCTTGGCGAGGCGACTCAAGCCGAATGGATCCTGCTTGACGCACAAACACAAAAGGAATAACTGGATGACAAAAGAGGTTTCAGGTCTCAGCCACAATGTTGCATCTGTGGGAGATGTAAGTTGGAACAGTTTGAAAAGTCCAAACACATCCACGGTCAGATGAAAACATGATGTCCTTTAAGCTTTGAACCACACGGTTAGGACTGTGTGGGACACACAGCTGAATCATCTGAAATTGAATTACCAATAATTGAATCTACACCCACAAAGAAAGAACATGCAAACTCTGCAGAGACAGGCAGACAAAAACCGGGAATCTTTTCTCATAGTGAGAACCACTACACCACCGCAAATAGTGAAAGTGCTCAAAACCAAGAAATCCAGGGCAGTGTTTCATTTTTCTTCTTCTTCTTTTTTTTTAGGAAGCGCTTGTGACTTGACTTTGTGGGAAGTGAACCGCTCAGCTCACCCTGTAACGGCTTAATGGCTTAAATGGAGTCTTTCCTAAATATTTCCAAACAGTGGAAACCTTCTGGTCTGGGCCGTCTGCGGGAAAAACTTCCCTCATTTTTGCAGGATGATGTGTATGTGTGTGTGTGTGTGTGTATGTGTGTGTGTGTGTGTGTGTGTGTGTGTGTGTGTGTGTGTGTGTGTGTGTGTGTGTGTGTGTGTGTGTGTGTGTCAGGACTGTTTGGACTGTGAAAATCTGCAGTGAATGAATGAAGCTCGACCGGGGTGCAGGAACGTGTGCCCGCCCGGCCCTCGCTCCAAACCCTTCCTCGCTCTCTTTGGGCGCCACAAAGCGCCCCCCCCCCCCCCCCCCCCCCCCCCCCCCCAACCCCGGACAATGGACGCAGTGTGATGGAGACGCTCTGAGAAAGCTGTTTGGTCCACATGTGAAAGTGACATCTGTGTGTTCATTTCTATCCGCGCGGCGCTTCTTCTCCCAGGACTGAGGAGGCATTCTTCGAGGGGCGTGGGCGGCGCCCGCAGGAAGCAACGGGGGCACCGGGGACGCCGTGACGAGGCCGCTGTTTGACTTGGAGAGCCCGACTGTTATTCCTGTCTAACCTGTGGCGAGCTGGCAGCGCGCTCCGAAATGGATCTGGACGAGTCGAGCGGAGAGGGCATGAATGGGGAAGGGGAAGGGATGGGAGACCTCACACACCAGAGAGTTTTAGAGAGTCGCTGAGAGTGGGAGGTGTTCGAGCTGCACCTCTCCGTGTGTGTTCAAGTGTCATTGTGTGTTAACTTAATGAGGAGCGAGGCCATCTATCTATCTATCTATCTATCTATCTATCTATCTGAAAAGTATGTTTTGGCGTCTTAAAAACCAAAGAGCAGAACATAAAAGCATTTTTTTTTCACTACATTAGACTCACAAATCTCTTCCCTCAAATGTTACCTTGCAGATTTTCAACAGCTTGAATTTATTTTCCCCCTCATGCAATCCTTCACTCGAAAGCAAACAATTTCCTCTTCAGTATGTGGTCGTCTCCGCGTACGTGAGTGTGTGTTTTATTGGTGCAGACCCCTGAAACAAGCTGAGCGTTGTCCAGTGGCGGGCTTCACGCCAGCGTGCTTCCTTCACTTGCCAGGCTTTATTGTTCCTGGGGCTCTCTCCACTCAGCAGGAGGATGTTGTCTGTTTCTTGATTCTCTTACTGGCCAACACACACACACACACACACACACACACACACATGCACACACGCGCACGCAGGCACACAGATACACACCATTCATGTGGGAAAGAATGGGGCCCAGTCTGGATTAGGCTATTCCCCAGCGTAACACTAGACGAGGCATTCAATATCTCCCAGCTTTCTCTGTGCAAACAGTGACTTGGCACCGGGCTGAGAGGAGGCTGGAAAACCCCAAAGCCGTCTCTCTCTCTCTCTCTCTCTCTCTCTCTCTCTCTCTCTCTCTCTCTCTCTCTCTCTCTCTCTCTCTTTTATGTGACCTGTTCTTTTATTATAACGACTCTATAAATGCTTGCAGACCCTCAGCTTGGCCCGTCCTGATGAGGGATTTGAAGGAAGCCTCCTCGCAGACGCTGGAGGAGCGCGCACGTTGAGGCGGACCTCAGTGGGAGAGGTGAACACGCAGGGAAACAAACACAAAGGCCGCGTTTCTTTCACTGTGTCCACTTTACTTACTGGGAGTCAAGCAGCGGCAGCTGGGAAAGAGACAGCTGGGACTTCTTAGTCTTGCTCCTCTGCCTTCACACACACACACACACACACACACACACACACACACAAGGGGATTGAAAAATGAGAGCTTCAGCACTAAGGAATCGCATGACACACACACACACAAAAACATCATTTCTCAGTGGAAAGCGAGCGATGAGTGGTGTGGGAGGAGGAGGTGAGGCGAGGGGAGAGGTGGAGGAGAAAGAAAGGAAGAAAGAAAGAAAGAAAGAAAGAAAGAGAGCAGTTCAGTGAGTTTATAGGAAGCCGTCCAGCTTCACATGTTTTTTTCATCCTCCTTTTCTTCCCATTGTTCTGCGAAGGCTGCGAGGCTAATAGAGGCCATCACAGCCTCACACACTCCGGCCAAGCTTCGCAAGTTCAGACGGCAAATAGAAAAAGAAGTTTTCTTCTTCTTCCTTTTTTTTTTTTTTTTTTTACCTCGTACATCTGGAAAATCTGAATCTGGCAGCTCGCAGATACTGTCTGACGTTTTTCCCCCTGTCCTGTTCTCTCCGTTTATTCTCTTTCCACACTTCTGGATTCCTCCTCTTTTTTTTAACTCTCTCTCCGACGGCTTCACCTCCCCACTGCTTTCTTTGTCCCGCTCACTCTGATATTGATGTTTTTCTTGGGTGCCGTTGTTGGCGGAGCTGTTGGAGTCAGTTTCATCACCCCATGTTTCTCACCTTCCATTATTCCAGCGTCCTCTCGGCTACTGAGACCCTCACAAACATGACTTGAACTTTATCCGGCACATGTCCACAGCTCCCGCTCTCCACACCTGTTGGCAGACAACAACAGGAGCACCTATTGCAAAGAAATATTGGTTTATTTATGAAGGATCTAGTCTACAGAATCTTAAAATATTTAGGAAAATATAAAGGAAGACATCTTTGTTTGCATTTTGGGTGTCTGTTTACACTACAACAGTGCTCAGAGCAACTTCTTGAAAACCTCTTGAAGACTTTTGAAAAATGCAGATCTGTCTCTGCATGGGTCTGAAACTCTGCTCCTCTACTGTACATGTGAAATAGACAGTAACATATTGACTCTCTGTCGATTTCCTCCTCGTACCTGTTACTTTTACAGCTGACAATCACCGGTAAACAGCAGTCCAACTTGGCCGTCTCTCCATACAAATGTCCGTTATGTTATTAGTGAAAACTACATCGTTTTGTAGCATTTCTGCCATTTGATTTGTAAACAATATCATTTTCAAAATGTTGCTGTGTAAATGGGACCTAAGTTGCCTAACCTATTTCGTCCCTTCATTTAAGTTGTTTTCTTCTTTTTTATGTTTCATGAAGTTTAGCTATTTGAGCTGTTTTTCATTTGGACTTTTTCTAATGGATTTCAGTTACAGATAAAGAGATAAGAGTCTTTCAGAAAAAGAGTTTGTGGTACAGATAAAGTGGAAAAAAAGGGGCTAAATGTCAATTTCCACACCTCTGCACCAGAGCCGCCTTCAACAACTTGGGTTCTCATTCTCAACAAAATCGTAGAAAAATGTTCTTGCTGGCGGTGGAACATCTTAACTCTGCAGAAGTGGTAAAGTAATATATTGCTGATAATTATTGAAACTTCGAGCACAACATGTTGAATTTTATAAAAAAAAAAAAAGAAAAAAAAAAAAAAGGGGATAACCTCGAATCCCATCAATAAAAAACACATTGTGACCCAAACACATGATGTCCTGGCGAGTGTGAGCCTCCGTCTTCTGAGTGAGCTGATGTGGACTGGAACATGCACGGGCTTCACTCCAGCTAGGAAGACATTTGGTCTCCAGTTTGAGGGACTGAAACAGCTGGATGAGCAGAGAGCGCTCACTAAACAGGCTTCTCGAGATTTTTTTTTTTTTTTTTTATGGACTCTTTTGGTCAAGAGCTAAAGTATAGTGAAGCAGAGCTTTGAGACACTCAACTAAGAGCTCTTTAAAAAGTCGTGACGAGACCGTTTTCTCTTAACCAGCAGAAACAGTTAATTTTTACCCATTTTCTTTCTCTCCTCCAAAAGCTTGAGTGTCATCATTATTCATCGTAATTACTCAGCTCCGTCTCTCCAGCCTTCCTCGGCTCGCTCTGTTTTTGTTTGAGTTGGCCAATGGCTGCGTCGTGAAAGCGATCCACCCCACTCGCTCCATTCATGGTTGACCACTTTGACTCCCCCCAACTGGAGCGAAGCAAAGCGGAGCGGCCACATCTGGCAAACGGCTCCCACATCTGGTTTGCGTATCAGCCCCTCGCACGGCCGTCTACCCGGGAGCCCGACGGCGGGGGCCTCGGAGACACGGGATGAGCTGCAGACGCCTGGAGGACGGTGAACGGGTTCGTGCTCAGAGGTCAGAGGGCGGGAGGAGGAAACGTCACCGACAAGCGAGGCAGACTGTGAAACAGCTGCGAGGATGAGACACTGTGGGATTCTCTGCATTTTAACAGGCTAGAGAGGGAAAAAAAATCAAGTATTGGTAATACTGAGACACCAGGCAACATGCTCAAGAACTTATTAGTAAACCTTAAAACAACTAATGAAGTTTTCATGACCTTGTTGCTTGTTTGCCGATGATGGAAACCGTAAAGGAGCTGCTGTCTCTCTCCATGTTTTATGAAGTTTTGAACCAGGTTTGCGCAATATTAATGCTTACTTAATGTTTAATTAACTAACAAGTAAGGTAACCCCACTAGCAGTAAGTATCCCTCTCAAGTACTGTTTCCCAATAACTAGCCCAGCCATACCTTTAATGTGTAAGTTTCATATTCCCACTAAAATAAATTACATGGGAAGGTTGTTGGTTATTAAAATGACATTTTTCTAATCATAATGAAAAGTGATATGAAAAGTTGAAACCACTGCAGTAGAAATGAATTTTCTTCATCTGAAGATACTCCAACAATAGTGCAGAGATGAAATTACAGATTTCCTGATGGGCGCCAGTCCAAGTTTAAAGAGGTGATGATTGCTTTTTATTTTATGAGACCCAGAGGAAATGTTTGATCACCACAGAAAAGTAAATCAGAAAACACACGATGCAGATGAAACTGCTGCGGATGCAGATGAGATGCGATAATCTGGCCACTGGAACGTGCAGAAAACAATGTGCACCGTGCAACGTGTCTGCAAGAAGTCGCAGTGACTGCACGAGCTCATACTGCCGCCTGGTGTCCAACCTGTGAGTTACACTGTTCTCTCTAGTCCCAGAAGGCACAGTGCAGCTGTTTTCCTAACAAACAATACAGCAGCATGTTTACCTAAAGGTTTTTCAAGATTTTCATAGAGATTAAAAAATTACTTGTATTTCACATAGAAAGTGCAAGAACATGACATGAAACAGTGATAATTCAATGAAATAATAAAAAAGGTTAAAAAAGCACAGGTAAAGATTTTTTTAGACTGGTATCTACCTAGAAGTCTTATGAATTAATGAAAGAATGTGAAAAACAAACTTAAGGATCAAATCAAATCAGGGAAAATAAAGTGGTGGATTATTCTATATGTGGTGGGAAAAAGTGAAAGACTGTTTTTATAGGTCAACAAGGACAAAAGTAGGTTTTTACTGATTAGTTATCAAGCTCAAAGAGAGATTGTGCTGCCACAGTAAGTTAACAGGTAAAATCTCCACCTATCAATTTTCTATAACCACTTCTCCACCGCATGATCGCCAGCCCATCACAGACAGACAGATGATCACACACGCTGAATTTTACCAACCTGCCTGAGTGCTGTGACTGACGTTTGAACGATAAAATCCACAAGACAGCCACTTAGTTAAAATATGTTTATTACATGCAAAAGAATTTGAATAATCATAAAGGCAACAAACACAATGAGACTATCTTGAAAGAATCACACTTTGAATGAAATGAATCTCAAGGTCTCCTGTACCAAACCTTTAGTTCTGCCTTCCTCGTTCCAAGTGAAAACTCTCTTTTTTTCTCTCTCATTGAGCATCACTACAAACTGTCTTTGGACCCGTATCATCCAGCGAAGTCAGCGATTGTTCTGTTGTCATTTGGGTAAACTCAATGATTGGAGACACAAGAGAATATCTTTCACACATCTTTGGTTGAAAACACATTTCTGTGCTGAAAGTACAATATTATTGTCTCTATTATTCTACTAGCCTGTTCACTTTCCAAGTAAACGATTAAAATCCTGCATTGAAATAATTGGTTAAATATTAGCAGGTCTTTCTGCACAGTCTCCTTTATTTGGTTAGAAGTTTTTAGAGGCTGGAGGTCATTAAACTCTGGAGCCTTTAAGACATCCTGCGAGGACCTTTGATCCGATGCGTTTAAAGTGCTCCTTGTTTTTGATGTGTGTCGAGACATCGAGGTGAAATTCCCTGGTGTTAATCAGAGGATCTGCTTGGAGAAACTGAAGCGCTGATGGTCATAAAAACAAAAAAAAAACTATTTCATCGGGCACATTGGTCAAAAGAAGTTCAACCTAGAAATATCTAAAGGAAAAATAATAATAAGGCAACCGTAATAAAAGCCACAGACGCTTCATCTGTGTTCTTAAGACCGCTGGTGAACTTGCAAAATTGTCCAAGAATATGTCTTTGGACAATTCTGGAGATAAACGGAAAGTATTCCTGATGCTCAGCACCATTTCAGAGCAAGTTTAAAGAGGAGGCAAGCAGAGATGGAAGAGAGCTAAGAGAATCCCAGTTACAAAGACTTGCTGTGCTCATCTTCTCCACACACTGGAGCAAAGACCAGACCTTACCTTCACTTTAATCATCCTTTTCTCGTGAACTGGTTACTTTCTTGTTGATCAGTCATCAGAGAGAATACGAGGCGCTTACACTGTTACTTATACTTTTCAAAAAGTGACTGGGTCTTTTCTGTCAGGAAATAAGATGGATCAAAGAATCTTACAACATTTCAGAAAGAAATATGACAGATATTATGTCTAAATGAGGTTGAATTAACTTTTTCCTTGCAACACTATTTTTGGAAACATTTGTGTAACACAGGTTACACAAATACAAACACAGAAGCCACACTCCTAATCTTTTCTCCTCCTCATATCTGTAGAACAGCTGTGTAAACCTTCGGGCTGGAAATTACAGCCAGGAGCAGCGCAGTGTGACACTGAGGCCTCTTCATCTCTTCTCCACTCTCAGCTGAAAGACGCAGACTCACACTAATAGATTCTAGAAGACTGTTACAGCATCTAAATTGCCAAAGTTTATCCATCTGGGGTTCCTTTAAGAAGAAAAACCAGATGAGCGCAAAACAGTGGTCCGATATATTTTGAATACATCTCAAAAAGCGTTGTTTTCCAGGTTAGCTTTGAACAAACTATGTTTAAAGTCAACTTATTAAGAACATCATTCATTCGCCCAACAGGTGAGGACTGTACCCAGTATTCTCTTAACTGTACCTCGTCAATTATTTGATCATTTGCACCACTAATAGAAATTAAACTGTTTCTTCATTGTAGGAGAATTAAGACAAAACTTTTAGAACTAGATTTTTGCCAAAATCTGGAGTACAGTGAAAGCATGTTAAAGTTAAGACAAAGCTTTCGTTCCCTCAGTAGCCTGTGTAGACCGAGTCTTCCTCCTCTTAGGCTCTCTTCTTGCACACGTGGATGAAGTAGCAGGGAGCCTGACTCTGGCCGGGCACGTACGTCTGGAAGTCTCCGTAGACGCTGTGCTCCAGTTTGCCGTTGAACGCCTCGTTCAGCAATCCTGTGAAGCTCTCCAGGCGGTGAGGGTAGTACGACAAGCGGAATTTACTGGAAGACACAAATGCAGCATGTAGTTTCTGCTATTTGGTTTGAAATAAAAAAAAATGTTTGTCAGACAAATAGCAATAGTTATTGTGTAATACTGCATAGGTTCATTAACTTGAATTCATTACTTTTATTATCATCAACACAGATAACAAACAACATGGAGACTAGATATTCTTCAGAACTAAGTAACGTGAGAACGGGCGGTCTCGGCCTACCTGACTTCAGGTAGATTGTGGAGGGTGGCCTTGGGTACGTGGATGGTGTAGTCCAGAGTGATCATGTGTGGCTTACTGTTGACCCACAGCACTGAGGTGGAGATGTCTTGAGTGAGGTCGCTCTGTAACACACACACACACACACACACACACACATTAGCTTTCTTATGACTTTAAAACAGTTTTTCCTTCAAATATTCCCTAATCTTAATCCTTTTTTGATCCTTCGATTTCCCCAAATGATGTGCGACCACCTTGTGTGGCGGCCATCACCACTGGCGTCTCAGAACTTGTACAATTTTGAGCAAATGGGTTTGATGTGAAATGCACCTCTAGAGTTAAGATGAGTGAAAAGAAAAGTAGATTTAATGATGCTGCGATGCTGTGAGGGGTGGAAATGGGGTACCGAGCTGGGCGTCGAGAGCAGACTCTGAGATTACAGAGGTATCAGAAGTGGATTTTCGCTCTAACACGCGACTGTTGACGGAGTATTTGTGTTTAGTCCTTCCAGCTGGATATTTCTTACTTTGGCTGGATTAAAAAATATGGATTTTTTTTTTTCTTTTCTGAGGGAAATAACTTGAATCAAATATGGCTCACTGGAGTTGGCGCCTGCTGTTCTCATATATTTGAGCTGTTGCCAGGCTGGATGCTAAAATGAAAGACTGGTCGTTGATTTAAACTTGAGATTTGAGAAGTCAAACAGTAGAACACTGCAGAGAAATAAGCTTTGACGGAAATACACACCATTTTATGCAGTAATTTTCCACATGTACAGTAGATATAAGTCATGTGACACACGTGCAAACTTCGCTTATTTGTTTCTCATGCACCGACAGTGAATTAAATTTCACTCAGCATTCCTGATTTGATGCATTTTTCCAATGTCAATCACATTTCCTTGTTTCGCCCTTTTCAATGAAAATCTCTCGACATCCGGCCGGCTCTGCACGGAGATTTAGTTCTTAAACTCAGCTGCTGCTGGGAGCAGTGTAAATACACCATTCATAAACAGTACTGTCTGTCCCGACACTCTTCCAACCGAGGCAGACAGAAAGTGAAGATTTAAAAAAGAGCCGGTGTGTGTGGGTTTTGTTCCTCTCTGACATCTTCCAACAGTGTTTCATGAGCTTTCTCGAGTCACTTTTCTCAGGAAACTGTATCACTTTCAGGAAGAGACATCACATCTGACCTGGTAACAGTTCTACATCTGCTCTGTGAGCAATAGTTTATCAGTAAGAGGATGAAGGTTGAGATTATGTGTTTACACAGTTAAACATTTCTATAGAGCTGGCAGGCGTCACATTTTACCTTGTAGTAGATATTTTTGCCCTGAGGTGCTCGTCCAGTCTCCAGGATGTAGTCGTAGTTACGGTGGTCAATGATGAGGATCCCACCTGGCCTGACCATACTGGCAATGTTGTGAAGGGCCAACTTTTGGTCGCTCTGGTCCCCTGGAGGCAAGAGCAACATAAAATGCAACATTATGTCAATTGGACAACATTAGATATTCAGGTATATTGCAGATATGATGTAAAAAAAAACCAAACAACTGTTCATATCGAGAATAAAACATCAGATTCTCAATCCTTGAAAGCAGGAGGCAAGAATTTATATTAGGAAAAATTTTAGGAAAGAAAGTTGAGTGTGAAATGTTTAATGTGCTCATTCCTTCTTCTCTCCTTTACCTTTGAAGTCAGGTAAATGAGCGAATGAGTTGCCGAGACAGATCACAGCATCGAATCCATCTCCTGGTTTCTGAACGTCCTCCTGTAACGTCAGCCAGTTGGCCTCTTCGATCACTGGGGAGGAAACGTCCAAAGACGAGAAAATGAGATGCGAACGACACACAAACTTTACATACTGCGGCCTGTGTTTCTAAAACACACCCCACTGGTCGAAGGGCTGCTCTTTTCTTCTCTCCCATCTGGACTTCAGTGCATACTTGAGCATTTTGTCGCTGGCGTCCACGCTCGTCATGTTAAACCCCTCCTCCACCAACATGATGGAGTCGACTCTGCGAAACAAAAACCACATGTCCTGAGAACGCATCAGACTGAGCTGAACACACACTGCACACACACATGGACCGAACCTATTTCTCACTGTGTTCATGTAAAGTGCATTTCTTTAAATTATAAGTATTCGAGTTTGCTAGGAGACCTTGTCCTGATCCTGCAGGGGGGAAACAACCTGACTCACTCATACAAGCACGTTATGTCTGAGCGAGCCACAAGGTCACTGAGTAAAGAAACTTTCAAGCCACGACCTCCGAATGTGGTCTGGACTGGAATAATCCCAGACGTTTAAAAAACGGAAAGTTCACGCTGACAAAACTCTGCAGCTGTTTTCAGGTCAGTGTCTGTTAAATCCCAGTCCTGTGCTGCACCGATGCTACAATCATTAACAGCTTCTGGTTACTGCAGATAATGGAGGTCAGTTTCTAACGCGTGTGGCACGGTGGCATTTCTGTGTGGAGTTTGCATGTTCTCATAAGGTTTTATCCCACTTATAGATTTGAGGCTATTTGCCATTAAATGTAAATATGACTGAATGGAAGCTGGAATAAGTGGCTTAAAAAGATGGATGCTTTCAAAAAGTTTCTTCTTTCAAAAATTTCACCAAGCTGCAGACTCTCTCACAAACACACAGGAGAAGGAACCCTCATAAAAGTTCCCTGGGTCTGATCTGGATTGTAGAAAGAGCATTGTTGTGGTTTTCTTTAATATGTGTGACAAATAATCAGAGAGGGCAAATCCTTTAAAAACACTGGTCTAGGAGGATAAATAAATACCTGCACAGGCAAAAAAAGGACTGGCCTAAAGAAAAAGACACATTTTCTACAAGTCACGATTCACTTTTAATTACACAACATAAAGATAAAGAGCGTGACTCATCCGCCTGTCATTGGGATTGTAGCTCCAACTACTAATCACACACTTACATAATATTCAACTATTTCTGATGAAAGAACAACCTGGTATCACGGACACGTTCAGGCTGCCGAAAATAGTGGGGCCACTTGTAACCTCATTCCACCATCAGTGTGTTTACGCCGCCCCACACACACATGCTGCTACGATGGAATGGGGTCAAAGTCAGTGTGCCTGTTTCCTCGACGCTGAATGATAACACGCCGTCTGTGCTCTGCCCGATACGCGGCTTTTACGACGTTTACTTTGAAGATGTGAACAATGGCAGTGTTGATCCCAAGGTCATTAATCCCGCTATATAAATCAATTAATGACAGGATTGTTAAGCAGTATAAAGATGATGAAACTGAACCTCCTGTGTAACCTCTCGAAGCAAAAAGTGAGGCGACCTCAGGTGCCAGAGAGACAGACTGAATGTGTCTTCTGGTTGCTTCAGTTCAGGCCGTGGCCTTGCTGTTGCCTCACAGTGCAGATAAACTATCAGCAGAGGTAAACAGACTGCAAGAAACCAGTTCGAACCCCCCTCAGCTACAAAACACCAGTTTACCACCGTCACCGTCCTGCACAGCAGCATAATCACAGTTTTACCTGAAATGCATCTTGACTGCTCTGTCTGGGTATGCTTATTAGGAACAAAGTTCAAAATGCCACTTCAAGGTTTTGTTTCAGCCTTTGTGTTTGATGAGAGCTAGAGGCCACAGTGGCTGATGCCACTCTGCACTTTCATTCATCTTACCCTGGTCTAATCCGTACTTTGTCCAGAGGGTAAAAAGAGGCAGACAGTGGAAACGCCATCTGTCACACTAACCTGATCATTGATAACAGAGGGGTAACCAGCATAGGCATCCGGTATGCTCTGAACATGATCACCACAAAGATCTCAGATCTGTTCTAGTTCATTGATCACTAACATTTACATTCAAGTACATTCAACAATGAAAATTTAGGAAAACTGTTTCATGAACAGATGATCTTTGATTTGTAACCGTTCAGGAAGTTTGTAACAAGTAATTGGCATAACTAGACACACTTGTGATAACTATTTGTAACAGGTAGGACCTTAGATCTATTTTGATTTTCAGTCATCCAGGGTCATATTTCTTGTTTTAAAAGGGAACTGGACCAAGAAAATTCAGCACTTCAAAGAAAAAAGGTTCCTCTTTCCATTTGAGATTACGCAACACCTTTCCCCAAAAAATAGGATTGGAAAATATACATCATATGCACATGACAGACAGAAATCACCCAAGGCTGAAAACAAGTACTGATTAACATGTTGACAGTCTTTTCTTTCTGTACTTGTTCTAGAATCACACCTGTATTATAATTCCATGTCCGTGGCACCACACCTGCTCATTCAATAGTGGGTGTAGGCCTCAACTTGGTACATGACAAATTGATTTAATTTATGTAGCGCTTTTCAACCGCCTGGGCAGTGGCTTTACACGGTTGATCACATTCACCCATTCATCACACACAGGCGCGTGCGCGCAAGGCGCTCAGTCCATCCGGAGCCGTCTGGGGTTAACCAACGATTCAACTTAATGGTAACAGGTTGAATCACAAACAGAACTCGCCCTATAAAACACACTTAACTGATTCAATACAGCCGAATTAAAGATGTTGCTGTTGCAGTGTGGCAAAGTGTCAGAGAGTGTGTGTTATGTGCAGGATAGCTGGTGATCTTGGTGTGTGTGCGTTAAATCGGATGGTTTCTCAGTAAGATTCGGTGACCCAGAAGTGAAACGTTACCCTGTTCCGCAGGCTACATCCAGCACTCTCCGCACCCCTTGCTCCTTCAGCAGCGACACCACCCAGCTTTTGTACTCCTGCGTCCTGCTCTGCGTGTCTCCGATGTACAGCTCCCACACTTTGGCCGCCTTGCCGTCGGCGTACTGGTCAGGAAGACCTTCGGCGGCCACGCCGAGGGACCGGGTCCTAAACACACTGTCGACCGACATGCTGCTGTTTCCTGCCGCTCGTGCCCGCACACAGCGTCTTCTCTCGGCTCACACAACAACGTGGGAGCGTTTCACAGAGGTGTGGTAAAAAGATTTCTGCTTCTTTGACAGGTCCTGACTCCACATGCTAGTTCAGTTCGGGGTTGTTATTATTTATTTGAGCGACAGAGGTGGGGACTAACTTTAAGCCAATCACCTACGGCCGTGTACTGACGCCTACTTTCTGATTGGATGAAAACAGCAGAGCCCGCCTACTTCTTGTGTTTACAGTAACGTGTATCCTGACGTCAAGATTTTTTTAGTTTATGCCCTGAAATTTACCTTACAGGAAAAACTTCACGCTGTACTCTATTTCAGAAAATCTAACATCAGTGGTAACCAAATGAAAATAACCATGATTTTTCTCCAAATACACATGTAACTCTTATTAATTTAGAAAAGATGTCAACCAACCTCTGAAACAAGGAGATATGACACTGGCGATGAAAATAAATTAGCCTGTCAGACTAAATTCAGGGCTTAAATCTAACAATAAAAAGCCTCGCTCATTAAATAGTCTTCCATGGTTTCATCATACAGTTTGGGCGCATTGTAAAATACATTATGTTCAGTTTTATTTCTGATTGTCATTTTTACAAAACAATACCATTTGCCCTATTTTATGCAAGAAAAATCCAATTGCACAAAATTAATACAGCAAGGAAAAACGAATTGGAAAATGAAATCATACATACTTGGTTAACAAATATTGATTACATCATTGTATTGAATGCAGACGTTCATAAGAAAAACGTGATTAAAGTAGATTATGCAAGAAACAGTGAACTCCTACTGCTGTGATTGGTTGATCTTGCTCCAAAGCCCTATATTTCTGGGCAGAGGTGATGTTATATCAGCCGCAGCTGGAGCGAGCCAGGTCTGGTTTGTAGCACCCAGCCTTATCAACACTACACACACACACACACACACACACACACACACACACACACACACACACACACACACACACACACACACACACACACACACACACACACACACACACACACCGAAATCTTTACTCCAATGTCTTCCTGGGGTTGTTGCACTCTTTCAAAATATGAATTTGTAATACTGCATACGTAGATGAAATAAAATATTAAATAAGTTCAATCAATACACATAAGGCTTGCAAATAAACACAAAATTTGCACCCTGAGAAGTGCTTTACATTAACTTAAAAAAGATTACTTACAATAAGATACAGTTTGGTGGAATGAGTCTGTTGCTGAACGTGAACCTTCTGTTGACCAGGACATCATGGAGGGGGGCCAGAGACATTGCTCATGGACCTCTGTGTGGTCCGTCTCTTGTTGGATGCACTCCAGAAGGGTGCACTTTTCAAACACACACAACCTGATAAAGTAAGTCATAAATTAATAAAAGAAAAACAAGATGAAAGAAATTGTGATAAGAAATGGAGATAAACTGATATGTTCTTAATAAAGACCGCGAATGCATCACACAGACTGTGGAGACTAAAGCATCAGCTAATGCTCAAAGAACGTGGAAACTGTTCGCATGATTGCATGCTTTAGAGAAAATACCAAGCCCATAGAACGTTCTGTAGCTGTAATTTCATTACAAATTTCATGATACATTTGATATTTGAAATTATTTATCACATTACTGACAAAAGAACAAGTGTTATTTAATAACATGTTATTCCCAACACAGGACACCACAACATTGAAACTTTACACTACTGATCTGAGGTAATTTTTGACCAAAAGCCAGAGTACACAACCCATCACACACATATTCCTATGAACATGAATTAATACCATGATGATACATGTTGTGTCTCATAGGAACAATGATGTGGTGTCTGGTTTGGGCCAGGACTGAAGTTTGCATGTTCTCCTTGTGCATGCGTGGAGGTTTGTTTGTCTCTCTCTGTATTTTCCCAGTGATTAACTGTTGCACCCTGAATTGGATTAAGTGGATGAGTATATTTGCATGAACATATGTTTGGGTTTAGGGAGGAGACTGGAACAAAAAAAAAAAAAAAAGCTTCAAGCACATGTGAGAAAGACGTGAACTCATGACAAGCAAGTGCTGAACCTAGAATCGAACTTCGTGATCAGGTGAGAGTGCAAACCACTGCACTACCATGTGAGTTTGGCAGCAGAGCTTCACTGGCTTTCACACTTTGTTTTCTTCGTACTAATAACATTCAAGTACCTGCCTGTCAACGTCAAAAGTCACAAAGTGGTATAAGTGGTAAGCGATACCAGCTGTGTATTTCTTTAATAACTGACAAATCAGACTTGTGCATGGCTCTTTCATTTGATTTGATTCATCAAGGTCAAAGGTCTACTCAATGACCTTCTTCCTTGGCTTTAAGTTTTCAAACTGATGCACAACTCCATCAGAATCAGGAATTCTAACAGTCAAGACCACGATCAATGGTCAGCACATAAAATGCAGCTTTGTTCAGCTGTGATAGTGAACTCACTAGATGAGTGGCCTTGGAACTGGATGGTTTACAGGTTACCACTCTGGGTCAACTTAACTCCTGGGAGCTCACTGTTCTTTTGTGCTGCTGATAGGATGGGTTGAGTGCATGACGCATGCAAGACCTTCCCCAAGAGGGACAATAAAAAAAAAGAAAGAACTGCGGCCCTGGCTGACTTTATCTGCTGTTGTTTTATTGGCACTTTGCTCTGATTGTTTGTCCTTCAGTTGGTGTTTGGACATGTTTGTAGTTATATGACATTAATGGCCAATCCAGTTAATTTATACTCAGAAACGTGGTTTAAATGTCTCCAGTTCCTTAACAAATCGAAAACCTGAGTGCAATAGATACTTATTAAACAATGCTGTCTTGAGTCTGTTACTTCCAAGAAACTGCAGTTTATTTGCAGTTCATCTAGCTTACCAAAAAATGTCTTTCTTTCATTCTCACAGAGCTTCCTCAGGACTGGATGGTTGTGATCTGAGGAACTAAACTCAATATGCAATGCATTAATAATTATGTAATGTATTCAACTGCATTCCCTGAGGTTTGCTTGTTATCCTTTTTTTAAACACAAAAATCATTTTTTTTTTCTCTATTGTTTGTGCAAGGTACATTGTTGTAGCCCTATAAACAGCTCCTACTCTCTGAAACAGTCCTGATGAATATGTTTCAGACATATGCACTAACAAGACAGCTTGGGGTTTCTGTAAGATTTCATTCCATGATACAGTCTATAAAGAACACCAGCTAATGTATGAAGCCACTCTAAATCCAATATTAAGTTGCACCAGGGTATAAGTTGAATTTGTCAAGCAATGAGTAATAGAGAATAAAATTAAACTAACTTACACTCTGCTGTATAGATGCATGTGTGTTTTCATGGCCAGTAGTGGAGGTCTAGCTTGCACTGTGTCAGAATTCTGCTGTCAAACAGTGTCATCTAGTGGTTCCAGCTGTATAAGTATCATGTAAGTTGCTGCTTAATAAGCTGCATGGCCAGCCAAAATATATGGAAAAGTGTGACTTATAGTGTTGATAATCATTTTACTAGTAAACTCACCATTTGGCCTGTTAGACAACAGTGAGGACTGTTGTATATGTTTCAAATTCAAACCAAAATGGACTTCGGAAAAAAAAAATGACTGATGTTGTTGTGAGCATCTTTTCTGTGAGGTGAAACTTACTGTACTGGGCTTAAGATCTTTGTAAATGAGCAGTCTGTCTTTTTGTTTCATGTCCAAGTTGGAAAAGACACAAACTTTGGCTGCAAAACATAAAAACAGAGCCTCAGGCCTGTGGTTTGAATACAGATCAAACACACTGCAGCAACCTGGAACATGGTAAAGGTTCACAAACTATTCCTTCTTGCTGCTGTGGACTGTTTTATTTTGCTTTCAGAAATGGATCCACTGATCTTTGCTCTCACATCTGGGCTGTTTCCGCACTCAGACTTGTTGATGTGTCACTTATTAAATTTCTGCTTAACAACGGTCTTATCTTGTTGATCCTCCGGGAGAAAAGAGGAAATGAGCATAAAGTTAAGTCTACTGAACATTATAAAGGGACAGCAGTGTAGGTGATGATAAATGTCTCTTCTGTTGCTGAATTTTATGCCGGTGTCTTCAGCTTGTGTTGCATCATTATGACCAAAGGATTTCCTAATGAATGGAAAATGCTGAATAGAGATGAATCTGTCGATTGTAGCTGCAGTTAAAAAATCACAAACACATGTCTCATCGGCAGCATCTTGTGGCAGGAATAGGAAGCTGAGATCTTGTGGCGTGTCTAATGATTTCCTCGAGTGGGGCGGAGCTTCAAACAGGAAGCTCAGTTTGACAAAACAAGGTTTTGTTACTGTGATGAGTGTCAAGGTCAGTCTGTGATGAAAATAATTAATCGCGCAAATAAAAACAGGTCTCTTGACAATGTTATGCTGTGAAACGCTGGTGATAGACTGATCAACACAGTTATCTTAACATTATATAAAAAAAACAGTGTCAAAATTGTAAATAATGCAGTCCAATCTGCACTGAATTATTCTGTGATACTTAAAAAAGCTCGGACTGATAGTATTTTGGAGCGTTTTATATTATTTTTGTTCATTTGATGATGTGAAGCAATTACAATAATGTCCTTCCACTGTTCAAAGACACAGAATAGAATAGAATAGAATAGAATAGAATAGAATAGAATAGAGTGAAATTAATGTAACACAGAAAAGAACAGAACAAATACTGTAGATGTTAAACTGTCAATTCAAATGAATGAAGTTAAAAAAGCATTATCAGTTTATTGATATAAACAGGGGCAAAGAGTGACTGACCATCAGAGGATGAAAGCTACCCAAAAAACAGTTTATAAGGAGTTCTAGAATCTCATTGCCACAGGAACAAGGGATCTCCTGAGGCACCCATTCTGAATTGTCTGAAAATGTAAAAATGAGCATTATGATTGCGTGTCTTTCTCTGTTTTTCTTCTGACGACCTGCTGACCTTCCAGGATGTACCCCGCCTTTCCCTGAAGTCGACTGTCAGCTGGA